>NC_081567.1:20081881-20132085 GCF_022355385.1 Mustela nigripes
TCTGCTCCGCGGGGAGCCTGCTTCCTCCTCTCTCTCTGCCTGCCTCTTTGCCTACTTGTGATCTCTCTCTGTCAAATAAATAAATAAAATCTTAAAAAAAAAAAAAAAAAAGAATGGACAGACTTTAACATGTGCAGAGACAGTGGGGCAGGAGGTATCTGTGGGCAGAGTCTCAGAAGGCCAGGTGGGCGAATTCATCTTGAGCCAGAGAGGGAACACCCTTTCTTTGGTAAAGAGGATCAGTCCTCTTTTCAAGGATTTAAATTCTATCTCATAGGGAAGTGAGATGATGCGGGTTTTTTTGTTTTTGTTTTTGTTTTTTAATTAATTAAGAACTATAGGGGCGCCTAGGTGGCTCAGTCAGTTAAGCATCTGACTTTAGCTCAGGTCGTGATCCCAGGGTCCTGGGATCGAGCCCCACGTCGGGCTCCCTGCTCAGCAGAGATCTGATTCTCCCTCTCCCTGTTCTCTTTGCCTTCCCTGGCTCGTGTGCATGCTCGCTCTCAAATAAATATGTAAAGTCTTAAAAAACAAACAAAAAACTATAGTACAGACAGTAAAAAAAAAAACAAAACTGAGTTGTGCAGCTGAATCAGTTCTAGGGGAATTTAAAATGGGCCAATGACTCCCTCCTTTGAGGGGTGGGGAAGTCAGAAATCTGGCTGGAGCTATTCCTGGCCCTGAGTCTTGAGACCCCCAGCTCTGTTCGCACTGCAAATGTGCTGTGACACATCATGGCTCGCAAGGAAGTCTTGTGGCTGGCCCAGGCCAGTGACACCCCTAACATTTCGGGGTGTAATCAGAATTTTGTCCCCCTAACAGTTGGGAACCCCAAAAACCTGGGGCGTAGCATGGATAAATCTCTCCCTTAAGAGCATGTCCTTTTTCCTTCCCTCCCAAGATTTGGAAGTACCATTGAAAGCTGGAGGCCTGAGATGGTTGCCGTGAGCCACGAAAACCTACAAAGTGCCTGGCGGTAGGTGACTGACTGAGACTGCTCCTGCTGTGTCTGAGGACAGCCTCTGTGGTGCTATTGGCTCTGTCCCTCTCTCTGGCAGAATCCCCACCCTCCCCCCTGGGGCCTCGGGCTGGCCCCGCTCAGCTGGCCTCCTCAGCTGGCCCCCCTCAGCTGGCCCGCCTTGCCTCCCAGGTGGGCACTGAGCCTGCGGTGTCAGGGAAGCCGGAATGTCCTCAGCGCCCTGCGGAAGGCTGTGGAAGTGGACTTCAAGGACAAAGACAAATACCAGTCCCAGGGCATCTACCTCTTCACGGGGGGCATCCCTGACCAGGACATGGTGAGGAGGCCTTGTCCTGGGCATCCTTTGTGACCCCGAATCTTCCCCTCGGTGGATGCCTAGCAATAGATTTCTCCAGCCCGATTCTCCAAACTAGACGTCAATGTGCAGAAGGGCTACCTGGGGTTGTTGTTAAGACGCAGATCCTGTTTGGAAGGCCTGGCCTGGGACCTGAGAGTCTGCCTTCCTCGCAAGCTCCTGGGAGATGTCCATGCTTCTGGAAGGCTCTCGGGTCCGCTCCCCAGCCATGCCCTATTAATTGTCCAACCCCAGATACCTTTCTTTCCTCGGCACCACATATTAGAGCAGCCCACGGGACCCGAGGAAAGAGGATTAGGCTCCTCGGACCTGAGAGCAGCCCCTCAGGAGCCCTCAGCCACGGGGTCCCTCCTGCCCTCTCTTCCCCCCACAGCCCCTGCTCAGCGCCTACATGGCTGAGGCCTGTGGGGGCTGCGACCTCCAGCTGAACGTGTGTCTCTTCTACGTGGGCGAGCCTCAGATGGACCTCACGCCCCCGGCCCACTATGCCAGCCGCACTGACACAGCCGCCGCCTACCGGGAGGTCACCCAGGCTACTGCGGGACGCTTCCACTGGTTTGGAGACACAGGTGCGCGAGGGTAGATGTGTTCCAGACGAGGGGCACGGGAAAAACCCCACTCGGAAATCTCCAGAGTTCCCATTCTGGAGACGGGTGGTGGTGAGGGCCACACCATGATGTGACCGTACTTAATGGCACTGAATTGCACACTTCAAACATGGTTCAAATGGGGGCCGCCTGGGTCGCACCGTCGGTTAAACATCTCACTCTAGGTTCCTGCTCAAGTCCTGATCTCAGGGTTGTGAGATCAAGCCCCGCCTTGGGCTCCACGCTTAGCACGGGATCAGCGTGAGATTCTCTCTCCCGCCCCCTCTGCCCCTCCTGCTCGTGCTCTCTCTCTCTCTCTCTCTCTCTAAAATAAATAAATAAATCTTCAAAAAAAAGGGGGGGTTCATATGGTCCATTTTATGTTAAGAATATTTTACCATGATTTTTTAAAGTAAAAAAAAAAGTAAACCTACTTTAAATTATTTTATTTATTTACTTGTTTATTTAAAGATTTTATTTATTTATTTGGCAGAGATCACAAGTAGGCAGAGAGGCAGGCAGAGAGAGAGGAGGAAGCAGGCTTCCCCCTGAGCAGAGAGCCCGATGCGGGACTCGATCCCAGGACCCCGGGATCATGACCTGAGCTGAAGGCAGAGGCTTAACCCACTGAGCCACTCAGGTGCCCCTTGTTGTTGTTGTTTTTTAAAGATTTTATTTATTTGAGAGAGAGAGAGATCACGATAAGGGAGGAAGGGTAGAGGGAAAAGCAGACTCCCCACTGAGCAGGGAGCCTGATGCAGGACTCGAGCTGAATTCAGCTCAGGACCCTGAGCTGAACGCAGATGCCTAACCAGCTGAGCCACCCTGGTGCCCCAAGCTGTCCTTGGCTAAGACACCACATAGGCCCCAACTTCCAATCATACCTTCTGAATTGCTGAGTTTCTCCTGCCTGTGTGCATGCTGCCCAGGTTAATATATTCTGTTTTTCCCTTGTTAATCTGTCTTTGTCAGTTTTATTTGCCCAGTTGGAGAAATCTAGGAGGATAGAGAAAAAGGTTGTTGGTTTTTTTTTTTTTCTTCCCTAAGTAGTTATTTGATTATTTTAACATTTCATTAAAAAGTGCTAACTTGGGATGCCTGGGTGGCTCAGTTGGTTGGGCGACTGCCTTCAGCTCAGGTCATGATCCCGGCGTCCTGGGATTGAGTCCCGCATCGGGCTCCCAGCTCCACGGGTGTCTGCTTCTCCTTCTGACCTTCTCCTCTCTCATGCTCTCTCTCACTGCCTCTCTCTCTTAAATAAATAAATAAAATCTTAAAAAAAAAAAAATCAGATGCTTAGTCCACTGAGCCACCCAGTCCCCCTTAAGTTTTCTTTTTTTAAATATACTTTTAAATATGTTAGGTAGAGGGGCGCCTGGGTGACTCAGTGGGTTAAGCCTCTAACTTCAGCTCAGGTCATGATCCCAGGGTCCTGGGATCGAGCCCCGCGTCGGGCTCTCTGCGTGGCGGGAAGCCTGCTTCCTCCTCTCTCTCTCTGCCTGCCTCTCTGCCTACTTGTGATCTCTATCGAATAAATAAATTAAAAATCTTAAAAAAAAGTCTTAAAAAATGTTAGATAGACATTATCGTGATCATTTCACAGTATATGCAAAAGTCCAGTCGTTTATGTTGTATCATGAAACTCACATACGCCAATAATACATATGATTTTAAGTAACTTGGTAAAATACATATAAAGGAGATAATGGTTTAGGTGCTATGCAGGTAAGGGGAAATGGTGAAGTTCCCCTACGTTGTTGGGATACAACAGAGACTGAGGTTCAGGACGCACTAGTACATTCCACCCTCTCTGATTTACAAATGAAGAAATGACTCCCAGGGACATGAGTTACCGGTGCTTATAAAATTAGTGGCGTAGCTAGGGCCGGAACTCTGCGGCCCCTGTTACCCCGCTCTCCCCGTGGCAAGTGCTAGACATACACATTCAAGTTATCGTTGGTGACTATTACTAACAACAGCACACTGTCTACAACAGTTATCACATGCCAGACATGGTTCCAAGCGTGTTACATATATTGTTATTCGTGCCTCGCGATAACCCTATGAAGTGGGTTACTATTATCCCCATTTTACAGATGAGAAAGCTGAGACAAAGAGCCCAAAACACACAGGTAGTAAGAGGTGGAACCAGGAGTTGAACACAGGCAGGCCAACCTCAGAAGCTGTCTTCTTAGTCATTGCAGTCCAGTCCCTCTCAAATAAGAAGGCAGTATTCCCTACAGACACTAGATACTTCAAATAACAGAAAGGTGGGTATTTTTATTCACTGGACTAGCAGGACCATTGCTCTGAATTCATCCTTCCTCTGGGTGAGAGGTTGGCTGGGCCAGCGCCCCTGCTGGGAGCGGCGCTATACCTGCCCGTCGCCTCCACCACCGGATGGCGTGGGGTAGGGCTGATCAGCTCAGGTCACCTCCACACAACCCTGCTGTGTACAGACGTGGATGCTTGCTGGGATCTACACGCCTTCTCCAGGCTCACGGTGTGCTTTGTGTCTAGGTATTTTCGAAAGCGATGACATCAACGCCATCATGTCTGAGAAGGAAAAGGCTTTCAACTACTCCCAGAAGGTAGGCCTTAGATGTGGAGCAAATGACTGCCCTTCTCTAGTAGTGTCTTGGGGCTGCCGTATAAAGGACCACAAACGAGGCAGCTTAAAGCAAGAGAGATCTGTCCTCTCAGTTTCGGATGCCAGAAGTCTAAACTCGAGGTGTCAGAGAGGCCGTGCTCCCTCTGAGGGCTCTGGGGAGAATCCCTCCTTACCCCTTTCAAGCTTCTGGTGCTGGCTGGTGTTTCGGTGCTGACTGGTGTTTTGGTGCTGGCTGGTGTTTTAAAAAATTGCACTGGGTTTGGGGGGTAAGAAAATAATAAATGAAACAAGATGGGATCGGGAGGGAGACAAACCAGAAGTGACTCTTAATCTCACAAAACAAACTGAGGGTTGCTGGGGGGAGGGAGGGTGGTTGGGTTATGGACATTGGGGAGGGTGTGTGCTATGGTGAGTGCTGTGAAGTGTGCAAACCTGGCGATTCACAGACCTATACCCCTGGGGATAAAAATACATTATATGTTTATAAAAAATAATTTTTAATTAAAAAAAATTGCACTGAATGCTTGTTAAAAATAGGAAGGAAGACTTTATCTGAGACCACTACAGTAGAGGAGAGAGAGGGAACTCAGCTCTGAATACAGCCAAGATAGCTAAGGATTTATAGCCAATATAGCAAAAGGGTCAGTGGACAGAAATTTACTAAGAGGAGCTTAATTAGATATTAAGGGTAGGGGGATTCTTGCCAAACAGGCTTAACGGGATTCTTTGCTAAAACTTGGTTTAGTAGGCCCAAGTCAAGGCTGAGTCAAGAAGAGTGCTCAGAGGAGACCAACTAAAGTTTAGTCAAGGACAGAGTCCTTGTCACCAGCAGTCCTTGGCATACCTTAGCGGTGGCAACACAGCTCCCAGTTCCGCCTCCACCTTTCTTTGTTTGACGGAGAGAGAGAGAGATCACGAGTAGGCAGAGAGGTAGGCAGGGGGTGGGGGGAAGCAGGCCCCCTGCTAAGCAGAGAGCCCAGTGTAGGGCTGGATCCCAGGACCCTGAGATCATGACCTGAGCCGAAGGCAGAGGCTTAACCCACTGAGCCACCCAGGCGCCCCCTCTGCCTCCACCTTCAATGGGCTCCCCTCCCCTGTGTGTGTCTGCATCTCTTCTCCTGCAGGGATCCCAGTCCTTTTGGATTAAGGGCACACCCTTCTCCAGTATAACCTCATTAACTTACATCTTCATTACATTTACAAAGACCCCGTTTCCAAGGAAGGTCACGTTCACGTGTACAGGGGTTTTGGACTACCATGCATTTTTCTGGGGGACACGACTCATCCCCTATCTGCTTCCCTCCCCATGTCTCGATCCACTGACACCCAAGGCTTTGGGTGAAACATGGGAGTTTCCTACAAGTCCATGGTTAAGGTCTGTGTGCTAGCATCCTTGCCTCCTTGGAGGTCCTTGAATGTGGGAGCTCATTCCAAAACTCATTCCTCAACTTGGGGCGTCTGTGCCTGCCGTCCCCTCGAAGGTCGCCCGTAGGTGGTTCTTTATCACTGAAGACTCACGAAAATGTTACTTCCTCAGAGAATGCTGTCGAGATGAGAGGGGTAGAAAGGAGCCAGGTTGTGTCAGGAGCCGTGAGAACAGGCATGAGGAGAGGGACATGAGAGCATTTAAGGGAGCATTGACCAAATTTATGGCGATGGAAAGCATGGGAAGGAAGAGGAAGAGGAAGGAGGAAGAATTCTGGAGTAGCTCCCAGCTCCTTGCTGGGTGACCTGGTAGACAGAGCTGCCATGGACCGAGAGAGAGATAACAGGAGAGGATCCTGTCGCGATGCGGCAGGGTGGTCCTGGGACAAAGGGGAGTCTATGGGGCTTGGGAGCTGACCAGTGGGGGTCCTTAAGACACGGGGAAACGTTAGGGGCTGGAGGTGGTTGTGGAGCAGTTCAAGCCATGGTGGTAGACCCATAGCATGAAGGGGGTCACGGTCAAGGTGGAGAGGGAGGAAGAGCCCGTGAAGGAGACTCGGCCTGACTCGGCATTTTCATTGCCGCCAACTGCAGGGCGACGTCCCCCTGCCACAGCGTGAGCCCCTGGGAGGGCAGGGCCGTAGCTTCGGGTTCACTCCCTCCACGGCCTCCGTGGCTCCTCTGTGGCTCCCCAGCCATGCCCCAGCTGCCCTCCCTGGAGGGACACTCCTTTGGGGCTTTTTTTTTTACCCTTCTCAAGTGCACCTGAGTCTGTTCCTTCATCCGACAAACATTTATAAAGTGTTAGTGGGCAGTAACGGTTCAACCCACCCTTCCTAGGACGTGATTTCCATTCAACATACAAACTTCATTTGCTTGGAGTGTCCCTGGGGCCGCTTTCAGGCAGTAGAGAAACGTGTTGGCAAAAGACACCAAGTGTTAAACGTTATTCTGCCAACATCGGCTCCAGGGTATGTGGGGAGCCGATGGGCGTAGGTGGCGGGCTCTGGGTCTGAGTAGGGAAAGCTGTCTTGGAACCAGACACACCTGGGTTTGAATGGAAGGTCCTCTACATATGAGTAGTGTGGCCTTGGGCACATCCCTTAAACTCTTGGAGCTTTGAGTTCCTCATCTGTAAAATGGGGCTAACATAGCCCTTGCCCTAAAAGCAGGGTTTGCATGCCTTGTTGGCAAGAGGGTTTGAGAGCCCCGGGAATTCACTAGCTCAGTGCTTGAGGCGTCCCAATAATACATGGGGCTTATTATTAACAGGATTGATCCCTAGTGCTCACAGCCCCAGGAGACATTCTAGGGATAGAAAGGAGTTGAGGGGTGCCTGAGTGGCTCAGTGGGTTAAAGCCTCTGCCTTCGGCTCAGGTCATGATCCCAGAGTTCTGGAATCGAGCCCCGCGTTGGGTTCCCCGTTCGGTGGGGAGCCTGCTTTACCACCACCCCCCACCCCGCTCTGCCTGCCTCTCTGCCTACTTGTGATCTCTGTCTGTCAAATAAATAAATAAACCTTTAAAAAAGAAAGAAAGAAAGAGGAGTCCAGAGGCCCCAGTGGACCCAGTCTCTCCTGCTGTGTGTGTATGTGTGCGTGGGGGGGGGGGTGTGTGTGTATGGAGGGGTGTCACCTGCTTGGAGGCACACCATGGCGGGGTGCTGCTAACCCTCCCAATCTCCCCGTGCAGTGTGCCTTACTGGTGTCTTCCCTGAAGAAACAGTCTGGAAAAGAACTGGAAAGCGCAGTTCTCCTGAAGGAAAAGCCGAAGTTATTCAAGCAAAGAAGTCAGCCCAAGAAAGTCTTTTCCTCCAAACCCGCCGCTGCCTCAGTGGCCAGAATGGTTTGACTCCCCTCCCTAATTACACACAGAGGACTTTGTTGCCACCTTGTCTCCTGGTCTTTCCTAGATTTTGAAATTTTGTAATTTTGGCCCCCAAACCCCAAGCCCAGCAGGGGTGGAGGCAGGGTGTTCGGGGGTGAGTGTCCCCAGAGTACCTCCAGCCCTGACCTTATGGGGGAGGAGCTCCTCTGGGGGACCTGCTTCTCGGCCCTGGGGGCATCTCTGGCCTCTTTGCCATCCACCTTTGACTCTGCCTGGCTGTCTCAGCTTTGCCCCCTGGCCGGTAGTCGGGACTCCGTGGAATTGGCACTCACGGAGACATCTGACGGCTGTAAGGCAGGAGGGCTTATCCAGAAGGAGGTTTCGGGGGCAAAGGCTATGTAGTGGGCTCCTGCTGCCTAAGGCTTGGCAGGGCCTCGTAGGACCCTGAAGGTGGGCCCATGCTGGCTCCGGCCTTATTCCCATGACAGCCTGTCACATCTGTCCTGCGTAAAATGTCCACCGCACTGCAGAAATCAGAGGGACCTCAGAGGACCCCGACTCCAGTGCTTGGAAGCCGACAGGCAGATATCCGGAGCCCTTCAGCACGTCACTGACCCACAGGCCCTTGTGAACACAGTGCGTCTGCAGGAAGAGGGAATCCGTCCGGATCCCGTGTAGCTTACCGCCCGTCTCATTCAAAGAACTCTTCCAGGTCCCAGGAGCCAGCCCTGAGGCAAATTCTGGGATGAAACCCGAGAGTCTTGGGGGCTGCCTCCTGAGCTGGTTCAGCAGGAAGAGGCTCAGGCCATACCAAGGCCTCCAAAAAGCCGCCTGGATACAGGACTGGGGGCTCCCTTAGGGGGGCAGCAACCAGGCCTTTTCCACAACAGCTCGCCCAGCCATGTGAGCTGGTCCAGGGCCCCGGGTGATTTTGTTCAACCATCATCACTTTTCCCTTGTGCCCAGGGAGGAAGAACTCCTCCCCTTAGAACGGGCTTGCCCAATAGGCCACAGAACTTACCTGAGTGGTTATTTATTATGCTGGAGGCCCCGAAATCCTGGTCCAGCGGGAAGAAGGGCAGGTACCTGAAGATAATTCTGGCAAATCCCACGGCCATCCTAGCATGCCTCCCTCGCTGTTATTAAACACATACACGTGCACACACACATACGCATGAATACACATACACACACCCCCCGCACATGCATACACTTTTTTTTTTAAAGCAATGATTTTTTTTTTTTGTAAGATTTTATTTATTTGACAGAGACAGAGAGAGATCACAAGTAGGCAGAGAGGCAGGCAGAGAGAGAGGGGGGAGGAAGCAGGCTCCCTGCTGAGCTGAGAGCCTGATGCGGGGCTCAATCCCAGGACCCTGGGTTCATGACCTGAGCTGAAGGCAGAGGCTTTAACCCTCTGAGCCACCCAGGCGCCCCTATACTTTTTTTTTTTTTTAATCTCGAAACCCGCAGTCCTCCTGTACATGTGCCGCAGGAGATAGGACCAACATGTTCGAGATTCTGCTCCCAGCGGCCCCTCCCTTCCCCGGTTGAGACTGGGGTTTCATCCCAGAATTTGGGAAGTCCGGGGAAGGCAAGGTCTCTGGGCTGGCTCCTGGAACCTGGTGAGTTCTTTGAATGAGGACAGTGCCTGTGTGGACAGAGCCTCCTGGACACGCAGCCCCATGGGAGTAAGCTACACACGGTCTGGGCCTGTCACGGAGACCAGGCCACTGACGGGAAAGATCACCTGTTTTCTAGAGCCTTAAAGATGACCCCGACAGAGAGAAGAGCTCCCCCCTGCACACTCTGACTTGGCGGCCCCCCAGCGGCAGAGCAGGCGTCCCACCAGGTGAGGCCCGGTGGCCCCTGAGCTCCTGGTTGGTGGGGGGAGGGGCGGCAGACCTGGTGGAGGAGGAATGAGTTAGGAGTCACTGAAGTGATGGATGATCCTGAGTCTTGACCACGGGCCAGCCCTTCGGCTAAGATTGTCCCATCGAAAGCTTACAACAGTTCCTCCCGTGGGACAGCTCATCTCTCCGTTTCCTGTTTTACTGATAAAGACATGTAGGCCCAGAGGGGCTGTGGATAATGACCAGGGCCGGCTGGTCGTGACCGGCATCAGTATGTTTCCTAAAGTATTCAGCTCATAGCACCAAGGTCATGTATCTTATTTCCAAGGTCAGAGACCTGGCCGAATGGTCCCGAGCAGAGCGGTGGAGTCAGCAAGACCTGGGTAGAATCTTGGCTCTGCCCTGGTGGACTCTGAGCCCCTCTTACCTCGTCTGTAACCTGGGGCGCTGGGAGGCTAAAATGAGACAGGCGTCCAGAAAGCTCTTAGCACCCCGCCTGGGATACATCGGTGCTGGGTAAATGGCCACTCCAGCTACGGCTGCTCCCGGGGAGGCCAGAAGGCTTGGGGTCGTCCCACAGGACCTCAAAGCCATCTTGGCGCCCAGTTTCGAGGGCGCAGCAGAGCTGGAATCGACAGGTCTCTAAGACAAAGCTGGACAGCGTCGCCACGTGACCCCACGAGACTGCTCCAGCCGACAGGCCTCTTGTCCCCTAGCTGCAGCCTGGCCTGTGAGAGAAGGTCCTGCAAAACGGAGGAGGAAGACCGCGCGGAGGGAAGCAGAGACTTCTCTCTCCCTTTTTTATACAGAATCGGGGAATAACGTGGGTGAGTTGGAGACTACACAGACGTCTGAACAGCTCCGTCGCCCTGTAGGAACTGTAGGGTCAGCAGGCCCCGTGGGAGGGAGACCCTCTCCAGCTGTCCCAGGACATGGGCAGCAGTGCCTACCCTCAAGCCACTCAGGTCTCCCAGCCCGGGGGAAGGGGGCATGCACATTCTTGTCACTACCGACCCCCCATCCATCAGAGGACATGTCCTGCACTCTGAGGCTGATGGGGAAATTGAGAAGGGAGCGGAGATGAGTGTCCGCAGGTCCCCACGGCTCCACCATTGATTACTGCGAAATGGTACAAATTCTAGTAACGATTCACGGAGGTGTGGAGAGGGGAGGCTACCGTCTGCTTCCCCCGACAGTCTCCCTTCTACCCTTCAGCAAATTGCCCCTAAGGAATGTTCCAGCTGACTTGATGGACAGAGAAATTAATAAGCAAAGGGAAGCCAAAGTGGGAAGAGGAGGAGGAGGGGAGTGGGGGGAGGGGCAGCATACAGGATAACCCCCCCGTTTCTCCTAGGCTTCGTATACAAGAAGTACCCTCAAGGAAGGGGCATACGAAGGGTCAGCACATCCATCCAGTTGCCCAGGAAGGATACAGTTTGCTCAAGCCAAGAGGTACGAGGTCCTCAGCACCAGCACGTGTCCCTCAGGCGATAATTCCTCCCACCAACCTTCCACTTCTAGGAAGATGGACGTCCTTAGAAGTGGGGGCAAATGTGCTTCCAATGACTGCGTCATGTGGCGGGTGGGGAAAGAGTTATGTGGACCCACGTTTGAAACCTGAGCCTGCCACTTCCTAGCTGGAGGACCTTGGGCAAGTCATTTAGCTACCCTCCATCTCTGTGTCCTCATTTGTAAAAATGAAGACAGTTGTTCCTTTCTGATAGAATTGATGACTATCGAAGTATATTTTGTGTAGATCACTTAGGGGCGTCCGTCTTTTGGTTGCAAGCAACAGAAATCCCCCTTCTTGTTCCTATCCTGAAGGTAGACCGTCTTTCTCCCCACAGCCTTTCTTTAAATGTCTGAGCTTGGTTCTGACGGGGCCAATGCCAGAGCCATGCTTGATGGCGGTGATCCTGCCCATGCTTGTATCTCTCATGGAGACAAAGAGACTCAGGTTATCCTCATTGGTTTAGAGTCTGAACTTCAGGCCAATTATGGCTTTCCACTGGAATTTTGTGGGAGAGGCTTGAAATAGATCCTGGGGAACCAGGAACGTCCACCAGACTTAGAAGTAGCAGATGCTCAGTAAATTGCGTTCCCCATTCCCCGTATTTCCTGTGCCTCTCTCCCCAGTGCGGGGAAGGAATCCACAAGCCACGGATGCCTGGTGAGGACCTAAGAACCTCCCATTTTAAGCACGAGACAGATTTCAGACACAGGGTTTTAGTAGATGAATCAGACCATCATTCATTTAAGCCTCTATTACCCAAGATAATAGTTCTTTCCTTTGTTCTCAAGTGGGTAGCAAATTATGGGCTAAAAAAACTGAATATGGAAATCTCCAGATACATGGGTCCCAGCTGCACTCATCAGAAGTCAGTCCAGGGGCTGGTGGCAGCCAAATACTGCAGCATCCTGCCCAGCATAGAAATCAACGTGAGTTGTGGGTTTTGGTGCTCGTCCCCTTTCTCCCACCCCCTGCCTGTGACCAGCCACAAATGGGCCAGTGTGTTGGGGGGAACTCCATGTGCATGTCCGGGCCACGGCCTCTCTTCCTGCTTCTATCCACAAAGCGCGATGGCTCTCGGCAAATGGAAAATGCAGATCCCGTTGGAGGAAGAGTCAACCCGGGGAGGGCCCGACCCCACCCCCCAGAGCTAGACACGCTCCATAGCCTGGGAATTAGAAACAGCAGCGGAGCATAGCACAGCAGCTGACGAGCTCACAGACGTCTGTACCCCAGTTCTGCTGATGGTTCTATCAGACTGGGAGGGACTGGGGGCTTCCCTCCCCGTCTCCACCCCAGGGGTGAGGGGACGGTGTTCTCTAGTTTGTAGTTTGGAGGTCGGTTTTTTTGTTTTGTTTTGTTTTTTTCCCTTTGTTTTGGCACTGGAACAAGGAAGTTTAGTACAAATGAAAAACAAATCCTAGGTTCTTTCTTTAGAAGACCCCATTTTCTATTTCTACCCTTGCCATTTGATATGACATTATCAACATTAGGGGAAGCTAGAAAGCCAGAAGTAGCCACCAAGTTCAAAATTATTCACCAGAAAGATTTTATGGGAGTTTTATCAAACTGTCAGTCCCCTTCTCTGTCTGTGGTCATCTTTCAGTTTCACATTTATGGGCTTCTTGTCCTACCATTAAGGGTTTTCTTTTTTTTTTTCAAAGATTTTATTTATTTATTTGACAGAGAGAAATTACAAGTACACTGAGAGGCAGGCAGAGAGAGAGAGAGAGAGAAGGAAGCAGGCTCCCCTGCTGAGCAGAGAGCCCGATGCGGGACTCGATCCCAGGACCCCGAGATCATGACCTGAGCCGAAGGCAGCGGCTTAACCCACTGAGCCACCCAGGCGCCCCCATTAAGGGTTTTCTAATTTAAAATTTAGAGGTGTTATGTTTTTTTATTATCACAGTGACCATATTTGGCACAAAACCATCATCCCAACCCCCCTTCTCCTTTTAGAATGATAAATCTGGTAGCGTGATCAAAGAAAAAAGCCTGTAAGTGAATATATAATGCCTAATAGATGTTTTAGAAATGATTAACCACAACTGACTGAACTGTTTACGGCGGTGATGGGGATCTGAGGACGTAGCTGACGGAGGGCCATCTGCCTTGGCTTGCCTTCCTCCAGGGGATAGTGAGACACATCCACTGGACGCCCAGGGAAATGGAAGCGTACATCACGGGCCTAGAGAAGGTGATGAGGCGCTACGTCCAGAGGCTGCAGTGGCTGCTGTCCGGTGAGCCTGCCTGCCGTCCTGGAGGGTGGGAGCGCCGTGAGGGGAAGCAGAAGGTCAACCCCAGGGACCCGGGCCCGCCCTTCCCAGGCCAGGCGCACAGACTGTCAGGTCAGGGGTGAGGCCAGGAGGGTCATCCTGGCACCACATGATTTCTGGGTTCCGAGGTCAGGCAAGCTGCCGGATGTCAGGGAGGAGCGTGGGTCAGAGGGCACCAGAGAGAACGCAGGCCTGTCCAGGCTCATCCCGCAAGGCCACATGCCTCACCCCTTGCCTTCCTGGATGGGACTGAAGTGCTCACCCTCAAGAGGCTCAATTCAGTATTGACTGGACCCCACAGGGGTCAGTGAATGTAGTCATGGGAGAGGGTCCCGACAGAGAAGAGTCCCCTTGTTCTTTACAAAGAGCACCAAGGCCCCTTCAGGGCAGGCAAACAGGCGGGCTGGCCCAGAAGAGCCAGGCTCCCATCCTGGAGAAGGGTGGGCTGGGGATCGAGAGATGGCCAGAAGCATCAAGTCCGAGAGGCCAGGTAGAGAGCTCGAGCTGGACAGGGGGGCGTGGAGGCTTTGGGGCCTGGATGGTTCCTGGGACAACAGGCAGAAGGAAAAGAGGAAGCCTTTTATAGAGGTCGCTAGGGAGAGGCCCTCAGGATCCTGTGCAAATTCATTGGGTCCAGTCCTCTGCAGTAGAACTTGGTAAAACAGACCATGTGCAGTGGAGTGGGGTGATGACTGCACTTCCCAAAGCCCTGGAGGGGGCTGCCAGCTCCAGGTGGAGTTGTCAGGTCAGAGGCTGACATGGGACAAAGGGGTCGCGTGCCTCTCTCCAATCCCAATGCATGTTCACTGCTGGCAAGGGTGTGAAGGCTGGTGAGGCTGCTGCTCCTTCCGCCTTCCGTGCCGTGAACGGAGTCCCCGCCTCACACACAGGTGCGCACCCCAATGCCACCTCATACTTCAAACGCCACCAACACTTCCACTTCAAAACCCAGGGCTAGTTCACGTAGTCACTCATTCCTTCAATATTCAACCAATATGGCTGCTCTCCCGTCAGGCCCTGGGGAGATGGTGGAAGGCGACACCCAACACAGCCCCTGAGCTTGTGGAGCATACGGTTTAGGAGGCTGACGTTGACCAAAGAGTCTCACAAATAAGTCTAACGTCACAAGAGTGACGCATAGAGAGGAGATGGGCGTGGTGCAGGGTGAGCCTTTAAGGGGGCGACAGGCCTGGACGGGAAAATCATGGAGGGCTTTCCTGAGGCGGTGATATTTCAGCCAAGATCTGAAGAATGAGTAGATGTTAACTGGGCAAAGAGAGGAAAGATAGGCATGTCTGGGGTGCTAGGGAGGCAGTCAGTGAGGCGATGCTGAACACAAAGACTAAAAGGAAGCCAATGTGAGGGACGCCTAGTGGCTCCATTGGTTAAGCATCAGACTCTTGATTTCGGCTCAGGTCATGATCTCAGGGTGGTGAGATCGAGCCTCACATTGGGCTCCATGCTCAGTGAGGAGTCGGCTTGAGAATCAATCTCTCCCTTTCCCTTTGCCCCTCTCCCTGCTTACACATACACTCTCTCTTTCTAAATAAATTAAAAAAAAAAAAAAAAAAAGGAAGCCTGTGTAGCTGAGAGTGAGGGAAAGTTAGGGTGAGACCATCCCAGATCGACAAGGCCATGCCCAGACTTAGTCTTTTGTCCTAAGAGCAGTTGGAAGCCACTGAACGTTGTGAGTCAGGGGAAAGTGATCAAGTCAACATGGGCAGTGATCCTGCTGCGGAACTGTGGAGGGGGTGGAGTGGAATCAGCTAAGCTCACAGCAGGACAGCTGAGGGAAGGCGGAAGACTGGGACCCGCTGGAAGAACTGGGGATGACGGAGATGGATGACAGAGGCAGAATCAGAGAGATTGTGGAGGCAGAAACCACAGGGCTTGAGGCCTGGCTCTGTGTTTCCACCGTCCAGCTCCTCCAGGGGGGGATGTGGTTGGAGGTCCCTCGGATGGCTGGCTGGCCGGCCATGCTCACGGAATGTCTCCCATGCCTCCGGATGGCTCCCTCTTGTCCTCATGCTGACATGAGGGTTGCCAGAGAACAGCCCAGAGGAGTCGAGGCAGATTCCTGGGCTGGGGTCCAGCCAGCTCTGTCCACCTTTTCCTGGAGAGCCATCTTTTCTGTGGCAGTTTTTCCATTGTTTCCACTGCTGCCTCCAATGAGGTCCCTGACGTGTGACCGGAGAAGACAGCATGCATTGTCAGCTGTCCCTCTGGCTTTCCCCTGGGTGACCTTCCTTATTTCGCCCTAGGGCCAGGAGGGTAGGGCTAGCAGCTGCCTGACTGAAGTGTGGGTCAGAGGATGTGGGTATGAGTGTCAGCCCTCACCACTGGTCTGTGTGACCCCTGGCCAGCCACTGGTCCTGTCTTTCCCCTTGGGATGAATCCCAAGTCCTTCCACCATGTCACCAGCTTCACTTCTTGTCCCTCTCCCCGCGAGTCTTTCTATCCCAGTGGTCCTGATTGCCTGCATGGGCTTTCTCTCGGTCCTGGGGCGCGCCGTGCTCTCCTCCCCGTCTCCGGCTCGGGCTTTCCCAGGCTGCTCCCTCCACACCTCCGCCTCTTTCCTCTGCTCGCTACCACTCCAGCTGCAGGGGTAGCTCACCCACGGAATTCAGATCCTCCCCAGGATGTGCTCCGGACACTGTCCGAAGCCGTAACTGTGGATCTCACATGTGTCTTCCTTGCCTCACTCTGAGCTCCATGAGGGCACAGCGCCAGGCTCTGCTGATTGCCGTTGACCTGCTAAGGGACTCCACGCTCTGTAACATCTTTTCTAGCTCCAAATGACACTACTTTGTTCCATCGCTTAATGGTAGTAATGAGGAAACTCAAGGCCAGAGCAATTTTTTTTTTTAAAGATTTTTTATTTGAGAGAGAGAGAGAGAGCATGGGCAGGAGGGAGGAGCGGAGGGAGAGGCAGAAGCAGACTCCAGCTGAGCAGGGAGCCCAACGTGGGGCTCGCTCCCAGCACCCTGAGATCATGACCCAAGCTGAAGGCAGACGCTCAACCAACTGAGCCTCCCAGGCACCCCAAGGCCAGAGCAATTATAACCACTTGTGCAAGTGATCACAGCTCACAGGCAAAGCCAGAGCTAAAACCTTGACCTCCCAAAGCCCACACCACTGCCGAGCTCTGCCCTGGACAACTGACAGCCCCCCCCAGCACCACCACCAAGGCCATCTCCCAGTGGGCTGACATCTGATCGGTGATCAGTCAGGCAACAGGCCTATTTGGCAGACTTGGTATTTGACAGCTGCTATGAGAAAAACCACCCCGGGGAGGCGGAGAGGGGGCGACCCCTCACCCCTTCCCTGCCTCTGCCCCATCTCGGAGCAGGGAGCCGCCGACTGTTTGGTGCCGTATTGGAGAGCCGAGTGTGCATCCTGGTGGACACGTCGGGGTCTGTGGGCCCTGCCCTGCAGCAGGTGAAGACGGAGCTGATCCTGCTGATTTGGGAGCAGCTGCGGAAGCACTGTGACAGGTGAGAAGCAGGGGCGCGAGCGGGGGTAGGGGGGGAGTTCGTGGGGGCTTCCCTCTTCACCCTAAACGAGTCCTGGAGGCTTAGCTTGTTTGAGCAGTAAAGAACACCACACCCTGTTGCAGAGGTAAAGCAGCTGTTAGAAATCCATCTCGAGCCCGGGGACCATTGCAAGCAGAGCCAAGGAACCACCAGGCGGCCTTGAATTGTGGATTTCAGCTGAACTTGATTTTTTTTTTTTTTAAGATTTTATGTATTTATCAGAGAGAGGGAGGGAGAGAGAGTGAGCACAGGCAGACAGAATGGCAGGCAGAGGCAGAGGGAGAAGGGGGGCCTGACGCTGTCCTCGGGGTTCCTTCAGCCAGCCATCTTCTAGCAACTCCCTTTCACCGCCTCTCTGCACCCCCCCTCCCCGCCTCCCCAGCTTCAACCTGCTCAGCTTTGCGGAGGACCTGCGACTGTGGCGGGACACTCTGGTGGAGACCACCGACGCGGCATGCCACGAGGCCATGCAGTGGGTGACCCGCCTGGGCGCTCAGGGCGGCACCTCCATCCTGCAAGCGTTACTGGCAAGTCCTCCCACGGAGCCCAACCCAGCAGCCGACCAGAAATACCCTCACCCCCTATACGGATACAGCCTGAGGCTTTCAAATTACAAAGAGCAGTTTGAGATCGAATAAGTGTTACCTTGTTTCCTCTTCGGAACAGCCAAGGAAGAAGAAGAAAGGGATTCTTGTTCTCATTCTATAGATGAAGACACAGAGGCTCAGAGAGGTTAAGGGACTCGCTGGGGTTAACCAGCCAGGAAGTGGGCTGTGCTCTTTCTCCTAAACCTTGACAGCCCCTTGGTCTGAAACATTGGGGTGGGAAGGGATGTGCTCTCGCTCTTCACGGACAAGGCAGTGGGATCCAATCAGACACGCAGCAGGCAGCTGGTTTGGGCCCTTCCCGGTGAGCACCTGTCCCTGAGCCAGACCATCTGTTTGTGCGCACTCTTTCAGAAAGCTTTCAGTTTTCCTGATGTGGAAGGATTGTACCTCCTGACTGACGGGAAGCCAGATACAAGCTGCAGCCTTATTCTAAGCGAAGTCCAAAGACTCAAGGAGCAAAGAGATGTGAAAATCCACACCATTTCCCTGAACCGCTCAGGCAGGTAGGCAGGAAGGAGCCAGGTCCGAGCTGTGTTCCTCTCGGGAACACAGGGCTGCGTGTGTGAGGGCCAAGGTCGGAGCGACTTGCCCCATCCAGGGCCTCCCCTTAGACCCTGATCTCTCCTCACCCCAACCCGTAAGTGAGAAAGGAGAAGGGCCCTGGCAGGTGCTACCCCAGAGTAAAGCCCTCTGTCCGCATCCGAGAACCCATCTCCTGACTCCCTCGAGCCTGGAAACGGACACGCACCGATTCCCACAGGCACGCCCGGTCTTCTCCATCCTGATCTTTCTCAGGAGCCCCCTGGTGAATGCTGAGGGGCAAAGAGCTCAAAGTAGCATCGTGATGGTTGTTTTTATAAACCATCACTGTAGAGGAACATGGGTTAGACCAGAGAGATTCTGCTTCTTTGGAAAAAGACTTTAATGTCACTGGCAAAACTGTGTTGACTTGGGTGCGTGTTTGAGCTCTGTCTAAACCACGTGCTCCATGAAGGTCACACCCGTGTCCCCACCAGGCCTAACCCGTAGGAGCAGGCACCAGCTAGATTAAGGACCGTGTGCCTGCTGTGTGTTTCCATGCTCACTGTTGACAGCAGTCAGTCCACTTCCTGCGGCCACTGCCGCTGCCCATAAACTGACAGGGGCTGGACCTGTGATGCTGACTGTTCTCAAGGGCAGAGCGTCCAGGCCCGAGGCTGACCCCAGACTTGAGCTCCCCACAGTCTGGAGGCACCACAGGGAATTTGCCTGGCTTTCGCCAGCTTGGTCCCAGCCCCTCTGTTCTCCCGACTAGGACAGCAGCTGACTTCCTGAGAAACCTGGCCGCCCTCACTGGGGGCCGCTACCACTGCCCCGTTGACGAGGACACACTCCTCAGAATCCACGGCCTATTGACCAAGGGTTTCGTGGACGAAAGGGTAGGTTTGCGGAGCCACGGAGCCGAGTCTGTACAAATGTCTCAATATAATGTCCACAGAGGTGGGTTTCTTTCCCCCACGTCCCTTAACTGGAAAGATCTCCACTTCTCTTGTGAGACCAGGAACTACTGGCTCGAAGGGGTTCTGCCTCTAGGCTGGCTCTCCTCAGGGTGGAAAGAAGCAGGGCGTGGAGGTTTGTTTAATAACAGAGCAGTTCTGGGGTGCCTGAGTGGCTCAGTCAGTTGGGCTGAATCTCTATTCTGGCTCAGATCATGATCCCGGGATCCCTTGATTGAGCCCTGTATCGGGCTCCCGGAGCCTGCTTCTCTCTCTCCCTCTCCCATTGCTTGTGTTCCTCTCTTGCTGTGTCTCTCTCTGTCAAATAAATAAAATCTTTAAAAAATAAAATAAATTAATTAAATCTTTTTAAAAAAATAACAGAACAGTTCACGTTCACTGAGCATTTACTTTGTGCACAGTCATTGCTTTATAGAGGCTACCCCTTTCAATCCTCTCAAACAATACTATACCCATTCAACAGATGAATAAATGGGCTCACAAGGAGTCGGAACACACCTAAGGACGTGGCAAATGGTAAAGCCAGAGCCCAGACACCCACACTGTTAACCTCTGTGCTTTGAGTCCTCCGTATTTCTGTCTCCCGGTGTTCAGGTCACTGAAACAGATCCTCAAATGATCGAAGTAGTAAATCTAGTAAAGTCACGGTTTCCATCACGCATGTGTGATAAGAGGAGACTACCCATCATTCTCTTCTGAGCAAAAAGTTATGCACATGTTTCTACCTTTTAGGAACATGGTGCTGTCAGTTATAACATTTTCAGGGCCACAAATTATCAACTAAGACAACCAGAACTCCAGATTTCTTTTTGGTGGTTAAAGTACATCTCCCAGGACGTGACAAAATTTTTGAAGTCAGTGCTTTGCGTGACTCCTTTATTCAAGTACCTCTTCTAGGGACAAACATTACAAATAGTTCGGAAAACAGAACAAGTCAAAGTAGTAAATATTCACCCATGTCCTTACAACACAGGAAAACGAATGGACAGTATTGGGAAGGTCTTCAGATTAATGCCTCGACAAATCAGAGTCTTTTAATAGTTTCTGGATACAGAATGGGATCATTCTGCTCTCGCCGCCAAGGGCAGAACGCGGCTTCCTCTCCTCCTTACGTTCTCTTGCTGATTGTGAGAATTTGTGTCTTTAACCCTAGTCTCTAGAATTCCATTGGTTGACGTAATGAAAAAAGCATGCCTGCAAAGCTTGGTTTTACTAGAAGGAATAGGGAAAGGGAAGAACAGATTTTACCAAGTAATGGTGACGTAAGGAGCAGGTCCCACTTCTGCTGGGAAGAGAGGGGCTGACTTCAGTGACGTTCAGTGAGCATCTCGGGTTACCACTGCCCACCCATTCCCCGCACAGACCCTCACACACCTTATCTCGAAGTGTCCCATCTGCAGAATGACTGCCTTGGCAGGTGGTGAGCTCTTTGTCCCTGGAGGTATGTAAACCAAAGCCTCTGGATTTCCTGCATTGGGTAGAAGGCCACATTTGATTAACTCTAAAGTTTTTCCACTGAGATTTCAGGTTGCATCCAGTCATTTAATGGATCTAACTTTACGTTCATTTCCCCTTTCCAAGGATCCCGTGTTGCCACCGTTTGAAGGAGATGATTTAAGGAGATTGGCCCAGGAGATCACCAAGGCCAGAAGATTCCTCTGGAAGGCCCAGTCCTTCAGGTATACCCTTCAAGCAGCCCCTCCCATCTGCCTTGTGGCTCTGGGCCACCCAGACCCCGGGGGCCTCCTCGAGACCAGATGCCCCTTGGTTATGGGAGCCTTCCTCCAAGAGCTCCTGCCCTGCTTCTCCCCACCAGGCCCAGAAATCTGGGCATCAAGAAGGCCATCTTGCTTCCTCTCCTGTCCACTAGGTCCCAACTCCAGAAGAAAAACAACAAAGAACCAAATGTTACTCCTCTTTAGACAAGTGTTCTCAGGTAAGAGGAGATGATCGCCTCTCCGTCTTGCATATCCTCCAAGGGCCACACAGCATGTCCTGTTTCATAGTAATGGCTATGGGGGAAGGGGACTAGAAATGATTCCTCTATACAGAAACACCAGCCTACAAATACTTACTCACCGAGCATACATTGGCCCTGGGAAAGCTGTAACCCAGTGTTCGTGCCTAGGAAACAGGATCCCAGGCTCCAGGGATCCCGGGAAGCTGAGGGAAGGAAAGCTCTGTCATCCTGGGTCCACCCTAATTTTCCTGCCCTGTCCCCAACACCCCCTACACTCCAGCCACAGAACTGTCACTCCCTGGGAAGCTCTGCATCACGCCCTGCCTGGAACACCCTCTCCCCACCCTCTGCCCGGTGACTCCTGCTCATCAGTGAAGATACAGCTCCAATGGCATCAGCTCCACTGTGAAGAAGCCCCTGAGACCCACCAAGAGCTGGGACCCTCCTGCCTTCCTTCCATTGTGTCCTGGCCAGACAACCCTTTTCATAGCCATGACACTGACCACTTATTACACCCAGCACTCCATGGCATGCTTCCTTGCTTCCCTGCCCACTTTTCTTGACTGTGTGCTCCCAGGATGAGGCTGGTGTCCTATAACCATCTCTAGGTCCCCAGGACCTGCCACGGGGCTGATGGAGTAAACTGTGAGCATCCTGCTTGGTTGTGGAAGCTCAGCTCTAGAAACCAGCCAGAGCGTGAACCCCTCACTCTGTGCTTCCAACCACCCTGGTCCATGGTGAGGGGAGGTGCAGATTCAGCCTCAGCCCATCTTGGGAAAAGAAACAAGTGGGGCTTCCCACCTGCCCCCTTACCTGTTCAACCGAACTGGATTGCAGGTCTGCTCTGGAGCCAAGTGCAGAGAGAGAGAGAGAGAGCGCTCTGCTCAAGCAGGTGAAAACCAGGCTGCGTCTGCTGGGCCCAGCCCTGCTGTGTACATATGAAGTGAATATATCATGTATTATGTGGTCTGGGGTCACTCCTGAGACGAAAAAAATGGCTTGAATTTAATTAAATGATAACCCAAATGAGTCTTAAGCTGAAGTGATGATTGGTTCGTCTATGTGTGTGTGTGTTTATACATTTTTGGTGATATAAAATTTTATTAAAAGATTCCTGTGAGGGGCACCTGGGTGGCTTAGTGGGTTAAAGCCTCTGCCTTCAGCTCAGGTCATGATCCCAGGGTCCTGGGATCAAGCCCCACATCGGGCTCTCTGCTCAGCGGGGAGCCTGCTTCCTCCTCTCTCTCTCTCTGCTTGCCTCTCTGCCTACTTATGATCTCTGTCTGTCAAATAAATAAAATCTTAAAAAAAAAAAAAAAAGATTCCTATGAGGGAAAAAAAAAAGATTCCTATGCAGGGGTGTCTGGGTGGCTCAGTCGGTTAGGCCTCTGCCTTCGGCTGGGGTCATGATCTCGGGGTCCTGAGATCAAGCCTGGCATCGGCCTCTCTGCTTGGTGGGGAGCCTGCTTCCCCCTCTCTCTCTGCCTGCCTCTCTGCCTACTTGTGATCTCTCTGTCTCTGTCAAATAAATAAACAAAATCTTTAAAAATAAATAAAAATAAAAAAGATTTCTAGGAGACTATTCATAAGAACCAAACATTTTTCATATTTTTTCATAAAAACCCCAAATTGGAAACAACCTCGATGTCCATCACTGGTAGAACGGACAAATACATTGTGATATATCTGTACGGGTGTACATTTCTACACCACAATTTAAAAAATGTGAAATATTTAGGATATTTGTCTTTTTCATTCAACAAGATGCCTCAATCTTATGAACAATGTCAGGCTGGCAAAAGAAGAGTACACAGTGTGCAATTCCATTTACATCCTGTTCAAGAACAGGCAAAACTCTCGGCAATAGAAGTCAGAATAGTAGTTAGCCTGCCGTCAGAGGCATAGGGGGGACATCTGGGGTGCAGGAAATGTTCTAGATCTTCAAGAAGGAAGTATAAATTCATCAGTTATTTAAAACAAATGAAGCCAAGCATGGTTCACTGAGGCTTGTCAAGTCACAGCTTTGGCGGGTCTCCCTGCTGGGCCCAGGGAGGCAGCAGTGACCACAGCCCCTGCCTCAGTGGATCTCAGTCTGGTCACTGCCTCGGGTGCCGCCCTTCCGTGTCACCTCTACAGACACAGGGAAAATGGCCTCTGGGGTTTGTCTTGCTTTGCTGGTGTTGTCATGGCAAAGTACCACACACCGACTGGCATGAAACACCAGGAACGGACCGTCTCCAGTTGAAGAGGCTGAAGTCAAGGTCCGGCCAGGCCCCCGCGCCCTCCGAAGGCCCTCGGTTGGGTCTGTGACAGGCCTCCCTCCTGGCTTCTCGGGCTTCCTTGCCTTGTGGCAGCGTCACTCCGATCGTCGTGTGATGCGCTCCCTGTGTGCACGTCTGTGCCCGCATTTCCAGCTTCCACGAGGACATGTCCTATTGGACTAGGCCCTGCTCTCTATGACCTTTTTTTTTTTTTCCTGCAGATCACAGGACTTTATTAAGAGGCACTCAGCGGATATCCGGCGATCTGTTTATGACCCTATTTTTAATCCCATCTGCAGTGCCTGTTTCCAAGGTCACACTCTGAGGTACGGGGAGGGGGTGGGGGTAGGATTTCAACACGTTAATTTGGTGGGGGTGGGGCAGGTACACAATTCAACATAACTACTGTGTTGTAAACAGAGGGGAAGGGGGAAAGAAACATTGTTTCTTGGGGTTCTAGGACCCCCGTGCGGCAGGATAGGCCTGGCCTGCAGGGGCTTTGCGTCCTCTCCCCACCAGCAGCTAGGCCCCCTGCACCCCCTCTCTGTTTGACCAGCCTCAGTTTCCCCTCCGTGAGAGCCTGCGGCCGCCGTGCCGCACAACGCACCTGTTCACGCGCCGCGAGCTGGAGGCGGGGCGGGGCGGCGCGGGGCGGGCACGGGGCGGGCACGGGGCGGTCCCGGATCCCAGCCCCGCCCCGCCCCGCCCCGTCCGGCTCCGCCCCGGGAGGCGGCCGCCCCGCTGCGCGCGGGCTCGGCGCGGAGACGGTGGGCGCAGCGCCGCGAGCACGCAGCGCCGCGGGAGCCTGGCCGGGTGAGTGCCGCGGGGGCTGCGGGAGCCGCGGAGGCAGGGGGCGCGGCGGGCGGGGCGTCCGCAGAGGACACGCCGGGAGCTGCGGGGCCGGGCTGCTCTCTGAGTGCAGAGCACCCTCTCCGGCCCGTCCCCACGAGGCAGTATGGACAGGGTAGGTCCCTGACGCCCCTTCCCCAGTTCCTTTCACCAAACCCCACTTTGGGTCCCCAGTGACCTGGATCCAGGCCGACCCATTTATTGAGATGCCATCAAAGTTCGTGAATGTTCTCTGAGCCCCAGTTTCCAGCTCTGGGTGATGGGAACAGTAGCCTCCAGTGCCCAGGACTACCAGGAGAATACAGTGCCGTCGCGGCTGGGGTCAGCCCGGGGGTCCCAGGTGCAGAAGAGCTCTTAGCAGTCAGCAGCGGCTTCGACCTGCGGGCGCCGGCACTGCTCCCGGTGCGGCAGTGAACGAGGCCCTCCAGGAGCAGGCGTGCCGGTGGTTCGCCAAGGGCTCTGGCATCTGGGCTTTCGCGACCACCCCGTGAGGCGGAGGGAGCAGCCAGGATTGTTTGGGTCCATGTTACAGCTGTGGACATCGAGGTGCAGTGAGGTTTTAAGGCTTTTGCCTAAGGGCACAAGCCACGGATGCCCGGTGAGGACCTAAGAACCTCCCATTTTAAGCACGAGACAGATGTCAAACACAGGGTTTTAGTAGATGAATCAGACCATCATTCATTTAAGCCTCTATTACCCAAGATAATAGTTCTTTCCTTTGTTCTCAAGTGGGTAGCAAATTATGGGCTAAAAAAACTGAATATGGAAATCTCCAGATACATAGGTCCCAGCTGCACTCATCAGAAGTCAGTCCAGGGGCTGGTGGCAGCCAAATACTGGTGTGTCTCCCCACTGTTAAACCCGTAAGTTGTCAGCGTTCGCCAGCGTTCGCCAGCGTTCGCCAGCGTTCGTGCAGGGTGGGACCGGGTCCCTCCCCGGCAACTTTGAAGAGCAGGGCAGTGACAACGAAGACTAAATGATAAGAGTCCCTATAGCTGTCAGGGTCCCGGCCCCACGACACCACCAGCAACAACGATGGGGCTTATCACTCAGTCACTCGGTTCTTTTCTACACCCAGTCGGCATCATGCAGGCCAGAGACACCTGTCTCTGTCCACAGGGCCGGGCCAATGGCTGGCCCCCCGGACACCGTTGCTGCCATGGTTACTGGCAGTGATGATTATCTGGCCCCTGGTGCCCACCCTGTCCTCAGGTGGAGTGGGGGTGGGCATGGGGTGGGGGTGAGACGGTGGTGGGGACAGTGACTGCCAGCCCGGCTCATTTGGAGTCTGGAGTGAGGACAGCAGGACCCTCGGTGCCGGACCTCAGGATTCACACACCTGACCCTGAAGCCAGCAGAGGGCTTGGACAGACCTGTAGTGCCAGCCCCCTGCACAGCGGGCAGGCCCGGGAGAATCGGAGGCAGCAGCTTTCAGGGGAGAGGCCGCGCGACACTTGGAATGGCACGCCAGTTTCTGAGCACAGGGCCCTTTTGGATCCCATGTGGATTCCTCCTCCTCATCTCTTCCCTCTATATTTCTCCTTCTCTCCCTCCTCTGCCTTCCCCCTCTTTCTCCAGGAAGCCCTCCGTCCCCATCTTCCCAGTCACAAAGCAGTCACCCCCCAGTCTGGTGAGGTTCCCCTGGGCCTGATTGGATTTGTCTTCCTCTGGTGCTACACAGGAACTGGGATTTGAGGGAACTGGTAGAGAAATCAGGAAGGCTTGGTGTAAACTCCAGCCATGAACTGTGACTTTGGACCTCAGTTTCCCCAGCTGTAAAGCCCAAGGCCTGACTGCCTTTGTCTCTGACTCTTTCTAAGGGAGGCAGCAGCACCTTGAAAGTTCTCAAAATTCTGAAAGGGGCAGTTTCCCTGGAAAGTCAGAGTGTCTCTGAGCCCCACCAGGAGTTCCCCTTAGCCTGCTACTCCACATGACTTTAGACAACTCAAGAATATCCTTTCTTTTGTTTTTCTCTGCAGGTGGACAGATCCCTCGGTCTGCACGGCTTAGGAGAGGATGAAGGCCAACCCAGCAGCCTCCTCCCCGGAGGCCTGCAGAGCTGCAGGCCAGGGTGAGAAGGGCTGCCCTGTCTGCCAGGCCTGGGGAGGAGTCTCAGGCCTAGGGTCAGAGTCAGGGCCTGGGCCCGGGCCAGGTACTGCTTCAGGATCTAGAGCAGAGCCTGCTACTGTTCTGGGGCCTGGTGCTATGTCAGGACCTGGGCCGAGGCCTGGTGTGACTCTAGAACCTGCACCAGGGCTTGGTGCTGTGTCTGGACATGGGCCAGGGCCTGGTGTGGTTCTGGAAACTGGGCCAGGGCCTGGTGTGTCTCCAGAACCTGGACCAGGGCTTGGTGCTGGGTCCAGACACGGGCCAGGGCCTGGTGTGGTTCTGAAAACTGGACCAGGGCCCGGTGTGACTCTAGAACCTGGACCAGGGCTTGGTGCTGGGTCTGGACATGGGCCAGGACATGGTGTGGTTCTGGAAACTGGACCAGAGCTTGGTGCTGGGTCCAGACCTGGGCCAGGGCCTGGTACTACATCAGGACCTGGGCCGGGTCTGGGGCCTGGGGCAGGAGCTGGGTCAATCCCTGGGCCGGTACCTAGGGCAGGAGCTGCACCATTACCTGGACCAGGGGTAGAGCCTCGGCCCAGAAGGGGGTCTGGAACTGGGCCCAAACCCAGTGAGCCAGAGACAGCCACCACATCAGCCCCGCAGCTAAAGACTCAGGCCACACACATGCAGGCCCCACGGCAGAAGGTTCTGGTGACCGGAGGAGGAGGCTACCTGGGCTTTAGCCTGGGTTCCAGCCTGGCCAAGAGTGGCAGTTCTGTCCTACTGCTCGACCTCCGCAGACCGCAGTGGGAGCTGTCTCCGGGGACCGAGTTCATCCAGGTGCAGTGATAAGCATCTCGGGGAACGGGTGGGGGCCCAGCTCATGGTGGAGGTGTGGGGACAACGTCTGATGTGCGGCCAGTGAAAAGCACAGGCTCTTGGAGTGGGACTGTTGCAGCCGGGCGACCATGGCCACAAGGCTCCACGTCTTGGAGCTTCCGTGTCCTCATCCAGGGAAGGAAGGCTTCACGAAGGTCAATGGGGAGTCAGTGAGACAGCGCACTTAAAACAGCCAGCACAGCCCCTGCGACTTAGCTTGATACATGGGGCCAGTGACGCTGAAGCCAGTGACACTCTGTAGAATCATCTAGTACCTCCTGCCCCCACAGCCTCTCCTACAGGAGCTTGGCCAGGGTGGGGTCAGGGGACCAGGGCTAGGACCTGGCAAGATGCACAGTTGGTATCTCTGCCTTGGACCCAAACCTCCGGTCCCCGTGTCTTCCTGCTCTGTTTCAGGCGGATGTCCGCGATGAAGAAGCCCTGTACCGTGCCTTCGAAGGGGTGGACTGTGTCTTCCACGTGGCGTCCTATGGAATGTCCGGTGCTGAGAAGGTGAGCATACAGCAGCTGGAGTTAGACAGATCAAGCTTCAGATCCTGGTTCTTCCCACGTACATGCCCCCTGACCCCATCTGCCACCATGCCGCGTGTTCGTTATCACCTTTCACCTAAACCAGAAAAGTCTACAGCCAAACCACCCTGAGCGCACCCGATCTCGGCCGATCCCGGAAGCTAAGCAGGGTGGGGCCTGGTTAGTACTTGGATGGGGGACACCTGATCCAGGAAGGACTTACACGAAACCCTGCCCACATTTTGCAGCCATGGGGCCAAATGCTAGTTCTGTCACTTTCCAGCTGTGGGACCTAGGGCGAGTTAACCTAACCTCTCTGAGCCTCTGTGTCCACGTCTGGACTGGCTTTCCCGTCAGAACCTCCTCAGTGTGAGGGGGCCTGTCCGAACACACAGAGATACCCTCAGGCTCCGAAATCACACTACGCCTACACTTGCCGCTTTGTTCATAATAACAAAACACAGGATGGAACAGAAATGCCAGTCCGGTAAGGACTATTTAAATAGATTCTAAGATATCCACACACTGAAGTTCTATCAGAATGTGCTGATAACAGAATAATTTCCATGGCACAAAAACAGTGTTTGGTACCCTCCTGTTCGTATTTTTAAAAAAAGGAAGAAACTAGGATAAATATTTACACGCTCATTTGTATGTGTGTGCTGATATTCGTTAAGTATAGATTTCTCTAGAAATACCCGGACTGTGACAGCGGTTGCCTCTGCTAGGGGGTTGGGGGCAGGCTGGGAATCAGGAGTGGGAAGGAAATTTCCTTTTTTCTGTACACCTTTTTCACTGTTTGAGGGTTTTTTAAAAATATTCTATTTATTTAATTTAATTTTTTTTTAGTTGGTTATTTATTGAGAGAGAAGGAGGGCAGAGGGAGAGGAGCAGAGAGAGAGAGAATCTCAAGCAAATTATGTGCGAGGCACAGAGCCCAACCCCGGGCCCCACCCCAACACCCTGAGATCATGACCTGAGCTGAAACCAAGAGTCAGCCCCCTAACCGACAGAGCCACCCAGATGCCCCCATTTGAACTATTTTTAACTTTGTGATTCTATTACTTATTAAATAAAAAAACTCATAGTCTAAAAATTGAGACAGAACCCACCTCCAATTCTCATTGTGAGAATTAAGCGAGGTGTAAAGGCTTCGCCCTGTCCCGGGGAACACAAGCAGCTTTCTCTGTGTAGACAGGGTGTTTTTATTTTCACTCTGCACCCCGACCTCGCTAGAGCAGGGACCGTGTCACCCCTGTCCAACAGCCAAGGAAATCCAGACTTCCAGAGTGAGGAAATGACCCCACACATTTTGGGTCCCTTTTCTGTGTCACACACCGTCCCAGGGTCCCAGGTCCTCCCGTGGGTGTATTCACTCCTACTGACCGCCCAAGGGGGTCTGCCCTCTCTTTGCAGGCTGGGGAGCGGAGGACCAGGTGGGAGATGAAGCTGTGTGCTGGCCTCCCCGGGGAGGGGGGCGGATGGTGGGCCCAGGGCTCCTGCCCTGCCTGCGGGCCCCTCAGACCCCTGCTCCTGAGCCCAGACCGGACAGTCTGCATCCCCGCCGGGCCCCACCCGAAGCCCAGCCTTACCGCCTTCCGCGACCAGGCCTGAGCGGCACCACGACTCTCCTACCTCCCTCTTGTCTTTTAGCTGCAAAAAGAGCAGATTGAGTCTATAAATGTTGGAGGCACCAAACTGGTGATCAGTGGTAGGCACTCAGAGCTCCGTGTGACCTGCTGTGTGTTTCCTGCTCTGTCCCCTTTCCTGCCACAGGCCCAGCTCTGGGGACAGGGCAGGGGGACAGAGGGGGATCCCTCCTCCCCTCCCCTTGCCTACGCCAGCGGAGGGCCTGTGGGCAGCACATCTTCACTGTACTGTGGACCTGCCCAGGCCTCCATTTGGGGTGGGTCAGCATGGCCACAGCATGTCTGGGGACACAAGCAGCACAGGGTTTGCGTTTCAGGGAGTTGGGATTAGAAAAGTCAATGAAGCCCCAAAATACAAGACCCAAACCTGCGGCCTCTGGACATGTCTTGCCTTGTCCTGTTTTTCTCTCTGATTCTAGAGTGTCTTTTTTGTGTGTGTCCCCTTCGAGTGAGACTTTCTTCAGACTTGTCCCCAGAAAGGTAGCTCGGGGGCTACGGCCACCCAGAGAAGGAAGGAGTGAGCCAGCCTGGCCCCTGGGGCCCCACAGAGCAGGGACGTGACCCACACCCCTTCCCGCCTGAGCGCCTCTGGATTCTGGGCCGACCCCAGGGCCAGGATGTGTGTCCAAGACGGGGTCCCAGCTCCTCAGAAAACTCCCACTCACATGGGCTTTGTGTGTGTGTGTGTGTGTTGCCCTGTGCCCTGTCATTGCAGTTTGTGTCCGTCGGCGGGTCCCAAGGCTCATCTACACCAGCACCGTCAACGTCGTTTTCGGCGGGAAGCCCATAGATCAGGGTGATGAGGACTCTGTGCCATATTTCCCACTGGAGAAGGTACCTACCTTCCAGGAGAGGAGGGCGGGGCCACAGGGCCTGGGACACCCCCCCACCACCACCAGGCCACAGGGTCGGGATGGGTGGAAAACGGGTCAACCTCACAACTCAGGGTGAGTCCCAGGAAGAAGGGGTCCCCAAAACTGAGTAGCACAACCCATCTCCTGTTTCCGCGGGTCACGCCAGCAGCAGGGGTTTTGAAATCACACAGACCTGGCCTCCAGCCAGCCCAGCCACATTCGACCTGTGGGACTCTGCCCAAGTCACCTTCCTCTGAGCCTCTGTTTCTTTAGCTGGGCCTGACCACTCTGCCCCAGGGGGGGTGCGGTGAGCAGGAAGTGGGATGTTATGGGGAAAGCCACGAGCGCTACAGAACTACACGGGAGAAGTCTGTTCAGGCCACATGCAGCATCCGCCCGCATCCCAGAGCAGGCCCTGGGGGCCGGCAGGAGCCTCCCCGAGTGGAGGGACCCTGCTTGTTGTTACTGCTCCACACTCTGCTCCTGTGGCTCCTACCCCAGGGGAAAGGAACGGCCCTGGGGCTCGGACTTGGCCATTTCCCAGGGGGAGGCCCCAGAATCCCACCCCTGTGTGGTCTGAAGCAGAGGGGCCGGCCCGGTGCCAGCAGGGGCGCCGAACCCTGCCCCGGTGGCTCTCTTGTCCCTGTCCCCCGGCAGCACATGGACCACTACTCACGAACCAAAGCCATCGCCGACCAGTTGACCCTCATGGCCAACGGAACACCTCTCCCAGGTGAGTACCAGAGTGCATGGGGGGGGGGGGGTCTGGCTTTTAGCTTCTGTGTCTCTGAGGCTCACTTTTCTTGGAAAGGACAGCTCCCAGCACCTTCGTCACTCATCACTCCACAGATGCTGAGCACTTGCCGTGTGCCCAACTGGGGATACAGTCCTGAGAAAGTCCGGTCCAGTCTCTGCCCTCGTGTTACTCACCATCTTGAGTGAGGGAAAAGGCCAGATAGAAGTGGGTCTTTATTCTGCCACGTAGGAGAGGATCCAGTTTAAGTATGTTCTGTAGGTTAACAGAGTGCAGAATCCTGAATATGGGATGAGGCAGAGCAAGGCAGAAGGCCCATGCAAGCGAGGGCTCTAAGGCTCCAAGGTCAATAAATTACTGGATGATATGGCTGCGGCGCCCTCCTGTGGTCACAGAGAAGCAGTGCTAGAAGGGGGATAGGTGGGCCTCTGGGCAGCTCAGGCAGCAGACTCTTGACTTTGGCTCAGGTCCTGATCTCAGGGTCCTGGGCCTGAGCCCTGCGTTGGGCTCCCCACTCAGTGCGGAGTCTGTGTCCGGATTCTCTCTCTCTCTCTGCCCCGCCCCCATGGCACGCTTTAAAAAATCTTAAAAATCTTTAAAAAAATCTTTTCTCTCTGTCCCCCCCACCTCGGCACGCTTTAAAAAATCTTAAAAGCAAAAAAAGAACACAGAGAAGTGTCAGTATGACACAGTGACTGTTCCCACACCCTGGCTCAGGCCGAGGTGAGTTCAAATCCAGGCCCCACCACCTCCTACCTTTGTAATGTGATCTTGGGCAATATACTTTTTTCCACGCCTCGGGCTCTTCATCTGTAACAAAACGGGGTTGATAATAGAATCCACCTGGAAGAGCTCGTATGAGAATAAAATAATAACAGGCACTGTTTAAAAAGGCAAAAAAAAAAAAAAGGAATATGGACAGTTTGCATTTGCCGAGCACTTCCTGGCCCTGTTTTATATGCTCATTTTTTTTTAAAGATTTTATTTATTTATTTAACAGACAGAGATCACAAGTAGGCAGAGAGGCAGGCAGAGAGAGAGGAGGAAGCAGGCTCCCTGCTGAGCAGAGAGCCTGATGCGGGGCTCGATCCCAGGACCCTGAGATCATGACCTGAGCCGAAGGCAGAGGCTTAACCCACTGAGCCACCCAGGTGCCCCTACATGCTCATTTTTTAAATTTTTTTTTATTTTTTATAAACATATATTTTTATCCCCAGGGGTACAGGTCTATGAATCGCCAGGTTTACACACTTCACAGCACTCACCGTAGCACATACCCTCCCCAATGTCCATAACCCCACCCTGCTCCCCCCCAGCAACCCTCAGTTTGTTTTGTGAGATTAAGAGTCACTTATGGTTTGTCTCCCTCCCAATCCCATCTTGTTTCATTGATTCTTCTCCTACCCCCTTAAGCCCCCATGTTGCATCACCACTTCCTCCTATCAGGGAGATCATATGATAGTTGTCTTTCTCCGATTGACTTATTTCGCTAAGCATGCGTATATATACATGCTCATTTTATGTGCAGAGTTCTCAGTAACGCTTCACATCCTCTGCGTGAACTAAGAACCTGAGGGGTCCCTGCTTTCCCAACTCAGGAGCCAGACTGATCCAGAAAAATTCCTTGCTGTCCAGATTATCACTATTCGCTTTCCAAAACCCAGAAATGAAAAAGAATCCGGAAACGTGGTTTCTCTTACTATCTAAAGTATAAAAACTCAGGAGCCAGGTAGATTTGAAGAGCGGCGGATGTTTGCAATGATGATCTGTGGATTTATAAAGGGGAGGCCGGGGCTGCGGGATGAACAGACGTCCTGAGCTGTTAGGTGGCAGAGGTGGGATTTGAACCCCCCCACCGCCCCCCCATACCAGGAGGGTCTAATCTAACACCAGAGCCTGGAGCTGAACCATCCTGCTTCACTGTTGCCACAGCTCAGGAAGCCATCAAGCATGGGTTCTTTTCCCTAAAATCTTCCCCATCCTGCCCTGGCACCCTGGACCTGTCAGGCCTTGACCCCTGACCCCAGTGCAAACACTCATCCAGCTGGGTTTTCCCAGGGGTTTGGCGCTATGTGGTTGAATTCTCTTCTCTGCCTGGGGCCTTCCCTGGCCGGACCAGCAGCCTGCAAACCAGACACTTAATCCTTTGGCCAAGAATTATTTATATGAGCATCCCCAGCTTTCCGTGCTCAGGAGTCACGGATACCCTGGGCTCCGCCCCTCCTTGAGGTCGCTGCCCAGCGCCCCGCCGGCCAGTGTCCGCTGCAACCAGACCTCCCCCTGTCATGCCCAGGGGACCCAGAGTTTAAAATTAGCCGCAGACTGTTTACTGAAAAGCTCACCTGATACCTGCCTTCCAGGAGTCCAGCCATGGTCACCCTGGGTGATTTCCAGTCCCTGCGAACACAAGCAGGTCCCTGAGATTCTGCCTCTAACTCAGCGTGGAGGGCCCCGGTCTCTGACGCGGAGCCCCAGGATTGCTGATCTCAGCTCAGGGCAAATAGGACAATTGTCGGCAAACGTGGTGGCTTAAAACTGAAATGTCTTCTCTCGTGGTTCTCAGTTCACAGCCAGGTGTCTGAGATCAAGCTGGGCTGCTCTCCCTCCAAAGGCTCTAGGGGAGACTCTGCCGGTCTCAGCAGCACTGGTCTCAGCAGTGGCCCCCCGCATTCTTAGGGTCCACATGTGTCTTCTCTGTGAGTCTCTTACAAAGATGTTGGATTTGGGGCTCACCGGATAATCCAAAATGATCTCATTTTGAGATCCTTCATTATATCTGCAAAGACATGTGTGTCCAAATACGGTCATATCCGCAGATTCCGGGACATGGACCTATCTTTTTCGGGGGCCGCCCCTCAACCCACTGTATTGGCCTCATTGTAAAGTGGGGATGTTGGCGGGGAGGCAGTCAGGGTGTTTGGTTCTGACCAATGACACTGGCCCTGGCTGAGTTGCTGGGAAAAGGAACTTGTAGTAGAAGGATGTGGGATCGTTTTTGGGAAATATACTTCCAGAAAAAATGACCACCAGGGCTCGGAAAGGATAGGGTCGGGGCAGCCCCAGGGACTGGGCAGCAGGAGGTGGCGACCAGTCTCTTCAGGATGAACCCACTCGTAGGATTTCAGACCCCGGTGTCGGTGATGCTGAGTCACGTTCTTGGGTGTGAATACATCCTTGGCCCAGCTTGGGTCCCATGGCCACCACCTCACGGTGACACTTCTAGTGCATCCAGACTGACAGCCCCCTAAGACCTTGTGCAGAGAGAGAGGAGCCCCCAAGGGAAGACGGAGTGCACTGTAAAATGGGCACAGTTGACCCTGAAGGGAGTAAATGAGATGACGTCTGTCGAGTGCTGGGTGAACTCTCGTGGGCCGTGTACATCCGCACACCCAGGTCTTACCTCTGTTACTGGCCTGTGAGCATCGTGAGGGCAGGGACCATTTCCTGGTTATCCTTGGATTCTCGTCTTGGTTATCCTTGGATTCCCAGGACCCAGTGCTAGGGGTAGAAGTTGGGCATCCTCTGAATGTTGTTTGTTAAATGACTAACAGATGACTGAGAATAATTAATTGAATAAGGAAGCCCCAAGGGTCTGTGTTTCCTGCTAACCAGGCAAGGACCAGGAGGTCTGGACAGCATTTTTGTGTCTCCCTCCTGGACCACCCCTCCCCAGGCCCCTGACCTCCCCTCCCTGTATCCTAGGAGGAGGCACTCTGCGGACGTGTGTGCTCCGGCCCCCAGGGATCTATGGGCCCGAAGAGCAGAGGCACCTGCCCCGAGTGGCGGTATGTCAGCCTGGCCCTGGGCCTGAGGCTCAGGACGAGCCTGGCTGCTGTGGGAATGGATCGGGGGCCCTTGCAGCCCGCAGTCTCTCTGTGGAGCAACATCGCGAGCCTGGGACTTAGTTCTGGGAGATGTCCCTACCCCTCCGGACCCACCAGGAACAAAGGTCTCCGTGTGCACCTGCCTGGGTTAGGCATAGGTCGGGGAGTCCCAGAGCTACGATCCCGGAGAGGCAGAGGGAGCCTGTGGGCTCCCCGGGGGCCTGAGAGCTCAGCCCATGCTGTCAGCACAAGGTCTTCCTCTAGAAGGCCTCCCTCCAGAGTCAGGTGCCGGCCGTACAGCTACGAGGGACTGTGGGCCTTTTCCTCCGATCGCTCCCGGCCTGGTCAGGGAAATAGACGCCACAGTCAGGGAGCCAGTGCGGCCGGGCCTGTGCGGAGGAAAGAACGAGAATACAAGAGCACAGCAGAGCGAGCCGACGGGAGGTCCAGGATGGTGCCTGTGCTGTGGGGAAAGGGAAGAGAGAGTGAACCAAGGAAATGCGGTGGGAGAGGAAATGTAGTTCAAACAAGTAGGCAGCTTGGGTACAAACCCGGGAATGAGAAAGGTCGCTGCTCTGGGCTTTGCCACACAGATCAGTGAGCAAAACAGACCATCCCTGCCCTGGAGGGGCTTCTGTTCTCACGGGAGATGGGGAGTAAACATGATAAACACTGAAGAGTGTTTGAAGGTGTGAGGTGCGATGGAAAGAAATCGGAAAGTGGGGGCAGGGTATGGGCACCGGGCAGCCGGGGAGCCTCCTTGGGCAGGCGGCAGGTGCATCATGCCAGGTGGGAGGGAGAGCCTTCCAGGCGGAGGGAACAGCCAGTGCAAAGCCCTGAGACGGGAGCCTGGCGCACACCCTGGGGGCTTCCTGCAGGGCTGGAGCTCAGTGGGCAGGGGAGTTCGTAGCAGACAGAGGTAGCTGGGCCAGATCAGAAGGGCCTCTCCGGCCGTTGTCAAGACTTCTTTTGGCAGGGTGGGCGAGCAGAAGGTTCTGAGCGGGGAGACACGGAATTGAAGGTTCGGGAAGATCCCCCTGGCTGTGTGGAGAGCAAGCGTGGGGACCGTGGGTGGAAGTGAGGACAGGTTCGGAGGCTGCTTCGGTCTCCAGGGAGAGGAGGGGGCAGCAGCCCGGGCGGTGGGAAGCAGGCGGGTTCTGGTCAGAGTGAAATCGCGGAGCCAGTGAGATTTGCAGATGGGTTGGACGAGGGGTGCAGAGAAGGGAAGACCGATGGAGGCTCCAGGGTTTCAGCCCAAGCCGCCAGCGCTGTCCAGTGAGGTGGGGGCGGGGGTGGGGGTGGACTCGAACAGGCGCTCGCTCCAGGACACGGACAAGTGACCACCACGTGGCGATGTCAGGACATGGGTTTGGGCCAGAGGGTTCTGCCTGGAGCTGGAAATTCGGGAGTTATCATCATATAAATAGTACTCCAAGCCACTCCAGGCCTGAGTCTGTGTTTATCACTCCCTCCAGAGCCACATCAAGAAGAGGCTATTCATGTTCCGGTTCGGGGACCGCAGGACGCGGATGAACTGGGTGCACGTGCGCAATCTGGTGCAGGCCCACGTGCTGGCAGCCGAGGCCCTCACTGCGGCCAAGGGCTACGTGGCTGTGAGTCTCCTTCCCCTCCCCCACCCAGTCGGCTGCGGGCAGGGCACCCCATGCCCCCCAGGGGACTCCTGGCTCACACCCATTTCTCCCCAACTCAAGGTGGTCCATAGGACCGTAGGCTCAGGGAAGCTTGGGGTGAGAGGGTCTTTACAGAGAGCCCCTTGCAGTGACCCTGTGACACAGGTGTTGGTCCTGAAGTCATGGTCACCAAATGCTAAGAATCTTATATACGACATCCCATGTAATCTTCCCAACAGCCCAAGAGGGAGATCCTGTTGTTTTCTTCCCATTTCTCAGATGAAGGAACTGAGGTACAGAGAAGTTAAGAGTGACTCTATGGAGGTCCCACACCTAGTCAGGGTGACCACCCCCGAATTCAAAGGGAATTGCTCAGGTCTGTCCCCGGGGCTGGGAAAGGGCCATGACTTCTCAGTGGCTGCTCAGGGGAATTGGGGAGATCGGGGCAGCTGCTGAGCCATCTGGAAGGGTGGCGTCAGGCTGGGGGGCAGATGCCTGACTGTTCCCCTCCCTGTGTGTCCCCTCAGAGCGGCCAGGCATATTACATCAACGATGGGGAGAGTGTCAACCTCTTTGAGTGGATGGCCCCACTGGTAGGTGCCCAGGCATCCGCCCGCCCCCACCCCGAGTGAGAAGTCAGGCATTCTGCATGTCTTCTCTCCTTGTCATGGAGTCTTTTCCTCTGTCCCGAAAATCAGAAGCTTTCACATTAAAAACCAGCTCTGGCTGATAGTGTCCACTGGGCAACACTGGAACTGGCTGAGCTGGGTGTAGCTTCCCCTTTAGGGAACCTTGTTCTCCCCTGATTTGCCAGAGTCCCTCCCAGCCTGACTCCTGATTTATGGGGACTTGCCCTGTGCACGTTTGCTTGTGTGACCCCCATACTGTCCGACGGAGCTCCACAAGGGGTAAGTAGAAGGTAGACTGAGCCACAGAGGGAGGTGCTGGCCCTGGGGCTTCCTATGCTGTGGGCCCTCGGAGAACCCTGGCCTCCTCATCCAGCACCCTACAGACCCCGTCTTGGGGCCAGCGCTTCCTGGAAAGGGTCGACCAGCAGCCCCGGGCTGGAGGATCTGTCCTTGAGACATTCAGGCATAACGAGATCAATGAGCTTTGTTGAGATATTATTCACATACTGTACGGTTCACCTATTTAAAGCGCATAATTCTATGGTTTTTAATATATTCAGAGTTGTACAAGCATCACCATAATCAATTTTAGAACAGTTCCTCACCCTCCAAAGCAGGACCCCCCCCAAATTATGCCTTTACTCCGTCCCTCGCCCCTCCCCCGACACAACCCCTGGCCGACTCTCTGTTTCTGTAGACTTGCCTCTTTGGACAAGTCTTATAAATGGAACCATGTGATACAATGTATTGGGCTTCTGTTCTTTGGCATTGTGCTCTCCAAGTCCGTCCATGTGTAGCCTGCATTGCATCAGTATTCATTCTGTTCCGTTGCCAGAAAACATTCCCTTCTAGGGATATACCACATCTTGTTAATCCTTTCATCAGTTGATAGAAATTGGGGTTTTTCTACTTTGGGGCTACTATGACTAATGGTGCTGTTATGTTAATGTATATGTATTTTGTGTATGTACGTATTCATTTCCCTTGGGTGTGCACTCAAGAATGGGATTGCTGGGCCTGGTGGTAGCTCTCTGCTGAACCTTTGGAGGAGCTGCCAGACTGTTCTTTTGTTAAACCACTTGAGAAACCGTCAGACTGATTTCCAAAGTGGCTTCCCTGGATAAGTGCCTCTGGCTGTAGGCAGACGTCAGTAGTCACTAAATGATGTGAATGATCCCAGATTAAAAACTGACCTATGCGTATATTTTTTAAAGACTTTATTTATTTAAATGACAGAGACACAGCAAGACTGGGAACACAAGCAGGGCAAGTGGGAGAGGGAGAAGCAGGCCTCCTGCTGAGCGGGGAGCCCGATGTGGGGCTCGATCCCAGGACCTGGGGATCATGACCTGAGCTGAAGGCAGCCACTTAATGACTGAACCACTCAGGTGCTCCTGACCTGTGCGTATTTACCCAAAATTACAAATGTAGTGGTCCAAAGGGGCACGTGCACCCCAATGTTTATAGCAGCAATGTTCACAGTAACCAAGCTAGGGAAAGAGCCCAGATGTCCTCAACAGTCGAATGGATAAGGAAGATGTAGTGTATATCTACAATGGAATACTATGCAGCCATCAAAAATCCAAACTCTTGCCATTTGCAATGATGTGGATGGAACTAGAGGGTATTATGCTCAGTGAAATAAGTCAATGAGAGAAAGACAATTTCATAGGATCTCACTGATATGAGGAATTTGAGAAACAAGACAGAGGATCGTAGGGGAAAGGAGGGAAAAATGAAACAAGACAAAAGCAGAGAGGGAGACGAACCGAAAGAGACTCTTAATCTCGGGAAACAAACTGAGGGTTGCTGGAGTGGAGGGGGTGGGAGGGATGGGGTGGCTGGGGGTGGGCATTGGGGAGGCGATGTGCTATGTGAGAAAGACGAAAACAGGGGTGCCTGGGTGGCTCAGTGGGTTAAAGCCTCTGCCTTCGGCTCAGGTCATGATCCCGGAGTCCTGGGATCGAGCCCCACATCAGGCTCTCTGCTCAGCAGGGAGCCTGCTTCCTCCCTCTCTCTCTGCCTGCCTCTCTGCCTCCTTGTGATCTCTGTCTGTCACATAAATATAATCTTTCAAAACTAAACAAAAACAACCGACCCATGCATTCAAGCCCTACTTGACTTTTCTAGATCAAAGTTTTCCATTCAAGTCTGGCACGGGGTTGGGGCTGGCCGCAGGGTGTTTTCCCCCTCGGGTGAGCAGGCAAGACGCCAGGCGTTACTTCCGCTCGCCCCAGGGTAAAGGGAACATGTGACATTTTCACACTGGCCCACGGAAGACCTGTTGTCATCTCAGGCCATGTTTCCTTGCAGTTTGAGAAGCTGGGATACAGCGAGCCCTGGATCCAGGTGCCTACCTCCTGGGTTGACCTCGCAGGTAAGGAGAGGAAAATATGTAATAAAATTCCTCCGTGCGCCAGGCGCGTGGGCAGGAGTAGGGCAGGCCCAGGCCAGGAGTAGGCGGAGCTGTGAGGCCCTGAGGACACAGGGTCTCAGGAGACCGTCACTCTCGGGGTCTTCCGAGCTGCACCCGCCCTGGCCCGGCAGCCTCCTCCCCCTCGTCCTGGCTGGGTATAAACCCTGTGCTCCCTGCAGGGTGGGTGTGATTGGGCCACAGTGAGAAAGCGGGACAGGCAGGATTCACACCTGTGCTTGGCGGAGTCCACACCTGGCCCTGGGGCCTGTGGCGGGAGGCATCAGCCAGTCCCCTGGGGCCACCTTGTACCCCAAGGTCACCCCAAAGTCAAGGCTGCCTTTGGGGTGAGGGGAGCTGCTTCCTCACTCTTCAGGTCAGTCTCTACTCTCCCCCGACCCCCCGACCGCCCCGTCACCGCCTCCTTCCAGCCGAAATGCAGAGTCATGGGGCGCCTGGGTGGCTCAGTGGGTTGAGCCTCTGCCTTTGGCTCAGGTCATGATCTCAGGGTCCTGGGATCGAGTCCCACATTGGGCTCTCTGCTCAGCAGGGAGCCTGCTTCCCTCTCTCTCTCTCTGCCTGCCTCTCCATCTACTTGTGATTTCTCTCTGTCAAATAAATAAATAAAATCTTTAAAAAAAAAAAAAAAAGAAATGCAGAGTCAGGCACGGAGTTGTCAGCCCAGGGGACAGTGACCCTCAAATCACAAGCAACTGCCTTCCTGGAAGACCTTAGTGGGGCTCGATCCCAGGACCCTGAAATCATGACTTGAGCCTAAGGCAGAGGCTTTAACCCACTAAACCACCCAGGTGCCCCATCAGTTGTATTTTAAATGCACTGGGATGCTTGCCATTTAAGGCAGGGATCTGCTGACATTTTTGCCCACCAGGCCCCACATGCGGGGTGACGTCCCATGCCCAGCGTGGTCACAGTGATGGATGCTCTTTGACCCCCACGTGGGAAGAGTTCAGCCAGGGGTTCTAGTAGTTTTACAGGATGTAAATGGAAATATGCGTTTCCACTTCCCAGCGAGCTATCGCCCCCGAGTTCGTAGCTTTGGCTGTACATCCGAGTCACTGGGGAGCTTATAAAATATCAAAATGCCTCAGCTCAAGACCAGCTACATCAGCATCACCAAGAGGAAGGCGGGGGTGAGCATTTTTTTTAAGTGGTCCGGTGGTTCCCATGATGGAGAACCACTCTCCGACTTCTCTCTCCTCCGCAAGAGACCGCACCGCAATAGAAGTGAGAGGAAGAGGCATGATCTGAGCTAACTGAATCGGCTCTGATTTATTTTCAAATGTCAGTCCTTTAATGTTAATAACAACTTACTCGAGACACGTTTCACAGCCAAACAAGGCACCCCAGCATGTGCTGAGAGCTGCCGATTTAAAGGAATCCAAGGACAGGAGAATTTGGCAAAGTGATGAGATTCCCCCCAACTCCCCGGAGCAAAGCAAATAATGCCCCCAACTGCTTTGCCCCTGAGGGCCTTCTGGGAGCTTCCAGAGAGGGAGGCGCCCTGGTCATTGGCCCCTCTCTCCCCGCACAGCTGCAGCGATGGAGTATTTGCACCTGGCCCTGAGGCCCATCTGTAGCGTCCCGCCGCTGCTTACCCGGAGCGAGGTAAGGGGGCCGCTGCTGGGGGAGCTCCTGGTCCACACCCCCACCGGCCCCACCCCTCGCCCCTTTGACGCCATAACTGGATGGCTGTCTGAGGTCTCAGAACCTTCCAGGTGGGCCCAAATCTAGCACCAGCTTCTTTGGAATCATCCCAACCTCTGCGCTTTTGCTGAGGCTGAGTGCTCTCCGGGTCTGAGATGTGGCGCGCTCCGGTCCCTCATCCCTGTCACTTCATTCTTTCTTTTTTTTTTTTTTTTAAAGATTTTATTTATTTATTTGACAGAGAGAAATCACAAGTAGATAGAGAGGCAGGCAGAGAGAGAGAGAGAGGGAAGCAGGCTCCCTGCTGAGAGCCTGATGCGGGACTCGATCCCAGGACTCTGAGATCATGACCTGAGCCGAAAGCAGCGGCTTAACCCACTGAGCCACCCAGGCGCCCCAAGATTTTATGTATTTATTTGAGAGAGATAGAGCAGAAGAAGGGGGAGTGTCAGAGGGAGAAGCAGACTCCCCGCTGAGCAGGGAGCCAAATGCGGGAGTTGATCCTAGGCCCTGGGAACATGACCTGAGACAAAGGCAGATGCTTGACTGACTGAGCCACCCAGGCTTCCCTAAAAGAGGATTTTTAAAAATTTTATTTAATTAATCTATTTTTTAAGTGATTGAAACCAAGATTTTATTTATTTATTTGACAGAGATCAAAGGAGGCAGAGAGGCAGGCAGAGAGAGGGGGAAGCAGGCTCCCTGCTGAGCAGAGAGCCCGATGTGGGACTTGATCCCAGGACCCTGAGATCATGACCTGAGCTGAAGGCAGAGGCTTTAACCCACTGAGCCACCCAGGTGCCTCAAGGACTTTTTTAAAGAGATTTTATTTATTTATCTAGAGAGAGCATGTGCAAGTGGGGGGAGGAACAGAGGGAAAGGGAGAGAAACTCTCAGACTCAGCTCTGAGTTTCATGACCCTGGGATCATGACCCCTGAGACCATGACCTAAGGTCATGACCTGAGCCAAAGTCAAGAGTGGAACCTTAACGGACTGAACCACCCAGGCACCCCTTAAAGAGGGTGTTTTAATGTACATTGTAAATAGTGTTTGGCGTTACTTGCAAAATCCTCTGAGTTCACGTTCTCATCTGATTCTCTCTGATGTCCTGCTAAATTAGGAAAGGTAAGAGATTATGATCATGTTTTATGAAAAACTGAGCACTGAAGGAGTTAGTGACTTTTCCAGGGTCACACGGTTCTGGCATTGGCTTCATACTCAAGCTCAGAGCCGTCTGACTTCCATGTGCTTTCTCCTTTGGGCCATCCAGACTAGCAGAGGAAAAGAGAGTGACCATAGCAGCCATCTACTGAGTGATGGATACGCCAGGCATTGTGCCTTATCTCATTTAATTTTCACTACTGCATTGTAGATTATGTAGTTATCTCCATTTCCAGAGGAAATGAGACACACAGGGCTGACCTGCCCATGAGTATTTGTTTAAGTAGCAGAGCTGACTTTTGAACCCATACCAGACCTAAATGCTTTCAAGCTTAACCATCAACTTGTGAAATGACTCAGGAATCAAAATCATGTAGATTTAGCTGCCGAAGTGCTACTGAATTATGGTTGGGTGGGACTTAGCTCCCCTCGCTCTGGTTTCACTCAACAGGTTTCCCTGTACAACCAAGGGGTAAGGGATCCCTCTTTAGCGAAGGAGGTTTCTGGGCACTGTGGCTCTGGCGCCCTCTGCTGGTCAATCTGTGGTTTACTAACCAGCCCTCCAGTTGCAGAATCTGATTCGTTGAACATTTTTTGAGCGCCCACAGTGTGCCAGGCATTGTGCTGAGTAGCGAAGGCAAAACATAGCCCTTACCTCAAGGAGCTCACAGTCCAAAGGGGAGGAAAGCTTGTCAATCGGGCAACTGTAATAAGGGCTGTATTGGAGGAAACCATGAGGAACTTCAGAGCACACAGAAGGGGCACCTCAGCCAGTTCTGAGTAAGTTAAGACTTCCCAAAGGAAGGTGACATCTAAGCCTGAGGGCATTGTGTCCAGGACCCTGCTGGTCTAGCTCCCAGCTGTATCCCCCAAGGTCCTGAACTTACTACTTGGGGCAAAAAGGGACAAGATTGCCCTCTCCTCTACAAGTGTCCGAGACTAGCAGCTTGGCGGGGGGCTGTTTCTGTGTCATGGGAGGATTGAGCGGCTCTCTCCGACCCCTGAGGAACAAGAGAGGAAGAAATGAGGCGGGAGGGCATCCTCCCAGTCCAAGCATAGCAGGGAAGAGCATGGGCTGAAATCTGAGTTACCTGTGTGAGTCTGGGCAAGTCGATTAACCTCTCTGTTTTTAATTTTCAAATATGTAAAGAGAAAAAAAAATGTAAAGAGGAAACGGTGGTAGTACCACCTCAGGGGATTAAATAAGATAAGGCCAAGCACAGTGCCTATTCAGTTATAGATAGCTATCAGTACTGCCCTTGAAGCCCGGGCCCCAGCAGAGGGGAAGAAACGGCAGCCCAGACCCTGGAGAGTAATCGTTTATGTATAATTGAATTCCTCTTTTAGGGAAGCTTAACCAGGATGGGAGAAAGAAGGCTGCGCCCTAGGACTGTGGCCAGAGAAGCCTAGAGCGTTGCCTGGGGTGGTGTTTTCGGAGAGCAGCACCCAGGCCACAGAGAGGGCGGTCATCTTCTCCTAGAGCATACCCAAAATGTGCAAGTGCCTGCTGAGTCCCAGAGCCTTGCTAGGCTGGGGAAGGGACACTGCGGGGGTGGGGCCTTCCCTTTTGGGGGACTGAGAAGTTCAGTTAGGCTGGGGGAGTTGCAGAAAAGGCCTCCTGGAGGCGACGCCCTCGAGGAAAATGCAGATGGGAGGGACAGAGGAAACCTCCCCGTGCACCGCGGGAGCAAGATCCCGCCCACGGGTTCTTTGAAACTGCTGTGCGACCAAAGGGAAACCTCGGCCCTCTCTTCCTTTTCGGTAAAACAAGGTGGAGAGCGCGTCCCACCCGCATAGCCTCGGCCCTCGGCCGCCCCGCCTCTCCCCGCAGGTGCGCAGCGTGGCCGTGACGCACACCTTCCAGATCGCCAAGGCCCGCGCCCAGCTTGGCTACGCGCCAGACAAATTCCGCTTCACGGACGTCGTGGAACAGTATGTGCGGTCCACGAGCCAGCGGCCCTGCGGCTGTACGGCGCGGACGCTCCTACGGCTGCTGCTCGGGCTGCTGCTGCTGCTCGGGCTGCTCGCCCTGGCGCTGCACCTGCTCGGCCGGCAGCGGTCCTTCGTCTGATCTTCGTCCTTTGGCGGGAGTCGGCTACTGCCTCCGCTCCATCCTCCGGGCTTGGCCCCGCCTCCGGATTTTCTCCGCCCATTTCCCCGCCCATATCCCCACCCTCTAGGCTTGGATCCGCCCCCTGGGTCTTGACTCCGCCTTGGGCACGCCTCTGCTCCGCCTCTGGACTCGCCCTCATGTCCTTGCCCCGCCCACATCCCCGCCCTCCGAGCTTGATCCCGCCCCCTGCATCTTGACCCCGCCCCTGTCCTGATGTCCGCTCTTGGACCCGCCTCTGGGTCCGCCCTCATGTCCTTGCCACGCCCACACTCCCCGCCCCCTGCGTCTTGACTCCGCCCCTGTCCTGATGTCCGCTCTTGGACCTGCCTCTGCGCCGCCTCTGGGTCCGCCCTCATGTACTTGCCACGCCCACACTCCCCGCCCCCTGCGTCTTGACCCCGCCCCTGTCCTGATGTCCGCTCTTGGACCCGCCTCTGCACCGCCTCTGGGTCCGCCTGGCCCCGCCTTCTGGGTCTGGGCCTGGCGGGGTTACTGAGCAGGTCGCCGCACAGCCTCATCCGTCTTCCGGGCCTTCGCCCACCCTTCCCTGCCCCGAATTCTCCCCTGCTCTGGTTTCGCCCTCTTTCTGGCCCTACCGGTATGATGGCGCCCTCCGCTTCGTTTCTCTTTCGGACTGGCCCTGCCCCGCCCTCTGGATCTTGTCCCTCCACTGTCCTCGTTGTAATTCGGCAACAGCCCCGCCCTCCCCCGACTCCCCCGCCCCTCTCCGGGCACGCCTCCTAAGGTGAGTTCCTGGGGCCTGGCCAGAGTCTCCTTCAGCCAAGTGCAGGCCTGGCTAGCCTTAGCCTTTGCAGTTTTCCCAGTCTGATGCTGCCTGTCTAGGGTCACCGGACCCTCCTCGCCGTTCAGGCTCCTCTGTGCTTGTCCTGAGATCGTCTTGAAGAGACTCATTCCAGGAGAGTTGCTTTTGATCTGCTGCTACCTTAATGTTTTGGGTTCACTCAGTCATGCATTATCTCCCTCTGTGTTGATAGTCAGGGTTGGAGGGACCCCTGAGACCCAGACTTCTGCCTAGCCCACAGCCCTTTTGGATTTCCGGCTTACTAGCCTGGGGCTGACTTAGCTTATTAAGCACAGGCTTCTTCTGTACCAGCCAGGATCTAAACCAAAACAAAATTTTTAAAGGCTGTCAAAAGGTATAAACTTCCAGTTATAAAATAAATAAGTCGCGGTGATGTAAAGGTGAGTATCGTTAATAATACTGTATTATGTATGTGAAAGTTGCTAGGAGAATAGATCTTCTTTACAAGAAAAAATTGTAACTATGTCTTGATGGCTGTTAACCAAACTTGGTCATTTCACAACATTGTGTGGTTCATGTGAAATTAATATTTTGTGTAAATTATATCTCTAAAAAATAGCTTTTTAAAGGACTGGACCTTTTGGAAAAGTACCAATATAATTATAATGGGAAGAGTTAGAACTTATTTTTGTCCTATTTTGTAATTTCATATTACATATTTCATACTACATATTCATATTTCATAATCTATTAATAAGGGGGCAGTGGTGATCACCATAATCTTTAATGTTTTAACCCACAAAATTTCGTCAAGCCTTGCTCTCCACAGAAACACCCCTCCCCATTGCCTTGATATTAATTATGAGTACCAGAATATCTGTGTATAAATATATCATAATGGGCACCTGCACATTACGGCAGAGAAGAAAACCATCACAAGCCAAAGAACACCTGTGGTGGAGGGGAGGGAATGTGTTAGAGCCAACGTGGCCACCCCCAGTGTATCCCTCTCTGCAGAACAGTTAAGAAAGTTTGGGAAGCAGCTAAGAACCATATGCTCCTCTTTGCTCGACTGAACCGAACACATGCCTGCGATTTTTTTAAAGCTCAGTAATAATCCTTTATGTCCATTTAATGCTTGAGAGTTTTTTTTTTTTTTTAAAGATTTTATTTATTTATTTGACAGAGAGAAATCACAAGCAGATGGAGAGGCAGGCAGAGAGGGAGAAAGGGAAGCAGGCTCCCTGCTGAGCAGAGAGCCCGATGCGGGACTCGATCCCAGGACCCTGAGATCATGACCTGAGCCGAAGGCAGCGGCTTAACCCACTGAGCCACCCAGGCGCCCAATGCTTGAGAGTTTTAATGCTTGAAGTTTTAATGCCATCTATCTGCTTTTATTTAGTTCTTCTGGCCATCCCTACAGTTGGGTTTATTGTTCCCATTGTGTAGATGAGGAACTTGGGGTTATATCTAACTTTGAATTGGACGAGGTGGGGGTTCCTCCTCTGCAGCTGGAGTCCTATGGGGAAGCTGGCCAAGGCTCATGAAACACCACGCACAGTGATGTCTGTTCTTCTGCCCCGCCCCGCCCCCCCCATGTCAGGGCTTCCTTCAAGCTCTGGCATCTACCGTTAGGGCCGGCAGCCCTTGGGCTCCCTTTCTTCTCGGTAATGCACATGCCTCTAAACTCACCATCTTCTTTCTGACCTTCCTCTCTATCAATCCTGAGGAATCTGTTCTCAGGGCTGGGAGCACAGGCTTTCCCTGTTCAAATAATCTTCTATACCTTTTATCTTCTGCCAAAACACAGCTACCACCGGAAAAACAAAAGGAAGATCAATTTCTTTGTTTTCTGGCTTTCTCTAAGTCCTTTGTTTCCCTGGCTCCAGAGGCTCAGGATATCTATGGTTGGGGCCTGGGGGCAGTTGTGGGTCACTCTGCTGAGAAAGCTTCGCTCCTTTCGTGTGTCTTGACCCAGTGGGAAAGGAGGCGGTCCCTCCACCCAACGGACAGAGGATTTTAGAGGCTGTCCAGGTAACTCAGGTTCCTCTGAGTCCTCTGTACCTCACGTTCTGAGAGAAGGAGGTCCTGATTTACTTGGAAATACTGAGTAGAAGCAACATGAATGCAGAAAACAGAGTTGCTGTTGTGGTTTTCCAATCCGAATGGATCATCAGGGTGAATTCATAAGTTTCCCACTGTGGGTGCTGAAGCTAATTCCTGTTGTAAACCCAAGGCTGGGTGTCTAAAATGTCCTCCAATCTCAGCGTGCCTGGCTGGTTCAGCGGGAGGAATGTGCAACCCTTGATCTCAGGGCTGTGGGTTTAAGCCCCATGTTGAGTGCAGAGATCACTAACAAATAAATTTTAAAAATATCCTCATAGTCTCTTTCATCTTAAAAATATTCTCCCTTGATTCCCCATTTCCTGTCTCTGAACCAACAATCCTGAGATCATGACCTGAGCCAAAACGGAGAGTCCGACGCTTACCGACATGAGCCACCCAGGCATCCCTCAAAATGACTTTAATCAGGGTCATCATTGACCTTGTCTGTAAATCATAAGTCCAATGCATATTTTTCAGTCTTTATCTTGCCAAGCCTCTTAGTGTTCAACATTCCCTCTACCCCCTCTTTGCAATACTCGCCTTGGTCTATATGGACACCACACCTGTTTTCCACCTGTCTCTGGCCATGCTTCCTCAGTCCCCTCTCTCCCACTGCCCTCCGTTCCTCAGGACTCTGTCTTGGCCCCTCCACTCCCCCTGTGCGCTCTTCCTGAGCAAGTCCATCCATTCCCATGGCCTCAGTCTCCACCACCTCCCAAATCTGTATCATTTGTCCAGAATGTTCTCTGGACCTCCAGAGTTCTGTGCCCAACCTCCTACTCAAGCCCATGTCCCACATCTCAAACTCAGTGTGAATCAAATTGAAATCGTCTTCTCCACGAACTCCTCTTCATCCTGTGTTGCCTCCTAGGGACAGGAAAGGCACCACCAGTGCCACCAGCCAGGGGCTCAAGTCCCAAACCTGGTCATCACTTTTGACATGTTCTTCACATCCTCATCAGGGAGTTCTGTCAGATCACTTCCAAAATATCTGTCCGACCCACCCTTTCAGTCCTACCCACGGTCACAAGCATGGTACAAGTCACTCTTCTTTCTCCAAGACGGCTGCAGTAGACTTTGAATGGACCCTCCTGTTCCTGCTGCCAGAGGGAACTTTCTGAACCCCAAATTGGTACATGCCACCCTCCCATTTAAAACCTCTTGGTGGTTTTCCACTGCCCTCAGGATGAGGTTCAAAGCATTAATGGGGCCTTCGTGGGTAAGGGGTCAACCTCATCTCTTGCCCTTGGCCCATCTGCGCTGCTCTCTGCTCAGCTGCCCTGAATTGTCTTTGAAGCATCTCAAACTCGCCCAGCTCTCGTCTGCCGCGAGGATCTGCCACCTGCTGTCTCCTCTTCCTGGGACTCCCCTCTCCACCTTCACATACCTAACCCCTCAATTTCGAGTCCCAGCGAAATGGCACCTCCTCGGTTGACCCTGAGACAGGTTAGCACGCACTTTAGAACACTCCTCAGGTGTAATCTGAATTTACCGCAGCTGTAAAACCGAGTTGAGTAGACTTGCCTGCCTTGTGTGATCTGTAGCCTCAGGATGCTCTCGGTTTCTGGCACACAGGAGACCTTTCATACATAGTTATTGAATAAATAAATAAATGAGAGGCCCCTAAGCCAAACCTGAAGACCAACTATGAGATGGATCCATGAAGCTGGGACTCCGAGGTTGATAGCCCCACGGGGGGCCGGCCCTCTGATGCCGCAACCTTTCCATTGGGTCTCTTGACACCCGTTCTACCAACAGATATTTGTGGGATCAGCTGGAGCTCCCCGTAGGACACAGAGCGGGCTGGAAAGGAACCTTCCCTATTGGGAAGGAATCCCTCCCAATTATGACCTAACCCAAGTCATAATTAAAAGTTGTAGGTAGCCTGCTGGAAACTATTAAAATGATCTCAGATGCTTTTCCCTTGGAAATGAGACACTTCTGTTTTTTTTTTTTTAGGTATCGATATCGCTAGGTTTGTGCACTGGGCTAGGGCAGATGAGGGCCTGGGCTGCGTTTGCTCTCCATTCCTTTTTTTTTTTTTTTTTTTTAAGAGCAAAAATGGAACTTGCATTGGGAGAGGATGACAAATAGTTGGGGAAAAGAAAAGTGAGACCATCCGGGGTGTGGCAGCGGTGGGATTCGAACCCACGCCATCGAAATGACTGGAGCCTAAATCCAGCGCCTTAGACCACTCGGCCACGCTACCGCCCGTTACAGAAGCTTCCGTGGAAACTATATTAGTTTAATGACGTGGCGCCTCACGCTCCATAGCCCCGCCCTCTCGGATTTGCGCATGCCCAATACCAGCCTCGCGTTTCCTGCGCGTTATTAAAGGCGTCTTGATCGCTGGCTCATTTCCGTGCCTTGGAACCACCGTCCTTTTTGGATCGGCAGCAAAATCTACGGTCGGAACGCCGCCCTAAAAAGGAAAGAAGAGTCCCCAGATGTTACACACGAATCTGCAGTTCCCACGTGTGGGCGCCTTGGATTTGCCGGGTACGTCGTCTGCGGTCTACGGCCACGTGGGGGCGCTGCCGCGCCGTGCGGGGAGCCTTGCCCCGCGCAGATCCCGGTTAGGTCCCCGGCCTGCGGGCTACTCCAGTTCCGCTCTGCACGCCCCGCGTGCCCCCGTGGTTTGGTCCTTGCCACCGCGAGGTAAGAGTCACCGTCCAGGTGAATGTGGTTAACAACGTCAGCGAAGGTTTTTGCGGATTAATTAGGCGGTTGGGCTTCCTCAAAGGGATCTGGAGAAACTGAAGTGCAGAGAGGCTAAGTGGTCTGAGCTGCCCCAGGCCCCAAGATTCCCCTCCCCAAACCCTCCCGAGACCCCAGACCCAAGATTCCCCTTCTTCTGTGCAAGCTCTTTCAGTGTTTTCTGCTTTTAATGCAATAAATACAGAGCGATACATAAGTCCATAGCATATTTCTATCTCCCATCACCCAAAATTAATTAACATTTTGTATATATGCTTCAAAGATTAAGTCCATAATACTTAAGTCCATAGCATATTTCTATCTCCCATCACCCAAAATTAATTAACATTTTG
>NC_081567.1:20132095-20174336 GCF_022355385.1 Mustela nigripes
CACATTTGCTTCAAAGATTCTTTAATTAAAAATACACTGAATACTATATATAGATAAGATTCAAGTCTCTTTTGATACCCTCAAGTTCGAGTCCCTTTCCTGTTCCTTCAGGAGTCTCAGATCCTTCTAATGCACTTTTTTTCTAACTTTAGGTGCTCTTCGACGTATCCATTTCCTTGCTAAAGGTTTAAGGAAGATAACAAAGATAGAGTACAGTAGAGATACACAGGTGGATGTGGTAAGCTGAAATGCCGCCGCCCCCCAAGATGTCCACATCCAAGTCCCCAGAACCTGTATGTTACTTTATGTGACAAAAGGGACTTTGTCAGTGTAATAAAGGATTTTCAGAAGGGGGGGATGATTCCGGATTATCCAGGTGGACCCAGTGTAATCAAAAGCGTCCTTAGAGGAGAGACGCAGGAATCCGAGAAGATTTGAAGACAGAAAGAGAGGTCCCCGTGATACTGCCACAAGCCAGGGAATGCCCTAGAAGTTATAAAAGGTAAGGACACACCTTTTCCCCTAGAGCTTACGAAAAGGAACACAAGTGACTTCTGACTTCCCGAGCTATAAGAGGGCTGTGTTGTTTTAATCCACTAAATTTGTGGAAAATTGTGAGAGCAGCCATTGGAATCCAGTACGGTGGATAAAGCAGCCCATGGGCTTGTCAGTCACACAGCCTGAGCCCTGACTAGCAGTGTGACCTTAGGAAAACTACTTCTCCCCAGACCTGTTCTTCATCCCTGTAACGGGGAGCTAGTGATACCCAGGATTTCCGTGAGAATCGAGCTCATTCATTCGCAGATATTCCTGGAGCCCCTGCAGCGGGTCAGGCACTCTTCTGGGCACTTGGCTACACCGGAGTGAAGCAGAAGATTGAACGTGGTCATGTATGTCATGCACTTAAAGACTTCTGGTATTTATTTGACTGAGAAAGAGACGAGGAGCAGCAAAGGGAGAGGGAGAAGCAGGACCCCCACTGAGCAGGGGTGTGGGATTCGATCCTGGGACCCTGGGATCGTGACCTGAGCAAAAGGTGGATGTTTAACCCACTGAGCCACTCAGCAAGGGCCATGCTAGGTTTGTAAATGTACGTATGTGAATGTGGTGGTGGTGACTCCCAGGGACCTAGGCCCTCCTCCATGTACCTCACTGTGCTCACCACCGGAGTTCTTGGCTCGGTGCTCCAGACCACTTGGTGGTATTATCCACGTGCATCTCCCTACCCCTGCCTTCAGAAGGTGCCCTCTCCCAGGACCAGACCGGGATGTCTGCTAGAATGTCATCTCCAGATACTGTCTTGTTCACTGGAAGCCGTATCCCCAGGACCTAGAACAGTATTGGCCACAAAACCCCTCTTCGTACTGGTGGTTTTGTGTGCTTGGTTAAGGCCACTCCAAGTTGCTGTGTGGCCCCAGATAAACACAGAGACAAACGCTTCTGGCTAGAGCTGCCCAACACGAGATCTCACAGAATTTTAGTCTGGAGGTGGCCAAACTGGGGTCTGTTCTTTTGGAGGATCCCAAAGGAGCCACAAGCAGGAAGCAGAGCCTTATTTAAGAATCCCTCCTAATGACTCAGCATTCTCCTATAGTTGGGCATTCTCCTATACAGCATGTGCTGGGGGCAACCTTCCCCCACCCCAATTCTCTCTCTCTCTCTCTCTGATACCTGAATTCAAGTGAACATTAATCGTACACCCACTCGGCCTGCTCAGGCAAAGAGCAGATCTTCCGGGAGAAGGAGAGCCGCTTGCAGAGCCGCCCAGAACCCTCATGCCAAAAATCCAGTGGAAGGAAGGCCATGAGCTCATCTGCTCCACCAAGCATTTCTCTCCAGGCCTGTCTGGCCCCCAGCGGGCATGCTGACCCGGCTTCTCTGGTGACTGACGTCTTCAAGGGTGCTGTTTGGGAAAGGGCAGCTTCTGTGCAAAGCCAGCCCCAGCCAGGCAAGGTGGGGAGGCCCCAGAAACCAAAGCAACTGGCCTGTTTCACTTTGTTAAGAGCTCGGGTTTTGACGTGACATTTAAAGTAACTTTTGCAAAAGTAGTATGTGTTCTTTGTTGAAACTGGGGCAAAGAAGAAGCACAGATAAGAAAACAAAATCACTTTTAATCTCTCCACCCAGTTAAACTCCTGTCAAAGCTTTAGTAAAGGAAGGTGCTTTTTGTCTGTGGAAATTGGTAACAGTAGGGGCTCCTGGTTGGCTCAGTCAGTAGAGCGTGTGATTCTTCTTTTTTTTTTTTTTATATTTTATTTTTTTATTTGACAGAGAGATCACAAGCAGGCAGAGAGGCAGGCAGAGAGGGGAGAAGCAGGCTCCCCGCTGAGCAGAGAGCCCAGTGCAGGGCTCGATCCCAGGACCCTGAGATCATGACCTGAGCTGCGGTGGAGGGAGAGGGGGAAGCTTGAAGAGATGTTTGTCCACGTGAGAGACGGAAGGGCAGGTTTTAGGACAGGGGAGCAAGGCTTGGAGCTGGAGTGTGCCGGTGACCGATCCCTGCGAATGGTTTCTTTTTCCTCTTGCATGCTGTGACATCACTGGTATGGGGTAATGTTTTCCTTCCTATCCTTTTTTGATTACCCAAATTCTTCAACATAAAGTCTGAATACCTCTGTGTGATGGTTATAGGAGATTCAGGACCAGGCAAAATCCGAGAATGATCTGATCCACATTTCCTTGCTGAGGCCACCCAGGGCACCTGTCTTCCTAAAGCTCCCAGAAGTGATGCCAACTTTTCCTTCCAGGCTCCACTCAGATGTCATTTCTTCAGAAGAGGCTTCCTGAGCAGGTTGCCCATGTCATCGCTCATTGCCTGCTACGCTTCTCACTCTTGGCACGCCCGGCGGTTTAAGTCGTGGCATAATGACCATGTGAGAAATTTCTGTTCTTCCATTTCTTACCCCATTAGAGCTGCATAGCACAATGCTTGGCATGCAATAAGAGCTTAATACATATTTGCCATAAGAATGAATGTTCAGGGGTGCTTGGGTGGCTCAGTGGGTTAAGCCTCTGCCTTTGGCTCGGGTCATGATCTCAGGGTCCTGGGATGGAGCCCCGCATCGGGCTCTCTGCTCAGCGGGGAGCCTGCTTCCTCCTCCTCTCTCTCTCTGCCTGCCTCTCTGCCTACTTGTGATCTCTCTGTCAAATAAAAAAATAAAATATAAAAAAAAAAAAGAATGAATTTTCAGAAACCCTAGACTTAAATCCTACCAGCTCAAAAACTCTCTGAAAAAGAGAGAAAAAGAGGGATTCTCTTTTTTTATGCTTGCTAGAAAAGATGCAGATTAGGATCTCATTGGGCTAAAGGGATGGTATATGCTGATTGACCAAGTCTTGTCCTGTGTCCACTCTTGGCCCCAGCGCAGTGGTGAGGGCTTTGCTCCCCCACTAAGAATGGGGTGGGCTGGTTTCCTAAAGGCTAATCAAGATCCTCATGCAAAGAGGGGGAACAAAAATTACAGAGGCTCAGATGAGTTAAATAATTTGCCCAAGGCCACAGAGCTATCAGTGGTTCAGTAATACAGTGTTGTGTGTTTGTGTGTGTTTTGTTGTTTGTTTGTTTTTTGGTCTGGCCTGAAGTTGGACAGATCAGCTCGGAGTCTGTTCCTGCCCAACTTTCCCACAGTCAGAATTTCAGGTGCAGTTTTGTCTTGTCAAAAGCCAGAGGAGTTTTCCCAAGATGACTAAAGGAGCCAACACTTCCAACCAAAATACCTGTTAGCTTTTGTATTTTCCAAAACTTGTAGCACAGAGGCTACCGACTGATGGGTTTCAAGACCATTTCATTTTTTCCAGACCCCCTGCCCTTATGAGATGTCACCTGTATGTCCTCCCCCTCCCCAAGCTGCATAAACTTGAACCTGCTCCCCACAGAGGCTGTAGCACCTTTGCTCTCCCAGGGGACTCTGTTTGCTGGGCTTCACCTGGGCAAAGACTCAGTGTGCCCTCCAGCTCCTAAATAGATACCCTTCGCCAAGAGGAGGCCCTGCAGAAATCTGGGCAGGGGCACCTGGCTGGCTCAGTAGAAGGCGCCTGCAACTCTTGACTTGGGGTCTTGCATCCAAGCCCCATGTTGGGTGTAGAGATTACTTACACTTAAAAAAATTAAAAAGAAAGATAGTCAATCTTTGGGGCAAATCTACCTCTAAGACCCTCAGTTTTATGACCTGTGAAATAGAAATAAAATGCAACCTACTTCACAGGGTTGGTACGAAGATAGGATGAGATAAATCACTCAATAAATGCCACTTATTTTTATACTTAAGTAAGAGTTGTGGAATTTCTAAAACTTCAGTAGAAAAGTATCTGGAAGTATATAGTATCAACACGTTCACAGTAGTTTCCGTTAGTTTTGTATCCTTTTCTTCTTTATACCTTTCCGTATTCATCCATCCACTGGACGGATCATTCTTAAGCATTTGGCCTGTGCCGAGCCCCGTGCAGGGACTTCGGAATACGGCAACGTGCTAGAGCGGTGAGGAACGTCTAGAGGGGATTGCAAATAATGACACAAATAATTGCAGTTGTTATACGTGCCTCAGTGTCCGCCAAGCAGAAATTAGAAGAAGAAGAAAAAAGCAATTTCCGATTAAAAAATATATTTACGATGAGCCATGGAGACTGAATGAGCTGGGTTTCTACTGATTTTGGGAAGGACTTCGCGGATTGCCCGCCGGGAGGGCGCCCCCTTCGCGGCTGGGTGCCGAGCCCGCCCCCCTCGCCTTAGGTGGGGACGCGCGGACCCAGCGCGCTTCTGCGCCGGAGCAGGGAGACCCTCCCGGCGGCTGCAGGAGCGCGGACGGCCACCAGGGGGCGGCGCCGAGCGCCCGCCGGACGGAGCCCCGCCCCTGCCCGAAGGCTCGTGCCCCAGCCCCAGCCGCGCTCCAGCCGGGATCGCACGCCGGACGCCCCGCGGTGCTGCTGCTCCAGCTCCCCGCACTGTCGCCTGCGCCTCCGCCCTAGGCACGCGGCCCTTGGCGTCCCCGGGGTCGTGCCGGCGGCCCCCGCGCCCCCAGTTCGACCCGACCGCCCCGCGCAGCCCCGGCTCGCCTCCCCAGGGCGCCGTCCGTGGCGCGCCGCTCGCTGCTCCCCGGCCCTCGCGGGGGGTCCGCCCGCCCTGCACCCTGGAGCACCGGGCCGCGAGCCTCTGCCAGCTCCTCTGGGTCTTCGCGGCCGTGGGCAGCGGCTGCAGGGCCTGTCCGCCCGAGGGGGGTAAGTGCCGGCGGGAGGGGGGGGCGCTGCTTCTCCGGTTTCAACTCTTGGGGGCTCAGTGGTTGCTTCTGTAAAAGAAGTGGGGGGCGCCATGCGGATTAACGGAGGGGTCCGCTGGTCGAGCGCTGGGCGCACCGTCGGCGGGGAGGGGCGGCTTGGGGGCCTCCGCCCGGGGCGCCCCCGACCCCGCACGGCCTGCGGGCAGCGCCGCCTTCCTGTCCCTGCGGGGCCGCTCGCCACATCCCCTCCCCTGGCCCCTGAACGAAAGGCCTGAATTCCTGGAACCTCGAGGACAGTGTAGACGCGCCCTTGCTGCATTGCTGGCTGCGGGAGGGAGTTTGGGTGTTGGCAGGCTCCGCGGACCTGTGCGCCGAGCGCCGGGCATTGATAGGCGAGTGGCGGCGCGGAGGTGGAGGCCTCCCGGGTAAGTCCCGGCCTAGGACTGCCTGTGCCCAGGCGGAGGCTTGCGGGGAGTCAACCCAGCTGCGTCCCTAGTATGACAGATGGGCCGCTACGTCTGCTGTGGGGACGCTCTGGGGAGCCTGACTTCTGGGTCCTCGGCCCTGGGTGCTGCCTGCCTTGGGGCCATCATTTCAGCCCGGAAGTTGAGTGACATAGTCCAGCTCTCTGATTTTACAGAGGAGGAAACCGAGGCCAGGGGTGTCTAACAGATGACTAACATGCAGGGTGCCCCAGGTGTGGCCTTGGAGAGCAAGAAGACGGGAGCTGGCGTTGCGGGCTGTGTCTGTGTGTGTGGAGGGGGGAGGCGCTTGGGAGGCTTCCTGGAGGAGGTGATGATGTTTGAGCCGATCTGGACGGATGCCAGTGGAAGGAGGTAGGGTTATGCACACATTCATGTTTGTTCGTGTATTAGCTTAACAAATACGATAAAGCTTCTGGATGGTGTAAATCCAGGTGTAACACAGTTGGGACTGCCATTCCCCCTTCTTTGAGTTCTCCCCTCCAAGAGGGGAGTGTGCAGGTACGAGGGAGCAGGAGGCTGGCTGAAGACCAAGTAGAAGCTGGCACCCTGCAACCCCCACCTCCCTACTCCTGGGTGGGACACGTGTGACATTCTTCCAGGAACCTCCCAACTATCTTCATGTTAATGCCTTGCTAAAGGGAAAAACAACCTTAACTTAACAATGACAAGGCCTTGGCTATCCTGTGAGTCTTCTTTCGCATAAGGAAGTCCTTTGGGGAACTCCCTTTTTCCTCACCTCCCCCAACTCCAGAGTATGTAATCAGTGACCCCCTCACAACCCCGGGGCAGCAGCTCTTCCTTACCCCCTGGTCCTGGTCCCCATGCTTTCATAAACCACCACTTTGCACCAAAGAAGTCTCAAGAATTCTTTCTTGGTCGTGGGCTCCAGACCTCACCCCCGAAATTCACCTACATTCCCAGACCACATCGCGGGGGTCCCAAGTTCTCATCGTCTGCAGGGGTTGGGGGAGACAGGAAGTGGGGGGCCTGAAGGTCACTTGAAATGGTCTCAGATGACATAGGATTAATAGTGTACATTCTGAGATCTGCCGTTTCTCTCTTTTTTGTGCTTTTGGTGACAGAACACTGCTTTTTGATTGATAGGGATATAACCCTGATTTTATTTTAAATTGTTTTAAATGTATTATGTGACAGAGATGGCAATTAGTCACCAATACTCCTGTTTTCCTCTTCCTGGGGTATCGCCTGGGTGAATTTCCCAGGCTCCCTTACGGTTCTTGGCAGGGTTGGTGGCCAGTTGCCGGGACACTGAGAAGAGTGTGGAAGAAAGCTCAGGGTCAGCAGCAGAAACTTGGTTTTGTTCAAGCTCCTTCCCTAGGAGGGCACTCTTTCTGGTCCAGTTCTTCTTAAAACTGAAGCAGAAGTTGATGGTCAGAACTACATCCAAAGTAATACCAGCTGTCTGGCCAGATAAAAAATACAAGTTTTTGTGTTGAAGTCCGTTCCGCTGACCCAGAAGCTGCAGATTATTACCTTAGTAAACTGAGAAACTCAGAATGTTCTAAAAGGTGATTATGGTGCCCATGATGGGATGAAAATGACTTGATTTTTTTTTTTAAGATTTTATTTATTTATTTGGGATAGAGAGAGCACAAGCCAGGGGAGGGAGAGGGAGAAGCAGGCTCCCTACTGAGCAGGGAGCCCTGCAGAGCTGGATCCTAGGACCCTGGGTTCATGACCTGAGCCGAAGGCAGATGCTTAACCGCCTGAGCCACCCAGGTGTCCTGTGACTGAATTTTTAAACATTGCTGGATTAAACCTTTGTACCCAAGGCTGATGGGCAGAAACAAGAAGGCTTCAAACAAAGGAAGCTGCGAGTCACGAACGCGAATAATAAAAGGAGATGACAGTCTCTGGGTCCCCAAAGTCCCAGGTTTGGGGATATCCAGAGAAGCATTTCAAATGGCTAAAAAAGTCAGAAGGTGGACAGTGTTCAGTTCTTCAGCTATGACATTTTCTAGACCTAGGACTCCACAGGGGGGCTCAGTTGCAGAGAATGTCTAGACCATTGGTTTTTTATCTTCATGGCACATGAGAACCACCTGATGAGCCTTTTTAAACACAGATTGCTGGGCCCACCTCCAGGGTTTAATTCAGAGTAAGGCCGGTGAATTTGCACATCTAACAATCGCAGGTGAGGCCCCTGCTGATAGTGGTCCCACGACCGGTTTAGCAAGTGACGGCTAATTGGATTCCGCCTACATTGGCTTCACACCCAATTCCCCCACTTTCTAGCCACATGATTTGGGGCAAGTCACTTAGCTTCAGTTTTCTTGTCTGTAGGATGAAGCTAATAGTGCCTCCCTCCTGGCATTTAGGGGAGGCTTCCTGGTGGAGGTGGCATCTAACCTGAGGCCTGAAGGATGAGAAGATTGGGTTGGGTAGGGAGGGCAGGCCAGGCTTTGTGTCCTCCAGGGAGCTGAGAGGAGTTACGGCATAAGTGCTTTGTAAGTGGCACTGAAACGCTGTGGATCGGTTCTGTGCTCTGTGTCTAAGGGCAGGAGTGCAGTGGAGGGAGAGTTGACCAGGGTGTGGAAAGTGGACTGCCTGGTATAGATAGCCTCAGTTACTTATGCCTACATTCCATTGGCCCCAGTGCAGTCACATGGCCCCACCTAGGTGCACAGGATCCTGGGAAATGTAGTCCATGGCAGGGCAGGGGAGCATAAACACAGCTGTCTGTGTTACAGTAGCTTTTTCTGGCCCTTGGCCACCTCTCCTACCTCTTGTCCACTTTGCTCGCTCTGCTTCACTTTGTTGGATGATTGCATTTTACCCAGGAGACTGGGGTTCTGTAATTTGCCCAGTGTCACTCTGCTAATAGTGGCAGAGGCAGGACTTAAAGCCAGATCTGTCTGCCCCAAAAGTCTGTTGGGCCAGATCCTAGTCCTGAAGTCTTTTTGAGGGCCTCCCCACGATCCACGCTTTCCCGCTCAGGATCTCAGCTGTGGCTCAGGCTAGCTAACCCGCAGATGCCTTGTCATTTTAACTGGTAGTCCCTCCCCTCCACGGGTGCCCATGATATCCGTAGAAACTGCCAACTTTTCTCTCGTTATTCATGCAGTGTGCGTTTATGGAGAACCCGGTGTGTGCCAGACATTGTGCTCTTGGCTGGGAGCTGGAGAGGAGTAAGACACGGCCCCTTTTGTTGCAGACGCCCACACGGTCTGGCTGCGGAGAGGCTGTCTAAACACAGAGTTCCCCTGAAAAGTGAGACGGGCTGTATCCCTGGTCTGACCTGCCAGGAGTACAGAGTGTCCTGCGTACCTACGTGAGAAGGGTGCCCAGCAAATGACTCAAGATGAAAATTCAGGCTCCCTTGTGCGTTTTGTGAATGGAAGCTATGATTTAAGTATTTTGTGCTTTGCATTTTTCTGATTTTTTAAAAACAGTAAAAACTGTCTTTACTCCGTGACAATTTTGTAGGCGCAAAGCACAGCACAGTGGAGTGTGACGACGTTTTTATGGGACTTTTGGCAGAGCAAATATTGACTTAACCTCCTTGGGTGGGGCTGGGGGTTGCTATTCTCCTAGGGAAGCAAGCTGATGCCCGCAATTCAAGAGAAATACCAGAAATGGTATGCATGGAGACTTGCTTTTAAAGAGGTCGGGAGGGAGAGTGGATCAGGGAAGGCCATGCTCCAGGATCATGCTGAACCAGGGTCCCTTTGCTGAACTGAATGATGGATTCCGTGTTGTGGGGCCTTTTCTGTGCACGCTAGGATGGTTAGCAGCATCTCCTGCTCTCCACTCACTAGACGCCAGGTGACAACTCAAAATGTCTCCAGACATTTGCCAGGTGTCCCCTGACGGGCTGGCAACATTGTTCTAGACTGCTGTAGACTACCTTTGTTTCCTAGTGCTACTAAATCAATCACCACAAACTTGGTGGCTGGCAGCAACACAAATTTCTTATCTTAGAGTTCTGGAGATCAGAAGTTCAAAAGTCAAGGTATCAGCAGAGCTGAGTTCCTTCTGGAGACTCCAGAGGAAACCGGTCTCTCTGCCATTTCCAGCTTCTAGGGGCTGCCCGCCTTCCTTGGCTTGTTGCCTCTGGCTCTGTCTCCAAGGCGCGCCGTGGGGTATCTTCACATCTTTCTCTGGGACCCCTGCCTCCATGATCTCATTTCATTGGCTCTGACCCTCCTGCCCCCTTTTTATAAGGGTCTTTGTGCTTATATAGGGCTCATTGGATTTTCCAGGAGACTCTCCCCATCTCAAGATCCTTAACTTAATCACACCTGCAGAGTCACTTTTGTCATGGAGGGGAGTGTCACTCACAGGTCCTGGGGATTAGGATGAGGACAGCTTTTGGAAGCCACTGTTCTGCCCACGATGTAGACTCTTTGGGCTCTGAGTGGACCGAGGTGACTTAGGGAGTGGGACACGGGGGTGGTCCGGCCATAGTAGCAGCTGGTGTTTTGAGTGCTAGCGCTCTGTCAGGCACTACATGCCCGATCTCCCTGTCTCCTTAGACATCTCCTGGGCTGGGTGGTGTTAGCTGTCCTCTCTTTCACAGGCGAGGATGCCACCCAGGGGAGACTTTTCTGAAGGGAGTAGAAATTTGAGCTGGATTTTGAAGGGACCCAAGGCAGGAGAGGCATTTCAGGAAGAAGGGCGTCCTGCAGGGTGCAGGGCTGGGAGGTGAGTTTGCTGGTGGATGGTGATTGGTTCTGGGGCCAGGCCGGTGGAGGTAAGGTTCAGGGAAGGGGCGGTTGGGCGTGGACATCTGTAAATCAGTCCTTTTATTCTGACATCCCAACCTAAACTCTCTTATTTCTGCAATAGTTTAAGTAAATGTTTCTTTTTAAAAAAATTTATTTGAGGAGTACCAGCATGGCTCAGTTGGTTAAGCGACTGCCTTTGGCTCAGGTCGTGATCCCGGGGTCCTGGGATCGAGCCCTACATTGGGCTCCCTGCTCAGCCGAGACCCTGCTTCTCCCTCTCCCCCTGCCACTCCCCCTGCTTGTGCTGTCTGTCCCTCTCTCTCAAATAAATAAATGCAATCTTAAAGAAAAATGATTGAGAGAGGGTGCACATGCATGTGGGGGGAGGGGCAGAGGGAGAAGATGCCCAGGTAGACTCCCTGCTGATGGGGAGCCTGGGGTTGGTGGGGCCAGGGCTAGATCCCACAACCCCCGAGACCATGACCTGAGCTAATACCAGGAGTCAGATGTCCAACTGACTGAGCCACCCAGGCAGCCCTAAGTAAATGTTTCTTCATGGGCATCTTACCACAGGCCAGGGGTACAGACATTTATAAGACCCTGACACGGGCTCGACGTAATAACCTCTGAGGCAGCCCATTTGTTAGTATCCGCACCCCCAGTAAATAAATAAAACCCAGCCTGGAGAGGTACTGTTCAGTGCTGTGGAGCCCTGCTCAGTGCCAGCCACTGTGGGGGGACACAGAGTCCAGATGACAGGGCTTCCCCTTAGAATGGGGCCTTGGAGGGCGCCTGGGTGGCTCAGTCGATTAAGTGACTGCCTTCAGCTTGGGTCATGATCTCAGGTCCTGGGATCGAGCCCCACCTCGGGCTCGCTGCTCATTGGGAAGTCTGCTTCTCTCTCTAACCCTCCCCCTCTCATACTCTCTCTCTCTCAAGTAAATAAATAAAATCTTAAAAAACAAAAACAAAAAAACAGGGCCTTGGCTCCTCATGAGGAGGCCAGCGATTCACAGTGGGCCCTGTGGCTGCAGAGCGCAGGCCCTTAGCCACTAGATGGGGCTTTGATTTTTGTTCATTTTTTTTTCACCAGTTTTATTGGGGGTATAACTGACAAATAAAAATTGTACCTATTTAAGGTATACCATGTGATTATTTGATATACATATGCATTGTGACATGATTACCACAGTCAGCCTAATTAACATATCTGTCACCTCTCCGGGCTACCGCTTCTGGTGTGTGTGTGAGTACAATTAATGTCTGTTCTGGGGGGGCTGGGGGGCGCCTGGGTAGCTCATTAGTTAAGCTTCTGACTCTTGATTTTGGCTCTGCTCATGATCTCAGGCACGTGAGATAGGGCCCCGCATGCGGCACTGGGCGCGGAGCCTGCTTAAGGTTCTCTCCCTTCCTCTCCCTCTGCGCCGCCTCTCTCTCTCTCTCTCTCAAATAAATAAATAAAATCTTCTAAAGGAAAAAAGGATGTATTCTCGGGGCGTCTGACTGGCTCCGTTGGAACAGCACGGGACTATCTTGGGGTCTTGTTTGAGTCCCATGTTGGGTGTAGAGATATTTAAAAAGATCTCTTCTCTTCGTGAGTTTCAGGTATACAATAGAGTGTTAATAACTATAGTCCAGGGGCACCTGGGTGGCTCAGTGGGTTAAAGCCTCCGCCTTTGGCTCAGGTCATGATCCCAGAGTCCTGGGATCGAGCCCCGCATCGGGCTCTCTGCTCAGTGGGGAGCCTGCTTCTCCCTCTCTCTCCCTGCCTGCCTCTCTGCCTACTTGTGATCTCTGTCAAATAAATAAATCTTAAAAAAAAAAAATAGCTATAGTCCATTACATCCCCAGGACTTGCTCATCTAGCACAACTGAAACTTTGTACCCTTTGACCAATATCTTCATGTTTCCTCTACCTTCTAGACCCTGGCTGCCACCATTCTGCTGTCTGTTTTTAGGACTTTGGGGTTTTTTCAATTCCACGTATAAGCGAGATCATGAACTGTTTGTCTCTCTCTGTCTGGCTTATTTCACCGAACATAATGTCCTCCAGGTTCATTGATTTTTTTTGCAGATAACAGAATTGCCTGTTTTGTGCAAAAGACAGAATGAATGACATTCCTTTGTGTATATACACCAGATTTCTGTTCTCCATTCATCCAGCTCTTAGGTTGTTTTTGTACCTTGACTATTGTAAATATCGCCGTGGTGAGCAGGGGAGTGCAGATCTCTCTTCAAGACAGGCTTTTCTTTCTGGTTTGAAGGAAACCGAGGACTCAGGCTAGGGTCCAAGATAGTGTTTCGAACAAGCCCAGTGCAGCCCAGGGCAGCCTGCCCCTGCTCCCTTCTCCTCCCCCAAGGTGCCCCATCACAGACGGGCTGTTGCTTCTCTGCCCAGCAGCTCCCATCATTGCTGGAGGAGAGTCCATGCAGAGTACTTGAGGGAAACTGTCCCTATATGTTATCTCTCTGTCTTATTGCCGCAAGAATTACTCATCTTTGAGGTCAGTAGGGGCAAAAGCACGGTCTGCTTTCTGATCAGTCGTTTACAAAAGCCACATCTTTCCTCCTTTCTCATGGTGAGTTGAACTCACACCCCACTGTGGGAAACCATAGCTCCTTCTGCTTGATGCAGTAAGACAGCGAGCGCTCTCGGCATGGGATCCGAGGCACCCAGGAGAAGCCCCGCCAGTACGGAGGGAACTGGGAAGGTCAGGGGAGGCTCAAGTCTCATGTGTCACGCCAGGAAATCAACGGATGAGCACCCAGATCGATAAAAGAAATAACAGAGAAACCATGTTGTTTAGGGATGTGGTCATATCTGCCTGGGGTAACACCTAGACGACCCCAACCACAGAACCTGGGAGTGGGGGGAGAGGCACGTCCCCAAGCAGAAGCAGGCGTGTGACACAAGATGGCCTGCAGGTCACCCCTTTCACCGCAGTGCAGCTGAGGATGAGGTTGGGTTCTGCTGGGCTGGGCATATGGTGGTGTGCACACGGGGCTGCTCGACAGGGACCGTGTCGGCTCGGGGGTGCTGCTCCGGGAAGTGGCAGACTGGGGAATGTAGTGCGTTTCTCCAGCCAGCGAGGCAGCCAGCGGGGAGGCCCAGGGAGGCCCGGCGGTCAGCGCGGCCGGCTGGGCCCACAGGCCTCGACCTGGACATTGCAAACATTGTTTTCTGTCCCAGGCCCTGCCAGAGGAACCTTTTGTAGTGAGACCCAGTAGGAACAGTGGTTCCCTGGCCAGAGCCTGAAATAGCCTGTCCCCTGAGAACCCCTGAAGATGCCTGGCTTGGCTGCTGACCAGGTATCCAGGTTACCAGCGTGGCTGGGACCCAAGGCTCAGCCCCTGTTATTTATGATGATGATAACAGTTCCGTGTCTTGGTGCTGGCTCTGTGTTAGCGCTGTCCGGCCAACGGGGTGGGTAAAACACCGCATCCCGGCAGCAGGAAGCTGCGGCTGGAGAGGTCATGTCACACAGCTAGGAAGTGGCGGAGCTGGGGCTTGAACTCGGGTCTGACTCAGAACTCCGCTCAGTTGCTTCTCTATACAAATATTTTCCCAAAGCGTGTCAGGGACTGGGAGGGAAAGATCGAGAGGCCTGAGTGAGGACAGAGGAAATGTTCTAGAGAACCCTGATGGCTTGGGAGCTGGGGTCCTGCTCCTGGGCTCCTCGCTAACAGGAACAGGTGCCTGTGGGCAGAGGGAAGCCCAGGTCCAATGAAGATTCCTGGGAGGCCAGGGCCCAGGCTGGTGTCGGAATAGGCATCACGGTCCTGATTTATATGGCCCTGTGAGGGCTCCTTGCCTTAGCGGAATTTAACATCCTCCAGGGCGCAGTCTTCCTGGGCACATGTGGGCTCTGGATTGAGGCCAAAGTTTTCCCAGGCTGCTCCTGTCCAGGTACTGACTTGTCCAGGTACTGACTCATTTAGAGATGTGATGGGACTTTTGTGGGAGAGATGGGGTTACTGGACCAGACTGAATTAGCAAGTAGTAGGGGAAAGAAGAAAATTTCAGTCGACCATAGAATTTTGGATAGCAGAGTCTGAAGATTGTGAGCCCCCATGATGTAAGATTATGCTGCCCCAGGCTCCCTCTGTCTCATGGCTCTGCCCATCCACTGCATATGGTTTCCTTTTCCTGGTTAAAAATAGCTGCTTGAGTTCCAGCCATCACACCTCCGTTCCAGCCAGCAGGAACGAGGAAGAGTCCAGAAGGGCACATCCCCTCCCTTTAAAAACTCTTCCCTAAAGTTGAAAACAGGCTTTCTGTTTATATCCCCTTGGCCAGAACTTGGTCATGTAGTCACGCCTAACTGCAAAGGAATCTGGGAAATGTAGATCTTATTGGGAGTGGCCATGTGCTTAGCCAAAACCCAGTGGTTGTTACTAAGAAGGAGAGAACAGCTGTTGGGGGACAGTTAGCAGGCACAGCCACAGCTGCCTCGAGAGCAAATTTATGACAACGGAAAAACCATCAAACAGCTCCTGCTCTGCTGGGTTCTGGAATCTGCATCACGTGCCTGCCGAGTCCAAGGCGCGGTGCCAGGCAGGGTCACAGCTGCTGGTCTGAAGCTCCTTTTGTTTCCCAGGGTCACGGAGAAAGTCAGGTCTGTGCTGGGACATGGCCAGGGGTTGGGGTCCTGCGAACCGGCTGTGAAGCCACTTCCTCGCATGGGGAGGAGGGGTATTTGGTGAGATGACTCTATCGATATAGTCAAGGTCATGAGCTTGGATTTGTACCTGAGTACAGGCTCCTCACCACTGGGCTACACTGCTTGGAGATCTGCAGGCCGAAGCTGTGGTTCTGCCTCCTGCCTCCGCCTCGCCTCTCCTGTCCCACCCCTGTCTCAGCTCTGGCCCGGCACCGGCCCAGTCCCCAGAGGCCAGTGACCTGGCTGGCTCCTTCTGGAAGCTCCAGGCACCACACTGCCTTGGTCAGCAGAGGTTCCGGCCAAGGGCTGACCAGGGCAGAGCAAAAGGAAAGGGAAGAAGTGGGCCCAGGGCACTGTTTGGTAACACGCTGGGCCGGGTGGCTGAGCCATTGGCTCCCGCCGTGACCGTGTCTCGCCCACAGGGTAAGAAACCAGCTTTGCAGTGGATGCCCAGAGCAGCGATGTTCAAGAAATCACTGCGGGTGGTGCATTAAGGAAAAAGAATGAAAAGAAAGATTAAAGCAAAACAAAAATAAGTCGAATAGAAAATAGCAGAGTGCATTGTACGCGGTAAGACGTTAAGTACGGTTTTCTGAGATTCTAATTTCCATTTTGGGTGGATCGAGTTAGGATAGAAACGGATTTCTTCCTTCCCGCTATGGTAACTATTAAGAAAGAGCCAGAGCCTCCAGTCTGGAAGGCTGCCTGCGGGTGGAAAGAGCCGTTAGGAATAATAGAATCGGGGCGGTGGGTGGCTCAGATGGTTAAGCGTCGGCCTTCGGCTCAGGTCGTGATCCCAGGGTCCTGGGATCGAGCCCCGCCATGGGGCTCCCTGCTCAGCGCAGAAGCCTGCTTCTCCCTCTGCCTTTTCTGCTCCCCCTGCCTGTGCTCTCTCCCCCTCAAGTAAATAAGCAAAATCCTTTTTTAAAAAGATTTTTTAAAAAGACTTTTTAAAAAGATTTTATTTATTTGAGGGGCTCCTGGGTGGCTCCGTGGGTTAAACCTCTGCCTTCGGCTCAGGTCATGATCTCAGGGTCCTGGGATCGGGCCCCGTAGGGGGCTCCCTGCTTGGTAGGGGGAGTCTGTTTCTTCCTCCCCCTCTGCTGCTGCCCTGCTTGTGCTCTCGCTCTCTTGTCAAATAAATAAAATTTAAAAAAATATATGAATCATGGCCTTGATCTAAAAAAGTTTTAAAATTGTTTTCACTTGTTATTTTACGTTGCAAGCGGTCCAACTTCGTAGAAAGTGACAACAGTACAGAAGTGCGCCAAGTTCTTCAAGGTTCCCTCCCCCCCCCTCGGCGGCCTGCTCCCGTGGCTACTGCCCATCCCGGTGCTGGAGTTCCTGGGGGGAGTCCCTCAGGGAAGCTTTAATTCCTCTACAGATGTCCTTTTTCTTTTAACATGAGTGGGATCCCTGTGATACACCGGCTGTTCTGCAACTTGCTTTAGAAATTTCACAGGCTTTCGGGGTGTTTAGCTGGCTCAGTAAGCAGAGCACGTGACTCTTGATTTCAGGGCTGTACATTTGAGCCCCACGTTGGGAGTGGAGATTACTTAAAAATAAAAACAATTTTTTTTAAAGATTTTATTTATTTATTTGGCACACACACACAGAGAGCGTGTGCATGTGCACAAACAGAGGGAGAGGGGGAGGGGGAAGCAGGCTCCCCGCTGAGTCGAGAGCCTGATGTGGAGCTCGATCCCAGGACCCTGGGATCATGACCTGAGCCAAAAGCAGACACTTAAGGGACTGAGCCACCCAGATACCCCTTAAAAATAAAATCTTTAAAAAAAAAAAATTTGACACTTTTTTGGATTACCTTTTTTTTTAAACCTAAGCTTTATTGAAATATGATTCACAAACCTTACAGTGAGTGCATCCATTTAAAGTGTACAGTTTGGGGGGCCTGGGTGGCTCAGTCGGCGAAGCGTCATCTCGGGGTCCTGGGATGGAGCCCCGCGTCCGCCTCTCTGCTCATCGGGGAGTCACCCCCCTCCCCTCCCTCTGTGATCTCTCTCACTCTTGCTGTCTCTCAAATAAATACAATCTTTTTTTTTTAATAAATAAAATCTTTTAAAATGTGTACAGTCCGATGGTTTTTCGTATATCGGCAGTCACACAACCCGCACACAGTTTAAGAGCATTTTGTGTCCAATTCCAAAGAAGCCCATTAGAAGTTGTTCCCCGTTCCTCCCCTCAAGTCTCCCCTTCCCTGTCCTTAGGCAACGGCTCACATAGCTTCGGTCTGTGCAGATCTGCCTTCTCTGGACATTTCATATAAATGGAGTCATTCAGTATGTGTTCTTTTGTGGTTAGATCTTTCCTTTTCCTTGATGCGTTCAAGGTTCACCCAAGTGTTGGGTTCTTTACTCCTTTCTGAGGCTTCACAGCATTCCCTTGTGTGGATACATTTTATTTATTCATTCATTAGTCCCCGAACATTAAGGTGGTTTCTCTGGTTGGCTGTTACAAATAATACTTCCATGAATGGATGTGTATAAGTTTTAATGTGGTGGTTTTCTGGGTTAAAGCCTCTGCCTTCAGCTCAGGTCATGATCCCAGGGTCCTGGGATCGAGTCCCACATCGGGCTCTCTGCTCAGCAGGGAGCCTGCTTACCCCTCCCCTCTCTCTCTGCCTCCTCGTGATCTCTGTCAAATAAATAAATAAAATCTTTAAAAAATAAATAAATAAAAAGGAAAAAAATGTAGTGGTTTTCCTTTCTCTGGGTGTGTACCCAGTGGAATTGCTAGTTCATATGGTAATTCTGTGGTTAAATTTTTGAGGACCTGCCAGACTGTTTTCCAAAGTGGTTGTACCATTTTACATTACTAGCAACAGTGGATGGGGCTTTTAGTTTTTCTGTACCCTTGTCAACATTTACTATTTTCTGTTTTTCTTTTTTTAATTATTATATCCATCGTAGTGGGTGTGACTTTGACTAGTCTTTCTCTAATGACTAATGACATTGATTATGTCTTCTTTAGAGAAAGATCTATTCAAGTCTGTTCAAGCCCTTTGCCCATTTTTTATTTGTCATCTTATTGTTGTCTACATTCTTTTTTTTTTTTTTTTTAATTTTACTTATTTATTTGACAGTGAAAGAGATCACAAGCAGGCAGAGAGGCAGGGAGAGAGAGTGGGAGAAGCAGGCTCCCTGGCGAGCAGAGAGCCCGATGCAGGGCTTGATCCAGGACCCTGAGATCATGACCTGAGCTGAAGGCAGAGGCTTTAACCCACTGAGCCTCTCAGGTGCCCCAAGTTGTCTAGATTCTTTATAGAGTCCCTTACCAGCTTTATGATTTTGCAAAACTTTGTTCCCATTCTGAGGGTGATCTCCCCACTCTAGTTGGCGTCCTTTGAAACACGAGTGTTTAGTTCTGATGGTGCCTCATTTATCTGTTCCTTCGTTGCTTGTACTTTACGTGTCATAGCTAAGAAAGCTTTACCTGTCCCATCTCACAAAGATTTTCTCCTGTATTGTTTTCAAAGAGTCAGATGATGTTTTAGCTTTTATATGTAAGTCTTTGATCCATTTTTAGTTATTTTTGTGACTAGTGTAAGGAATGCGTTCAGTTTCATTCTTTGGCCACGTGTATATTCACTCGTCGCGGCATCATTGGTTGAAAAGAGTATTCTTTCCCCCATTGAATGGTCTTGGTGCCGTTGTCATAATCAGTGGTTGTAAATATCGGGGTTCATTTCTGGGCCCTCAAATCTATTCCATTGATCTGTGTCTGTCCCAATACCGATACCAACAGTCTTGATGACTGCAGCTTCATAGCAAGATTTGAATTCAGGAAGTGTGACTCCTTCAACTTTGTTCCTCTTTTTTCAAGACCGTTTTGGCTATTTTCGGTCCCTTGTGTTTCCGTATGAACTGTAGCACACGCTTGTTAATTACTTCAAAGAAGACAGTAGGAATTTGATAGCGATTGGCTTGAATCTATAGATGATTTTAGGCGAGTATAGCCATCTTAGCAATATTAAATCCTCTGGGGGCGCCTGGCTGGCTCAGTCGTTAAGTGTCTGCCTTCTGCTCAGGTCATAATCCCAGGGTCCTGGGATCGAGCCCTGCATCAGGCTCCCGGCTCAGCGGGAAGCCCTCTTCTCCCTCCCGCACTCCCCCTGCTTGTATTCCCTCTCTGTCAAATAAATAAATAAAGTCCTAAAAAAATAAAATAAAATAAGTCCTCTGATCTATGAATGCAGAATATCTTCCCCCCTTTTTTTTTTTAAAGATTTTATTTATTTATTTATTTGACAGAGATCACAAGTAGGCAGAGCTCTCTGCTGAGCAGAGAGCCTGATTTGGAGCTAGATCCCAGGACCCTGGGATTATGACCTGAGCACAAGGCAGAGGCTTAACCCACTGAGCCACCCAGGTGTCCCTCTTCCCTTTTTTTTTTTTAGATTTTTAATTTCTTTCAGTGTGTTATTTCAGTGTACAAGTCATGCACTTCTTTTATTAAATTTATTCCCAAATATTTTATTCTTTTTGATGTTCTTTATAGCTGGACTTATTTTCTTAATTTCTTCTTTGGATTTTTCATTGCTAGTGCACAGAAATACTGTTGAATTTTGTATTCGACAATCTTGCTGAACTTGTTCTTGACTCTTTTTGCATGTCTTTATATATCTGGAGCTTCCCCTTTTTCTGTAATAGTCACGTGACAGTGCACGGTATAGAAAGTCGTACTTAATTTAACAAACCTCTACTGACAGACATCGTGGGCTGTTAGCTTTTTTTTTTGTTTTTTTTCCTGTTATTGATCACGCTAAAGAGGACATTCTTTGGGTCACTCAACCATTCTCGGGATGTGTATAGAGCCCCAGTCTTTGCCACGCGCTCTTCAAGGCGCTGGGGATACAGACAGTAAGAGAGGAAAGCAGGTTTCAGCTTGGGAAAACCTCCCCGTAACGAATAAAGCAGAGAGAGATGTGTTAGGGGGTAGTGCAGGTGCGTTTGAGAGGAGTCCTTTGAATGGAGATTTCTCCAGGTTTCTCTTGAGTCAGGATCCAACTACTGAAAGGGAACCCACTATTGGAAGATGGGGAAGATTGTTCCAGGCACAGGGGTTAGCAAGTACAAAGGCCCTGGGGTGGAAATGGGCTGCCCGTATTCACCAAACAGAGAGCAAGCCATTGGGCCTGGAGAGGTGCCAAGGCCAGAGGAGAAGTGGGGCAGGGACCCGACTAAAGCCGGCCTTGTAGTCTTAAAAGCCACTGGAGAGAAGCTGCCGGAGGGTGTTAAGCCAAGGAACGATCTGATCTACTTTACCTTCTAAAAAAGATCACTCCCGTTGCTTAAGAAGCATTTATTTTCCCTGCCTCATTTCAGACACTGGGTTCTCCAAAGTGGAATTACTCGGTCGACGGGTTTGTACATTTAAAATGTGCTACATGCCGCCTGCCAAGTGTGCCTCCCCAAAGGGTGCTGTACTTTTCCCTCCGAGGGTGCCAGTTCTCTATGCCGCCGGGGGCACCCAAGGTGAGATGTACCGCGAGCTCTCACTCGCTGGGCCCCGGCACCCATTGTCTCGCTTCCCTTGTAGGACCCACACCGCTGTGTTTGCCCTGCGACTCTGGCTCTGCTGCCCGCCCCTTGGGTAACACGGGCCTCCCGGGAACATGGCAGACGAAGACCTCATTTTCCGCCTGGAAGGTGTTGACGCCGGCCAGACCCCCCGGGCTGGTCATGACGGGGACTCTGAGGCCGACAGCGATGATGAGGAAGGTTACTTCATCTGCCCCATCACCGATGACCCCAGGTCTCACCAGAATGGCAATTTCAAGGTTAATAACTACTCCAGCAACCTAACGAAGTGTGAACAGTACGGCTCCAGCGGGTCCCCCGCAAGCTCCTTCCATTTTAAGGTGAGTGGACCCCTACCCACCTGCCACGAGGGATCGGGGGAGCTGTTTGGGGTCTTCCCTGTGTTTCCAAAGCCTGGGCACCACTCTAAATTCTGCGTCAGGGGATATGTGTGTCACCCTGGGAGGATTTCCTTGGCTTAAAACAAGTTGCATTACTTTTGAGCAGGTGTTTTCGAAATAGCTGTGAAGACCCACTACTGGGTTGTGAAAACCTTAACCAGCTTTTTAAAAAAAATGCAGCAGAGCAGAATAGACTAGGAAATACGGGAGACCATTGCAAATTGTAAAGATTATATTTTTTTAAAAAAGATTTTATTTATTTGTTAGAGAAAGAGAGAGAGCATGAGAAGGGGGGGGCCAGAGGGAGAAGCACTCATCTCTGTCCCCAACGGGGGGCTCGAACTCATAACCCCATGATCAAGAGTCATGTGTTCTTCCAGCTGAGCCAGCCAGGTGCCTTGAAAAAAACTTAAATGGAATAATGTTCTCCCCTTATTAATTTGAGGCCCGCCCACAGAAGGTATCTGTTAGTACTGAAAGCAAGATGTACGGTACTGCTTTGGGATTGGGAATTGGAGTCACTCTTCTGTAACTTCAGAATTAATCTGTTTTTAGGAAATTAATAATTATAGTTCTTGGACAGTTGGTTATTTTCTTTTGTCAGGGCCAGAGTTCTAGATTAAGTCTCTCTGGGGCAGGCAGCTCTGGACACAGCCCTGTGGGTCCCCTCTGAAGTTGTAGGGGGCCACTGCGGGATTAGGTGGCGGCTTGTCTTGCTTTCCTGTCCTCAGCCAGCCCCTGAGCCGCACGCCCAGCCCCGTGGAGGGCCGCGTGGGAAGGGCCGGGGGACAGCCTGGCGTGCTTGTGTTCACTCTGGGCGGGGAGCTGGAGGAGACCCAGATGCTGAGGCATCCCGTACCTGGTGTGAGGGAATCCGGGTGCCAGCGGGGGCTGGGGCTCAGGGCTCAGGAAACAGAAGCCAGCTCACACCAGCTCAAGGGAAGAGGGTATTTATTTCTTGGGAGCCAAGGGAAGAAACAATGTCTGGCCTCTCAGGGGATGGGTCTAGGAACTGGAAATTAGCAGAGCTGTCTCTCTCTCTCTCTTTTTTTTAAAGGATTTTATTGTATTTATTTGACACAGAGAGACCCTGCGAGAGAGAGAACACAAGCAGGTGAGCAGCAGAAGGAGAGGGAAAAGCAAGCTTCCCGCTGAGCAGGAAGCCCGATGTGGGGCTTGATCCCAGGACCCTAGGATCCTGACCTGAGCTGAAGGCAGACGCTCAACGACCGAGCCACCCAGGGGTCCCTCTCTGTCTCTCTTTACCTGTTCTTTATTCTCCTCTGCCTCAGTGTACACATCAGGCAAATGGACCCCCACCAGCCCCAGCACCCCACATTACAGTTGGGGCCACATGCAAAGACAGATTGGACCCTCTCCATCCCAGCTGCAGACAAGGTTTGGGAGAGAACCAAGTGTTCTCTCTCTGACCCAGTCATTTCCTTTTTTTTTTTTTTAAGATTTTATTTATTTATTTGATAGAGAGAGATCACAAGTAGGCAAAGAGGCAGGCGGGGGTGGGGACGCAGGAAGCAGGTTCCCTGCTGAGCAGAGAGCCCGATGCGGGACTCGATCCCAGGACCCTGAGATCATGACCTGAGCCGAAGGCAGAGGCTTAACCCACTGAGCCGCCCAGGCGCCCCAAGAGGGCCTTATTTAAATTTTAAACCATGGTCCTAAGAGAACACTGTATTTACATTAAAACAGAGATGATGTTTCTTTTCTTTTTATATTTTATTCATTTATTTGACAGGGAGGGAGAGCGAGCACGAGCAGGGGGAACTGCAGGCAGAGGGCCAGGGAGAAGCAGGCTCCTGGTGAACAAAGAGCCTGACGTGGGGCTCCATCCCCAGGAGCCCAGGAACATGACCCAAGCCAAGGGTAGACGCTTTACCAACTGAGCCACCCAGACATCCCAGAGATGATGTTTCTATGTGATTCGACTTGACAGTTTGGTGGGAAGATCCATGAAAAGCCGTAAGGACAGTATGGACATAATTAGAATTTTTAAAATGGTAGCTATTTTTCTTTTTATATACTGTTAATTAAGAAGGCAAGTTGAAATATAATACAGTCCCACATTTATCAAAAAGATATATACAGGGGTGCCTGGGTGGCTCAGGGGGTTAAGCTGCTGCCTTTGGCTCGGGTCGTGATCTCAGGGTCCTGGGATCGAGTCCCGCATCGGGCTCTCTGCTGAGCGGAGAGCCTGCTTCCTCCTCTCTCTCTCTCTCTCTCTCTCTGCCTGCCTCTCTGCCTACTTGTGCTCTCTCTCTGTCACATAAATAAATAAAATCTTAAAAAAAAAAAAAATCCTCACCAAGGATGGGCGCAGGCATGGTCCCCAGGGGCCCCTCGGGCTCTGCTCACCCCACACCTCTCCCTGTTCCTGGAACAGGTTTCCCTTTTCACGCCTCTGCCTGGAAGCTCTTTAAACTAATGTCTCAGTCTGGTCTGTTAAAGCGATTGTTCTGGCTCCCTCGGGATGTGGTTTTCAGACACCCTGCCCTGGCTATCTCTTGAGCATTCTCTGGGGCTCCGAGCGGACCTCTGCGTGCATCTGTCAGCCGCTGCCTGCAAGGCTGGGCACGATCTGACTGCACTTGCCCTTCCCTGCACTGGGTCGAATGACCAGTTACGGACCAGTCGTGCCTCTTGGCTGTCCACCGTCCCAGGTAACGGAAAGCCCGTTCCGTGGGATTCCTGTTGCCCGAGGCAGCTTTGGAGGGGCGACAGCAGCTCCGTTTTCCAAACCTCACTCCGCCTGGCCGTCCCCGAAGGGGACGTGTTTTCTGTTTACTGTTGACATGGCAACCGGGGTTGTTCAACCAAAATGGCCTCCAGAGAGGCGTCACCCTGGCAAGGACCCGGCGTGTGGTGTGAACGGTCCAATTCTGTCACTGTCAAGGCCACGGCCTTCCAACTGGCTCCCCGGAGGATGGTGGTGGGGTTGTTCTGGGGGCCGCCCTCTTGATAGAACATCAGGCAGCCCAGCAAGGATGTTTATAGAATTTGCTGTGACTTGGAAAAGTGCTTCTGCTCTGGAGTTAAACTCAGATAGAATATAGAGTCTAGGGGCACCTGGGTGGCTCAGTGGGTTAAGCCTCTGCCTTCGGCTCAGGTCATGATCCCAGGGACCTGGAATCGAGCCCCGCATCGGGCTCTCTGCTCAGCGGGGAGCCTGCTTCCTCCTCTTTCTCTGCCTGCCTCTCTGCCTGCTTGTGATCTCTGTCAAAAAAATAAATGACATCTTAAAAAGAAAAAAAGAATATAGAGTATAGTTCCGGCTTTGTAATACACACTCACACATGCACACTTGTACACGCAACAAAAGCCTGGAAGGGAGAATATCAGTGCTCCAAAATGGGTAGGATCTGGAGAGATCGCGTTTTCTTTCCCCTGTTCTGTTGTTTCTCCACTGTCTAAAATGAGCACGCATATATTTTAAATTTTTCAATAAAGTAGGAAATTTGGGACACCCAGGTGGCTCAGTCTGTTCAACATCTGCCTTCGGCTCAGGTCATGATCTCAGGGTCCTGGGATCGAGCCCCCTGGCGGGCTCTCTGCTCAGAGGGGAGCCTGCTTCTCCTGCCACCCCTCCCCCCGGTTTGTGCTCTCTCTCACTCTCAAATAAATAAATAAAATCTTTAAAAAAGAAATAAAGGGGGAAATTTTATTTTTAAAAATTGTTTTCCTGGCCTGGGAGTATCTTGGGGATCATTCCATATTCTATCTCTTTTACCGACCTACCTACCTACTACATACCTTTATCTACCTATTTATTTATTTTTTACCTCTTTTATTTCCCTTTTTAAAATTTATTTGTGGGGGCAGAGGGAGAGGGAGAGAATCCCAAGCACATTCCACACGGAGTGTAGAGCCTGACACAGGGCTTAATCTCTGGACCCTGAGGTTGTGATCTGAGCCAAAATCAAGAGTCAGATGCTTAACCAACTGAGCTGCCCAGGGGCCCCTCGTCTCTTTTATTTTTAGAGTGAATTGTATTCTGTCACATGATGTCCATGGATTTCTGGAGCCAGCCCTCTTCTTGGGAGGACACTTCTCCTTATGTGTATATCTAAGCAAACTTTAAAATACACGTACAGTGGTCCCTGGGTGGCTCAGTGGGTTAAAGCCTCTGCCTTAGGCTCAGGTCATGATCTCAGGGTCCTGGGATCCAGCCCTGCCTCAGGCTCTCTGCTCAGCGGGGAGCCTGCTTCCCCCTCTCTCTCTGCCTGCTGCTCTGCTTACTTGTGATCTCTGTCTGTCAAATGAATAAATAAAATCTTAAAAAAAAAAAAAGTACATTTCCTAATACATAAATAAATATATATCTAAGGTTAAAAAAATAAAATTCAAACCGTATCCAAGGCAGAGTGATAAGTGAGCCCCCCCCCCCCCCCCCCCCCCCCTTCCCCGGGGGATGTCCTTCCAGAGGCGTTCCCGGCCTGTATAAGCACGCGCAGGTGTATGACCCTCCCCTTTTCTTTTTTATGGGAATGTTAGGTGTCTGCAAACCTGTTCTGCAATCTTGCTGTCTTCCCTTACGGGCACAGATGAGCTGACATCAGCTGGCCCTTACGTAACCACCGTAACCACCGCCGTGCGAAGGGCAGTCACGTGCGAAGGGCAGTCACGGCTCTCCACACTTGACTCGTATTTGATCTGTACAGAAGTCTTGGGAGGAAGGGCAGAGATGGCCAGCCTGAGGCTCTGGGATCTGAATCACTCGATGGTCTTTGTGACCGCAGCATGTGGCAGCTAATTTGTTGTTTCTGAAGGCTGAATATCGTGTCTGGAAGCCCCATGAGTTGAGCCAGTCCCTCGTGGGTGGGTAGCAAGGTCATTTCCAGTCTTTGGCGACCGCAAACGGCTCTTCCAAAAACATCTCTCTGTCCATATGGCCTTGTGCCTGTGCACGGGCGCACCTGCCACGTTAAAGCCCCAGACCTCTAAGAGGTCGCACCGGTGTCTGCCGCTCACGCGGTGTGAGCACACTGGCTCCCCACACCCCTGTCGGAAGACTTTGGTGATTCCAGTTCTGTTTTCAGCCCACCAAGGGTGGCTCCAACAGCTGGGGCAGAGGACAGCAGTTACCCCAGAAGGAGATGGAAATGATAGCATCCAGTGACTTAGAGGGAAGAGAGATGTCCCTGCCCACCCCGAGCCCCAGGAAGCCCCACCCTGGCAGGACTGGGCTTCTGTCCCTGCCCGGTGACCGCAGGAAGCTCTGTGCATACCCAGAGGTGATGAACATTTTGGGGCTCTGCCCAGTGCTTTGGGAGTGCACAACCAGACAGAGAAGCTTAGGCATCTAGCAGTCCAGAAAGCTCTGGACCTCCAGCAAGCGGAGGGCCTGCTGGGCAGATGAAGGGGGACTCTGGCAGTGGCAGGAGGTCACCGGGTGACCTGTGTCTGAAAAACAGGAGGGGGCTGTGGAGACGCAAGCCCGACTGCTGGGACCCCTCTCTCCGACGTCTGTGCAGGTGCTCAGATCCTTTGTGGAAATGTCCTGGGGGTACGAGGGGCCCCTTCTTTAACTTTGTCCAATTTTTTTAGCAGCTTTATTGCAATAGAATTCATATAACATAGAGTTTACCCGTTGGGGATGTCCAGTGCAGCAGCTTGAAATACATTTATACGATTCTGCATGCACAACCCCAGTATCAATTTTATTTTATTTATTTTTAAAAGATTTTATTTATTTATTTGACAGACAGAGATCACAACTAGGCAGAGAGGCAGGCAGAGAGAGAGAGGAGGAAGCAGGCTCCCTGTGGAGCAGAGATCCTGAGGCGGGGCTTGATCCCAGGACCCTGGGATCATGACCTGAGCCAAAGGCAGAGGCTTTTAACCCTCTGAGCCGCCCAGGCGCCCCACCAGTATCAATTTTAGCCCATCTTCTTAGCCCTAAAAAGAAACCGCACACCCCTTAGCCATACCCAGGATCCCGAGTCCACCCAGCCTCTGGCAGCCACTAATCTACTTTCAGTATCTGTGGATTTGCCTGTGCTGGACATTTCATAGAAATTGGATTACATAACATGGGGTCTTTTGTGTCTGGCTTCTTGGTGCAACATTGTTGAGGTTCCTCCGTGGAGAACCCTGTGTCCATGCTTGTTTTTCATTGATGAATACTATCCCGGCGCATGGAGATACCATTTTTTTTTAAAGTTTCTATTTATTTATTAGCGCAAGCAGGGGGAGCAGCAGAGGCAGAGGGAGAAACAGTTTCCCCACTGAGCAGGGAGCCCAACCCAGGGGTCGATTCCGGGACCCTGGGATCATGACCTGAGCTGAACACGTTCAGCCCGCTGAGCTGCCCAGGTCCCCTGTTGATCGGCATTTGGGTCACATGGTCATACTCAGTTTGGTTCTCCAACTCCCTTTTTGCAAAAGAGTGGGGAATTGGGGCTTGACGGGCTTGGTCTGAGTTCGGGGTCTGCCGGCTCCGGGTCGCCGCAGGTCTATAGGCAGGTTTCTTCCTTGCTCTCCGAGCCTCAGGCACCTTCTCGGTGGACTGGGGAGCTGTCCTGCCTGCTGGCCTGCGCTTCAGTGCAGTCGCTGTGATGCAGTCTGGGCTTCTGTCTGGGGAGGGGCTTCTAGGAGGCACGAGTGTTATACCGCCCCAGGGAATGTTACTGCTTTGCCGGTTTTTTTTTTTTTCTTTTTTAAGATTTGATTTATTTATTTGAGAGAGGAGAACACACACACACAGGGGCAGAAGGGCAGAGGGAGAAGGAGAAGCAGACTCCCCGCGGAGCAGGGAGCCCAACACAAGGCTCCATCCCAGGACCGCAGGACCGTGACCTGAGCCACAGGCCAACGCTTAACCAACTGAGCCACCCCGGTGCCCCAGCTTTTATGATTTTCGTCCTTCCCAGCCTTTCCTCTCTCGCCCTGGCTCTGAATCCCACTGCGGGGACACCAGCAGCAACTACTCCCTTTGACAAAGATTTCTTTACAACTTTTGGCTTTATTTCTTTGGCAGTCACTTGTTTGGTTGCTTATAGAAGTCCTCTCTGTTCCTGGCAGAAAGCAGTGAGAGTGTAGATATAATTGCTACGGAGGTCCTAGTGTGTATTTCGGTCTTTTCTGTATTTTACTATAAATAGAGACTTGACTAAGTAGGGATTTTTATTACAATAATAAGATCACGTATATATGCTCTTCAGTGACCAGTTTTTCTTGGCACACGAGAGATGGTGCATATCTTTCCATATTAGTAGATGTGGATCTGGTTCCTCTTTTTGTCTTAACGTCTCCCTGGCAGCCCATCGTATGGACGCAGCACCGTTGGGGTAGGCATTTCCTCTTGCGGGCAGCTTCCAGGGTTTTTGCTGCCGTAGTCAGTACCGTGTTCCCTGGAGGTTGCATGAAGCCTCTGTAGGCGTGCGGTCCGGACCGGGGCAGCCACACAGCCCTGTGGCTCCCTCCGCAGTGAACAACCAAGCAAGAAGCTCGCTTCCCCCCTTCTTCCCGCTGCTTTTCTGCATCCCTGGGGGTAGCCAGCAGGGGCGAGGCAGGCTGACCTAGAGCTCGAGTTTCTTAGAGTCTATGGGAAGGATTGTAGGAAAAACATTGTATGACATCCACTGCGAGAGTAACTTGATATCTCGGGGAGGACTTAGGCAGCCTCTGGATGCTTCCTCACGTAAGATCAGAGGATTGCTCTGTCAGTGGTCGTAAGAACAGTGATGTAAGAGCAGCGCCAAGTCAGCAGTAACATCCCATGTGCCGGAGAAACTGCAAACATGTTACCTGCGTATCCGGCCTCATGCTGGCGTATTCCAGGAAATTGGTTGTTACTATTATTATATATTAGGTATTTATGTATTTAAAGATTTTATTTATTTATTTGAGAGTTGAGAGGTCAGCAGGAGAAGCAGACTCCCCGCCGAGCAAGGAGCCCGATGTGGGACTCAATCCCAGGACTCCAGGATCATGCCCTGAGCCGAAGGCAGTTGCTTAACTGAGCCACCCAGGCGCCCTTGTATTTATTTTTATTCTGTACTCTTCTTTGAGGAACCAAAGATTTTTCCACTCTCCAGGCAAGGTTATATTTTCCTTTTTAGGAACCGCCCCCCCCGGGGCCCCCCCATTCTGAGCAAGATAGTGTGCACCAACAACTGAGTTTGGATCTTTATTTTAGTTTGTCTTAGTTTTTGAAAAAGATTTCATTTATTTATTAGAGAGAGCATGAGCGGGGCAGGGGGCGCGGGAGAAGCAGACTGTCTGATGAGCGCAGAGCCCGAGGGCCTCGATCCCAGGACGCGGAGATGATGACCTGAGCCAAAGGCACTTAATGAACTGAGCCACCCAGGCACCCTTATTTTATTTTATATATTCTTATTTTACTTATTTATTTTTTAAATACTTTATTTATTTATTTATTTGGCAGACAGAGATCACAAGTAGGCAGAGAGGCAGGGAGAGAGAGAGGAGGAAGCAGGCTCCCTGCCGAGCGGAGAGCCCGATGCGGGACTCGATCCCAGGACCCTGGGATCATGACATGAGCTGAAGGCAGAGGCTCTAAAGCTCCCAGGTGCCCTGCACTTCTATTTTTTCTTTTTTTCCAGATCTTTAGAACTAGAGAACATGAGAGCTAGCAGGGCCTTGAGAATCCCCTAACCCGGTGATCTTTGTTAACTTTGACTTAAGCATGCCTTTCCTATTCCATATTCAGAGTGTTAATGTTCTCGTAGTGAAAACAGGCGCACAATGTAGATAAAGCTGAAGTCTCCTTGACCATCCCCGATCCTCCTCCTATTCCCAGAGAAGACCATTTTAGATTCATTTGGTATAAGGCACTTTCAGACCTCTTTCCTGTCCTCATACATAAAGATACACGTATGTGTATATGTACAGACACGCTCATTCTTAGAAATGCGTAGTGCTGGTTTGTGGGTTTCCTCCACCAGTTAATGGTGTTATACTGTTTCCATTATTCAGCAACTTGCCTTTTTTCCCCCTAAACAGTTAGTCTTGGAGATTGCTCATTCAACACCTTGACCCTTTTTTTTTTTTTTTTTAAATAATCTGTACACCCAACGTAGGGCTAGAATTCATGACCCCCAAGATCAAGAATCACATGCTTTTCTGAATGAGCCAGCCAGATGGCCCCACATGTTGATTTTTTTTTTTCTTTAAAGTAAGCTCCACGGCCAGCGTGGAGCCCAGTGTGGGGCTTGAACTCACAGCCCTGACATGGAGACCTGGGCCGATACCAAGAGTCAGATGCTTAACTGACTGAGCCACCTGGGTGTTGTTTTTTTTTTTTTCCCCTTGAAGATTTTATTTATTTATTTGACAGAGATTACAAGTAGGCAGAGAGAAGCTGGGGGCAGGGAGCAGGCTCCCTGCTGAGCAGAGAGCCCTATGCAGGGCTCGATCCCAGGACCCTGAGATCATGACCAGAGCTGAAGGCAGAGGCTTTAACCCACTGAGCCACCCAGGCACTCTTAGCCATCCGGTGTCTTGAACACACCTCACCTTGATCTTTTTTTTTTTAAAGATGTTATATATTTATTTGAGAGAGAAGGAAAGGGAATGCACATGAGTTGGGGAAGGGCCAAAGCCACCCAGGCACCCCACACCTTGATTTTAGCCAAAAGGCCGAGAAGCGATACACCTTGATTTTTTTTTTTTTTTAAGATTTTATTTATTTATTTGACCGAGAGAGAGATCACAAGTAGGCAGAGAGGCAGGCAGAGAGAGGGGGAAGCAGGCTCCCCGCTGAGCAGAGAGCCCAATGCGGGCCTTGATCCCAGGACCCTGGGATCATGACCTGAGCTGAAGGCAGAGGCTTCAACCCACTGAGCCACCCAGGCGCCCCACCTTGATCTTTTTAATGACTCTGTTCTACTATACCAAGAGTGTACAATCTTCTCCCTGGGCACACGCAGGTTTTCAGCAATGCCCGAGAGTTCTCTAGCATCATAAGTGCAGGCCCATCCTTGGCTGCTCACCTGTGCACATCTGGGTAGGTGACCAGGGTGGCTGGGTCACGAGGCAGTGAAAGCCCTACCGGATGGCTGTCAGGTGACAGTACTTGCTTCTCCCACTCTTGGGGTCTGAGAGGACCCACTTCTCCAGCCTCCATAAACACCTGTTTTTCTTAACCCGACGGGTAAAATAGCACACCGGTGCTCCACAGCTTCTTTTGGCGCTGTTAACTGTAAAGAGCATTGTAAATGTCAGCGAGCTGCTCTTTCTTTGGGGGAGAAACGTGTCTAGTCCAGGTGGGGGGAGCAGGAAAAACATTTGGCCACTATTAGTCAAAATGTTCTTCGTTGTTCTTTGTAAACAAGGAAATGGAGGATCGCACAATTAGTCAGCGCAGGGTGGGAACCAGAGTCGAGGGAACAAATCTTCGTCCAGGACTTTTTATGTTCCTTCAAAGAAACGCTGGTGGCATTAAACCCGCCCGTGCCAACAAGGCGTGCCACGATTCTTTTCTGGGTTTGGCAGAAAGTAATTTTGATCCTATGGAATAACACGCCCTCAAATTCTGAAATATTTTTTCTTTTTTTTTTTTTTTTTTTTCCATTTGGAGCCATAGCCTCCAGCCAGGAGGTAATTTCCTCACTGAATGGGGAGAGTTGGGGAGCGTTTGAGTCACTGGTTGAGAGAGTACAGTGGGACGGGGGAGAGCCACGTGTCCCAGGCAGGGCATAGAGCACCAGGACGGATGGACGGACAGACGGATGGACGGACCCTCGGCTCAGCACACTGCAACTTCCCTGACAGGCTGGGATCAGACCCGCTGCCGTTCACAGTAGCTAGAATAGGAAAAGAGAGAGTGGTATCTTTTTTTTTTTTTTTTTTTTGTGCAGAGATTCAGGAGCTGTTTTAGTTCTAAACATGTCTGCGGCGCGGTTATTTATAACAGGGAAAAATCAGTGACAAGCTCAAAGTCTAACAGCGGAGAACCACAGGGGAGCGGTGATGTCAGTAGTGACTTAGCTATTCCAGCTAACTTGCAAGTCCATGATGTCATGTTTGTGTTTAAAATATGTAAGGGGGGGCGCCTGGGTGGTTCAGTGGGTTAAGCCGCTGCCTTCGGCTCAGGTCATGATCTCAGGGTCCTGGGATCGAGCCCCGCATCAGTCTCTTTGCTCAGCAGGGAGCCTGCTTCCCCCATCTCTCTCTGCCTGCCTCTCTGCCTATTTATTTTAAATAAATAAAATCTTTAAAAAAAAAAAAAAAGTAAGGATGGGGGTGCCTGAGTGGCTCAGCCGGTTGAGCGTCGGACTCTTGGCTTTGGCTCAGGTCGTGATCTCCTGGGTCGTGGGATCCAGCCCCCTGTGGGGACTGCGCTCAGCGGAGAGTCTGCTGGAAGATTCTCACCCTCTACCCCTCCCCCGACTTGTGCATGTGAGCTGGCTCGCTCTCGCTCGCTCTCCAAGAAATCTTTAAAAAAAACTAAAATAAATATTTAAATGATATGTTCTCTGCCTCTTGGAGTGTCATTTAGGAGAAATTTTTTGGAGGAGAACTCCCAATTTGTCCATTTTAAATGTGACCCAGCAATTACACTTCCGAGAGAAATGTCCTACCAGGATTTTGCACAGTTGGCGTTAAGGATTTTACATAGGACGGTGTTCACTTTAGGGCCGCCTGCGCTGGGGATTATTGGAGAGAATCCCAGTATCCATCAGCTGAGGTTAGAGAAATGCCTGAAGGTACATTTATATAATTGTGTGTCTCACAACTGCAGAAGGAAAGTGGGGTCGGCCCAGCCTGCCTATATGTATGACATGGGCTCTGGTCCGATGCTATATTCCTGTGTGTTAGCAAATGCAGAGGAACAAACTTAGAATCTACGTCGGCCATCAGCTGTGGTTTTCAGAGCACTGGGTCACAAAGTACTTTCACTTTCTACTTTGCATTCTGTAGTGTGTGTGGTTTTTTTACAGTAAACAGATCATACATTTGGAAGCAGGAAAGTAAGATCCCTGTATATAAAGTACCAGTCCCCATGGGCCCACTCTCCTGAAAGGCTGTAAACTATTTTTTTAAAAAATTAATTTATTTATTTGACAGAGAGAGATCACAAGTAGGCAGAGAGGCAGGCAGAGAGAGAGGAGGAAGCAGGCTCTCCACCAAGCAGAGAGTCCGATACAGGGCTCAATCCCAAGACCCTGGGATCCCGACCGGAGCCGAAGGCAGAGGCTTTAACCCACTGAACCACCCAGGCGCCCTGTAAACTGTATTTACAGTGTGATTCCAGTTGTACGAAAGATGTACTAGAAGGATCTGCAAAAGAACAAGCCCAAAGCATTGGGCAGTCATTGCTCTGGGTCGATGACGCGTGGTGGGTTTGAATTTTGTCTTCTCTCTTTTCTGAGTGTTTTCATTAAGCATGAATTTGCTTTCAAATTGGAAGAAAGAAATTCTGGGCTTTGTTTTTGGACTTTGCGGAGATTGGAATCCCAAGCCCTCATGAAACCTGCGTGTGCACGTGTTTCTCGGAAAGCTCGGTCGCTCTGCCTTCTCTGCTCATGGGCAGGATCCCAACCGGGAGGCCGAGGCTCAGGCCGGCCGCACGCTTGGGTTGCTGTCCTGTCTGGGCCTGAGCCCGTGGGAAGCTGAGCTCCACAGGGCTAGTCCTGATCACTGAGGGATCCCAATGGCAGGTGAGGAGGTCGGGAACTGCTGTGGGTCTGCCACCCCCAGTGTTCAGCCCCCGCCCCATCGTGGCTCAGGCTCTGGCCAGGAAAGGAGTTTTGACCTCACTGATCCTGGAAGGAGCAGGAAGAGATGGTGACCCAGGGTGGGTGCTGGAGTATAGGGAGGGGCCAGGGAAGGGTTCTACCTTGGGGATTATAAAAGCAATAAAATGAGCTTTTTTTTTTTTTTTAAAGATTTTATTTATTTATTTGAGAGAGAGACAGTGAGAGAGTACATGAGCAAGGAGAAGGTCAGAGAGAGAAGCAGACTCCCCGTGGAGCTGGGAGCCCGATGTGGGACTCGATCCTGGGACTCTGGGATCATGACCTGAGCCGAAGGCAGTCGTCCAACCAACTGAGCCACCCAGGTGTCCCTAAAATGAGCTTTTTAAAACAAGAAACGGGGGGCGCCTGGGTTGGCTCAGTGGGTTAAGCCGCTGCCTTCGGCTCGGGTCATGATCTCAGGGTCCTGGGATCGAGTCCCACGTCGGGCTCTCTGCTCAGCAGGGAGCCTGCTTCCTTCTCTCTCTCTCTCTGCCTGCCTCTCAGTGTACTTGTGATTTCTCTCTGTCAAATAAACAAATAAAATCTTAAAAAAAAAAAAATAAATTTTAAAACAAGAAACGGGGTTGGGAGGTGATATTGTTGAGAATCAGCCTTGTCTCCATAATGTACCTTGCTCATCTTTCCCAGTGAATACCCAGAAACCCTGGTTCTCAAAGGTTTTAAAAATTTAGGGGGCTATTTTGGGTTCCCACAATGGTGCAGGGCACTAAGGCATTGAGAAGGTAGAGGGCATGGATGCTAAAAGCCTGAAATGGGCAAGGCAGTCCTGTACAAGGAATATTCCTGTGACCCCAGGACCTTGGAATGTCTCATGGGAATCTGTTCCTAATTATCTGAGCCCAGAACTTAGGGCTCTGTTAATGTAAAGGCAACATATCTTTGGCGTGGTTAGAGATACTCTGAGTTTAGGAAGATGGTGTTGTCTACAATTTTCATTTAGGGCGATGAAAGTGATTTATACAGTATTTCCAAAAAGGTGACGTTGGCTCTGATAGGGTCCAGAGTTCCCACCCAGAGTAAGCACAGTTGTTTGAAAGGGCTCTGTAGCATTTCCAGTGGGTATAATCAAAGTGTATTTAATCAGTCCCCACAGGTGGGCATTGGGTTGAATTCAGTTTTGTACGTGTATGTTTACTCATATATTTCTCTAGGACACGTTTCTAGATGTAGAACTGCTGGGTCAGAATACAGGAATTCACATTGTTGATCTCAGTGTATTGCCAGGTTGCCTTCGGAGGCAGTTTAGACCCACTGACCGTATGCGAGGGCACCCGTTTCCCCATATCCTGGCCAGCACCGGTTATGAAAGGTCATTAAAGTGTTTTCCAGTCTGGGGGCGCCCAGGTGGCTCAGTCCGTTACACGTCCAACTCTTGATTTCAGCTTGGGTCATGATCTCAGGTTCCTGGGATGGAGCCCGGATTCAGGCTCCCCACTGAGGGGCGGGAGTCTGCTCGAGATTTCCTCCCCGCCCGCGTCCTAACCCCCAACTTGCACATGCACTCGTGCTCTCTCTCTCGCTCTCTCTCCGCAAAATAAATAAATCTTTAAAATGTGCTTCCCGGGCGCCTGGGTGGCTCAGTGGGTTGGGCCACTGCCTTCGGCTCAGGTCATGGTCTCGGAGTCCTGGGATTGAGTCCCACGTCAGGCTCTCGGCTCAGCAGGGAGCCTGCTTCCTCCTCTCTCTCTCTGCCTGCCTCTCTGCCTACTTGTGATCTCTCTCTGTCAAACAAATAAATAAAATCTTAAAAAATAAAAAAATTAAAAAAAAAATAAAATGTGCTTCCCTACGTGCATTATGTTTCTTTGGTTTCATAGTTCAGATATGTCTCTCCTGCCCGGGGTCTGTTGGGAGCTCGATTCCTGAAAGGATCACTGATGGGAGTATTATTTCTCTCTCACTTCCGGAGTCTGCTGGGAACAGCGCTGGGAAATCACGGGGGAGGAGGAGGCCGGGGCAGCCCTGCCCCACAGCCCCTGCTCTAACATTTCCCTCTGCCTTTTGCAGGAAGCTTGGAAGCATGCAATCGAGAAGGCCAAACACATGCCCGACCCCTGGGCCGAGTTCCACCTGGAGGATATTGCCACGGAATGTGCCACGCGTCACAGGTCGGCAGCTTGTCCAGGGCTGCTGTATGGCCCCAGGTCTTGAGGCGTCCTTGGGGGTCTGGGTCCTGCCTCTGCTCAGAATCACTGAGGCCTAAGTACCTTTGGAGGCCAAGGAGAAGGGAATAATAATAGCATCCGCCCATGAGCATTTCTGCATGCTTCCGGCACTGGGTGTTACCTCCTCCACTCCTTGGTGTGGTTGGTCCTCTAATGGACGAGGTGGTCAGGCAGGCCCAAGCCATGCTGCAGTAACAAATAACTCCACCGGCTCAGTGAGGGGGTGCTACGCTTTTCACTCGAGTGAAGTTGGCTGAGAGCCCAGCGACCATGGGGGGCCGCTCGGGGACCCCGCTACTCCCATGTCGTGGTTCCACGGTCTCTCCACGTGGCCCCTGGTTGCCACTGAAGGGAGAGTGAATGCGTGTAGATAGCACGTGAGCTCTTTGATGCCTTGGCCCCAGGAAGATGCACAGATGGAGCTGTGACCGTCTAGATTTCCTATTAGGAAAGGGAGAGGAGTTATGTGAGGGGGTTTCAGGAAGAAAGAAAATAGCAAAATGCTACCACCAAGGGTAACTGTGATGACAGTAGCTCCTACGTGTTGAATCTGTGGGACAGGCACTATTTGAAGCCCTCTGTGTGTGTGTATTCGTTAAAAAAAGCCTGAAGTAGGAACCATGGCAAGTATTTGGGGCCACTCTTGAGAATCTGATGAGGGTCATCCCAGAAAGCTGCACACGTATGTCTGATTTTGTGCATAATATTAGAGGGCTCTTGGACACGTCCTGGAGTCCACCCGCCGTCCTGTGACCTCTGTAGAGCCCTCCAGTCTGAGAGTCCTCTAAGCCAACACCCTGAGGTCCCATAATTGCCCCAGGGAGATAGAGGTTTGCCCAGGGTTACCTGGGTAGTTAATAAGCTAACCTTCTTCTTCTTCTTCTTCTTTTTTTTTTTTTTTTAGATTTTATTTATTTATGACAGACAGAGATGACAAGTAGGCAGAGAGGCAGGCAGAAAGAAAGGAAGGGAAGCAGGCTCCCCGCTGAGCAGAGAGCCGATGCGGGGCTCGATCCCAGGATCCTGAGATCATGACCTGAGCCGAAGGCAGAAGCTGAGCCACCCGGGTGCCCCAATAAGCTAACCTTCTGACTCTCAGCTCAGGGTCTTTCCATTAGAACTCTGTTTCAAATGCAAGTGACAGAAACCTAGTTCACAGTGTTCAGCATAGAAAGGAATGTTTGGCTCACACATGTGGACTTCAGGTATGGCTGGTTCCAGATGCTCGAGGACACTTTGACCTTTGACCTCAGATAGATTCTCTTGTATCAGTGGCATAAATGCCCCCAAGAGCCCCCACATTTCATTTCACCCAATAGAAGAGGATCTTTTCTTTCTCCAGTAGTTTTAAAGAGAAGTTCCATAATAGAATGTCATTGGTCTGGCTTTGGTTATATGCCCCTCTCTGATGCAGTCATGTGCCAGGGAGCTTGGATCTTATACTGCAAGCCAGAAGGTGCTGGGGATCGGTTCTGCCCAGTCTGCATATTCTGAGAGTGGAGGATGGTGGTCCCCTAACGGAAATTGGGACTGAAAGGAGAGGGATCAGATGCCCGGCAGGCCGAAACAGTGTAAATTTCTAAATCTTTCTACGACACGTCCCTGCTCCTGCCTGTGAGGAGATGGCTCAGAGCCTGGCATGCACCCCCTCCCCACCACTGGAAACCTACCTCCTAGCAGGCCCTGGGGACTGTACTGGCAGCTAAGGTCAGCATTGTGGGGACTCCAGCAGGGGAGGGTGTGGACTCTGTTCCTCCCCAACTGTAAGGCCAGCATGGTGACTGGTTGGTCACTAGGCAACCCAGGGAGTCCCCTGGAAAAGCAGATCCCCAATGCTGAGCTGGCTCTGTGTGTCCTGGAGCTCTGTGGGTGCAGGGACCGAGCCAGACTATTTCCCCGCTGAAGCGGCTGCTGGCAGAGAGAGCTCAGGCTTCGATGGCTAGAATCTCCAGAAAATTTCTAAACTGGAACACTTCCTTGTTGGTTTCTGGTGGTGCTGGCTGCCCCTTTGTTGGGACAGATTTCCTGTTCACATGGATGGTACCCAGGCTGGCTCGGAGCAAGGCTGTGGTTGCAACTGACCGGGGTCTGCATCCTGGGCCCTCGGGCAAGTGACTCACCTCTCTGAGCTGCAGTTTCCCCACCTGGAAAGCGGGCGCCATCATGGTGCCAATCTAACAGAGCCGCTGCGAAGGTTAATTGAAGAGATCTGTTTAAACACCCTGCTCAGTGAACTTGGAGCAACTCTGACCTGTATGGGGTCAGTGGTTCTGAAGGACAAATGAGATCCTTCTGATACCCCATATCTCCCTCGTCCCTCAACTTCCGGCTGCCTCTCAGCCTTCAGTCTTGTTTGGAAGTGAGGGTAGACTTTTCCTTTACCTTCGTCTCTAGGTAGTGATAATAATCGTCATCATTGCCATTATTTATTGAACACAGGACATGGGTTGATTGGAGGCAACTTGCGGCTCTGGCCCCCATCCCTGCCCCCGGCCTGGGAGAGGTTCCCTGCCAGGCCTCTGCTTGTCTTTCCCTGTAGAGGTTCCAGGCTCTGAGAAGCCTGTTCTCACGGAGCTGGGAGTGGTCTGGAGTCCGTCCCGCCGAGGGGTGGGCCAGGGAGGCCTCTGCTAGCGCTAAAAACACCTCAGCCCTGGGGGAGGTTTTAGAATTTAGGGATTTAGTGAGCTGAGGCGCTCTCTCGACCAGGCAAATGTGTTTGAGGCTCAGCCAGGCCTGGCTGAACCAGATTTACTCTGTGGAGATTCCTGAGAAAGAAGAGATGGTAATGTTCTGGAACCTTCCCTGTCTTATTCTGCCTTGGGTGTCCTCCAGCAGCCCCTTCCTCAGCTGGACTCAGGGACAGGACCTCCCCTACCCGTTCCTGCCCTAGGACACAAGCCCAGCTACCCGTCCTGGGCCTCACACAGGTGCCCAGCAAGAGAGCGGGCACTGCCGCCTCCTGTCCTGGGACATGCCATTTTTTGTGTAGATTGGTTAAAATAAGGATATTGATTTATTCAGTTGTTCATCCGACTTGGGTGTATTAAGCTTCCACAAGCACCGGGCCCTGCGGTGAAGAAGACAGACACAGGCCTGGCTTTGTGGGGTCCAAGGCGGGGGGCCAGATGGGGGAGCAGACCCACACACAGCACAAGTGTTGGGCAACACACTGGAGAGGAAGGGCCAGTGTGGGGGCCGGCCAGTGTGGGGGGCTTGGGAGGGGACAGAGACTGTCCACAGACCCACCCCGGGCAATTGGCTGGGCCTGTGGATAGGGCGTTCTCAGTCCCAAGGGCAGCGAGAAGCCAGAATAGTCTTTTGCTTTTATCCAGTGGGTGAGAGGACCATGGTATAGACGCTGTACCCAGGGCTGGCTTCTCTCTGCAGGTACAATGCTGTCACCGGCGAGTGGCTAGAAGATGAGGTTCTGATCAAGATGGCGTCTCAGGTGAGCCTTCCGCGGCCGTGTGGGCAGGGCTGAGGGCGGATTCCTCCTCAGCAGACTTCGGTCCCTGCTCCCTCCCTTTCACACTCACATGACTAACTTTGGGGCATTCTTTCTATTACTGTGTATTTATTTTATTTTTATAAGTTTTTTTAATAACTTTTTATAACTTTTATTGAGATATAATTCACACACTATGCAGCGTAGCCGTTTAAAGTATATGGGTTTGGTGTAGTCACAGAAATGTGCCTCCATCACCACAACCAATTCCAGAACGTTTCATTATCTGCGGAAGAAACTCTGTACTTACCCACCGGCAGCCAGCCTCGTCTCCCCCAGCTCTAGACAACTGCTAGTCTACCCCTGTCTCTGTAGGCTTACCTATACTGGCCTTTTTATTTTTATATTTTTTTAAGATTTTATTTATTATTTGAAACAGATCACAAGTAGGCAGAGAGGCAGGCAGAGAGAGAGAGGAGGAAGCAGGCTCCCCGCTGAGCAGAGAGCCCGATGTGGGGCTCGATCCCAGGACCCTGGGATCATGACCTGAGCCGAAGGCAGAGGTCTTACCCCACTAAGCCACATAGGCTCCCTGTATGTATGCTTTTGAGTATGGCTTCTTCTGCTCAGCATTTTGTCTGTGATGAGTTCATACTTGTTTTTGCTAGACCCATCATTTATAGAACAATACAGAATAATAGAACAGAACAACAGGGTATACTCACTCTGGTTGCTATATGGTGTTCCGAATGAGTAGACCTGATTATTTATCCGTTATACTCTTGATGGACATTTAGGCTGTTTCCACTACTTTTCTTCTCTTTTTCTTTTCTCTTTAAGATCTTATTTATTGGAGAGAGAGGGGGGTGGAGGCACAGTGGGAGAGGGACAAGCAGACTCTGCTGAGTGCAGAGCCGGACGTGAGGCTCGATCCCACAACCCTGAGACCATGACCCGAGCTGAAATCAAGAGTTGGATGCTTAGCTGACTGAGCCACCCAGGCTCCCCTCCACCCTTTTTCTGTTCTAGGGAACAGAAAAGCAGGGCTACAAAAACATTCTTTGACATGCTAGGTTACCTCCATAACATCTTCACCCCGTGAGTGTTCTTCCCCTCCCCCTCAGCCAGGGTTTTGGGGAGCAGGTGGCCTTGTCATCCCCCGAAACCTCCAGGCTAGAGGTTTGGTCAGGCTTTAGCGCCAGGGTAACGGAGGGAGGGCTCAGGAATTTTAGGATTAAGATGAGGTCCAGGTACCCATGTGGTGGGTGATGTCCGAGGGGAGAATCTCTTCCTGACTCAGGACTCGTTCTGGTGGGACATGGAGCCTGATAAGGCTCGCGTGGTCTCTTTTAGCCCTTCGGCCGTGGAGCGATGCGGGAGTGCTTCAGAACGTAAGTGACTCGGCCTGGCTCTCGGGGGACCTGCCTGGACTTCATGCTCTTAAGAGTGGGGGCCTTGCAACATTTCTGGCCGGGAAACCGAGACAGCAGCCTCTGCTTGTAGGCTGAGTGTCTCTCTCTCTGGTGTCCGCCGGACCACGCGTTTGCCCTGCTGTGGAGGGAGCCCCCTCTGGGGGGCGGGGGGCACTCAGGGAGAACTTGGAGTATCCCACTAAATTCCACTCTGATGTGTGGAGGCCACAAGAGGTGGGTTAAGAGACCTTTAACAGTGTCGGTTCAGCCTCTTCCCAGCCCTTTGAAGGATGCAGGGGGTCAGGCTGGGTTCCTGGTGGACCCAAGAGCCCAGGCAGACCCTCTGCTGTCTCCCCCTCTCCCCTGCCCCCAGGAAGAAGCTCTCCAACTTCCTGCACACTCAGCAGTGGAAGGGGGCCTCGAACTACGTGGCAAAGCGCTACATCGAGTCTGTGGACAGGGACGTGTACTTTGAGGACGTGCGTCTACAGATGGAGGCCAAGCTCTGGGGAGAGGAGTATAATCGGCACAAGCCCCCCAAACAGGTCTGTGGCGCCCCTCCCGGCCACCTCCACCTTCCCACACAAGGCGGCCAGGGATGAGACTGGAGACAAAGTTAACCGTGGTGCCAGTCATGGTTCCCTTCACGGTCTTAACAGAAGCCAATAAGAGCCATCATCTGTTGAGCACGATTCACTATATGCAGTCATTTATAACTAAAAACAGAGAACTCAGGTTGTTTGAGGTTAGGATGTTTTGATCCCATTTACGGATGGGATCTATTAGGACTTTTTTTTTGCAGATATTAGCAACCTCAAAAGGGCTTCATGCTAAAAGGGAATTTACTACCTCATGTAACAGAAAGAGGGCTGGCTGCAGGTAAGGCTGGATCCAGGACCAGGCAGGTTGTTGAGAATCTCCCCCGCACCCCCATGTCCAGCCTTGGTGTTCTTCTGTGGGCCATGAGCAGCTGCGGGCTCACTTCCTGTCTTCTCAGAAACCTTGGTGCCAGGACAATACCTGTTTTCCCAGAAGTTCCAGTGGAAGTCTCAGAACTGGGTTTCATTGCCTCCGCTTAGGTCAGGTGCCTGTTGCTGAGCTAGTCACAATAGCCAGGGGAGGGGATATGCAGATCGGGCAGGCCTGGGCCATATGCTCCCCCTTAGAGGCAGCAATGTGGGTCCTTCCCCCAGACTGTGCAGACTGAGATGGGTGGCTCCCAAGAAAAAGCAGAAGGAGAGGAGAAGGGGTAGTGTGTCTGCCCCTGGGGGAGCCCCAGGCCCAAAGGGGTTAAGTGACCTGCCCCAACAGGCAGGAAGGAGCCAGGACTCAAAGCCAGGTGTTTCAGGCCCCTGCCCACTTGGCTTCTGCAGATGAGCCCCCAGGTTGTTTAGCGAACCTGGGCAAAGCAGAGTTTCCTGTTGCCTGTGGGCATTGGAGAAACAGCACCTGTGGGCATTGGAGAAACAGCACCTGTGGGCATTGGAGAAACAGCAC
>NC_081567.1:20174346-20223269 GCF_022355385.1 Mustela nigripes
TCTGTGTCTCTGCCCTGCCCAGATTCATAGCTCAGCTTTCCACTGTTTGAGCACCTGCGAGATAACATACTACTGTCTCCTGGGCCCCTTGGGGGAGCCACACTTACAAGAAGTCCGCAGAATTCATTGAGCGCCTCCTGTTTGCATGACTCTTGATTAAGTGCCTTTGGGGTAGATCCAAGAAGCCACAGTCCCCACCCGTGGGGTCTGTGACCACCTCAGTAATTTGCTACATGCCATCCTGGCCGCCTTTCTCTTCCTCCCTAAGCTTGTTCCTGCCTCAGGACCTTTGCTCTGGCTGTGCCACGCCTGTCGTCGTTTCTTGCCCTCCCCAACCCCAGCTCCATCCCTGCATGGTGAGTTCCTTCTCACAGTTCAGGTCTCAGCTCATATGTCACCTGCTCAGCAAGGCCGCCCCAGGCCATCCTAAATGAAGTAGCCTTTCCCGTGCTGTCCTGTCAGTTCATTCTGTCTGTTCTCGTTCCTCTTGCTTGGAGCAGTTGGCACTCTCCGGAAGAGTCTTGTCCCTGAGGTTAATAGTGCGTCTCTCCCCCAGGGGCAGGGGATTCGTGCCTTGTTCACTCTGTCTCACAGTGCCCAGGTGCTCAGTAAATAATGTGGTTGGTTGGAACTGAGGAAGGGAAAGGAGCAGAGCTTTTTGAGGGGGGAGCCGGCTACCCCTCGTTAACTGCCTGCTGGCCAGTACGTGGCCTCACCATAGACTTCCTCGTAAGAATAGAGTCAGTATTTGGGGTGAGAACCTCCGAGAACCAGCTGCTCCTTCCCCTTAGGCTGTTTCTTGGAACTGAGGCCACGTTTGGGGCAGTTCTCTGCTTGGGGCCACGTCGACCTCTGCAGCTGTCATCGGCCTGTCTAGTGACCCAGCCACACAGTTCCTTGGATGGTTGCTTCCTTGAGAAACCCAGACCTGGGTCCTTCCGCTGTGGGTGTCGTTGAGGGGGCTGGGGTGCCGTGGGTACGGTCTCACGTCTTTCCAACCCCACTTTACAAACCATTCACAGGACTTAACACATGTCCTTCTGCGTACTGATGCCAAGTGTTTGGTTAAAAAAAAAATTCAGCAAGGAATGTCTTAACTCCCCATAGCAGGGAGAGAGCCATCCTTTATGGTTGGATGTATACGGCTCTCTAGAGTCGTATCCACAAGTAATACTCACGTTAGCACATGTTGATAGACTCCTGTATCATCAGGTTTCATCCTCACCCTAAGTGTGAGATCCTCATCCCACAGGCGAGGAAACTGAGGCACAGTTAGTCCACATGCACGATATTAGTGTAAGCCGTGTGGGCCGAGCTTCGCGCACAGACCTATCAATGTGTGCCAACACAACATGGTTTCTTTCTCTCTCATCTGACAGTTCTGCTTTGGTCAGGGGTTGGGTGGGGTTCAGGGTGGGCTGGTGCCAGCCGTCTTGAGTCCTCCAGAAGCACCCAGTTCCTTCTGTCTTCCTGCCCTGCCTTCCTCTGGGGTGTGGCCATGGACCATGTGGCTAGGTTGGCCCCACTGGCAGGTGTGCGCTCTACAGCCTTGGGGCGGCCAGAGGTGGGGGCTGTTGGAGTTCTGTCCTCGCTGTTGGAGTTCCGTCCTTGGCCAGGCTTGGCCACGTGGCTGCACCTAGCCACCAGGGAAGCTGCACAGTGCCTTCCTACTGGATGGCTGTGTATCCTCTTAGCACTCCCATGGGAGTTGTCTAGAACCCCTCGGGGCTGCTCTAACAAAGTACCACGGATGGGGCAGCTTACAAACAACAGAAATTTATGCTTAGGAGGCTGAGAAGTCCAAAAGCAAGGCATGATCACGTTCTGGTGAGGTCTCTCTCCTGGTTCCTCGATGGTGTCCCCTTGCTGTGTCCTCATGTGGCGGAAGTGGTGAAGGAGCTCTGCCTGGTCCCTTATCCGGGCCCCAATCCCATTCATGAGGGCTCCTCCCTCAGGACCTAGGTCCTCCCAAAGACCCCACCTAATCCCGTCACTTTTGAGGGCCAGGAGGTCAACAACATAGGGACTCTGTGGAGACGCAGTTAGACCATCACAGGGGTTTTTATTCTCAAAAGGAAAGGGGATCCTGGGGATGGCTGGCAGCCGGAGCTGCGGAGAGCTGATAACTGAGGGAGCCAGGATGGGAGCCCGGGCAGGCTAGCTTCCGCCGAGCCCTCTGCTCCAATCGGCTGTCAGAGGTGAGTGCTGCTGGATCCTGCCTGACCTGCTCCCCCTCCCACCAGGTGGACATCATGCAGATGTGCGTGGTGGAGCTGAGGGACAGACCCGGCAAGCCTCTCTTCCACCTGGAGCACTATATCGAGGGCAAGTACATCAAATACAACTCCAACTCAGGCTTTGTCCGCGATGACAACATGCGCCTGACACCACAGGTGAGGCCCCTGGATGGGGAGGGTCCCTGTGGGTGTGTGGTCTCAGCCCAGAGGGTCCTCAAGCCTCATGGAGCGGTGGCTGACCTGCATCCATGCAGACCACACCCTGGTCTGTTGCAGTCAGTCACCTTGCTCTTCTGTACCCGGCCCCCCAGGCCTTCAGCCACTTCACGTTTGAGCGTTCTGGGCATCAGCTGATTGTGGTAGACATCCAGGGTGTGGGCGACCTCTACACGGACCCGCAGATCCACACCGAGAAGGGCACTGACTTTGGAGATGGTAACCTAGGTAGGTGGGGAAAGCCAGCTTGTTTCCATGGAGATCACACTCCCTCTGCCCCCTACAAATCTCCCAGCTCTTCATAGCTTCATTGGCTTTTCCAAGATGGTGGGGATGGAAGCTTGGGACGCCTCCCACCCGCCACTTCAGCGTGTCCCACGCCTGCCCTTGTCACAGTTAAGGTGCCCGGCACTGCCCTTCCCCTGTCACACAGCAAGGCCGTGCTCCAGACTTCCCTGCTCTGTCTGTAGGTGTCCGGGGCATGGCGCTCTTCTTCTATTCTCATGCCTGCAACCGGATTTGCAAGAGCATGGGCCTCGCGCCCTTTGACCTCTCGCCAAGAGAGACGGACGCCGTGAACCAGAACACCAAGCTGCTGGTGGGTGCCCCATGGGAACCTGCTCGGAGGGACCGGGCCCTTCCACTGCCAGGCCAGTAAGCCCTGCTTCTCCGTGATGGCAGCCCAGGCCCTGTGATGCTTACTTACTTGAAGAGTTTCAGGGCCAGAAGGAACTCAGCCTCATCTGTGCCCCTCATCCTCCTAGATCAGTGCACAAAGCCCTTCCAAGTGTCCCCACTAACACAGTAACTGGGGTCTACGTGATTGGACCTCTTCTGACCAGAGTGAGGAGAACAAGTGTGTAGAAAGAGTGAGAAAGGTGTGTGGTATGTGTATTTGTGTAGCATGTTGACAGATGGCTGGACTAGACTTGGACCTGGATCTTCGGGCACCTTGCTGGGTCCAGGATGTACCCACCCCCTCTGCCATTACCTTGATCAGATATGAGCGACTGTCAGCAAAGACCAGCTTGGGATTCTGGATATATGGTGGCACATGTTCCCCAGTTCAGGGCTGTGGAGTATGGTCAGCACGATGGGAATGCTGGCTGGCTTTGCACTCCTGTACCAGATGCCCGTTTTTAGAGCCCTTTGGTTTAACCCCCCATTGATTGTTTTAGATTTCCTGCCAGTCCCTAAACAGGTGTATATGGGAGCTGTTGAATAAAAGGGCTTCAGGGTTCAAACAGACAACACACAACTGGAAGAGCCCTTCACTCGCCAAAGGGCTCCTGTGTGACACGGGTGTCCCTGTTAATTCTCCAGCAATCGGCGAAGACCATCTTGAGGGGGACAGAGGAAAAGTGTGGGAGCCCCCGAGTAAGGACCCTCTCTGGGAGTCGCCCCCCACTGCTCCTTCGCCTTTCAGAGAACTCTGGAGATGAGAACATGAGTGACGTGACTTTTGACTCTCTCCCTTCTTCCCCGTCTTCAGCCACACCTCACAGCCAGAAACTGGACCAGCTCCGTGAGTGATACTTTGATCCCTGGTCATCGTGCTTGGAGGGGACAGGCACCAGAAAGGACATTGCTAAACTGGCTTTCACTTATGTTAGGAAATCAGATATGCTAACCAAAAAGGGTCCTGGCCCACGTGGTTTTATGAGTGAGTTCACTGAATACGTTTTCAAGACACAAGTGTAGATGGTATAGAAACAACTCTGATTTTAGAAAACAAGGGAACATTTTTCAGTGTCTTTTATGAAACTAGCAAAACCTTTATACCAAAATTTAACAAAACAGCAAAAACACAAACAAAAAAAACCTACATACCAAGCTCACTTATAAATAAATACATATAGTATGGGGCGCCTGGGTGGCTCAGTGGGTTAAAGCCTCTGCCTTCGGCTCGGGTCATGATCCCAAGGTCCTGGGATCGAGCCCCACATCAGGCTCTCTGCTCTGCGGGGAGCCTGCTTCCTCCTCTCTCTCTCTGCCTGCCTCTCTGCCTACTTGTGATCTCTGTCAAATAAATAAATAAAATCTTTAAAAAATAAATACATGCATGCATACATACATACATACATACACAGTACAGAAGTTCTAAATAAGGTACGGACAAAGATTAGTAGTATCCTAAAAGAATACTGTCACAATCAATAGGGTTTTTGCAGGCATCTGCAAAATTCCAATATTAAGAAATCGGTGAACATCATATGAATAGGTCAGAGAAGGAAAATGGAATCCTTGTTCCCGAAGTTGAAGTGACAGTGGTTGTTGACAATGTGGATGTAGGGTCTGCAGGAGGGTTTTGATCTGAAGAACATCAAGGGTGGTGTGGCCATTTGTGCAGCTGGGGGAGGCCATGGAGGAGCAGAAGAGCGAGATTTTAGTGTCAAAGAAGCCTTTTAGACATGTCCACTAGAAGACCTTAGGTATAGCTTGAGGCAGGAGTTTTGTGTTTGTTTGTTTGTTTGTTTGTTTGTTCTAAGATTTTATTTATTTGACAGAGATCACAAGCAGACAGAGAGGCAGGCACAGAGAGAGGAGGAAGTAGTCTCCCTGCTGAGCCGAGAGCCCGATGCGGGGCTCGATCCCAGGACCCTGAGATCATGACCTGAGCTGAAGGCAGAGCCTTAACCCACTGAGCCATCTAGGTGCCCCATTTTGAGGCAGGAGTTGACAGACTTCTTAAAAGATCAGAGAGTCAATCTTCTGGACTTTGTGGGACCTAATGGTTTTTGCATTAGCAGTGTGAACATGGCCATGGTACTCAAATGACTAGGTAGGGCCTTGTTTCAATGAAGACACTGAATTTTCTATTTCGTGTAATTTTCACATATCTCAAGATACTATTCTTTTAAATTTTTTCAACCACTTTAAAATAGAAAAACCATTCTTAACAACCACATAAAAAAAGGAGGCAAGCTGGATATGGCTGTGGAAGCTCAGGATGGGAGAGAGAAACTGGGAATGACTGGGAAGGATGTGGTTGGTTTTTCAGCCTTATGAAGCTTCCCCGACCTGCAGCTACTCCTGGGGCCCCAAATACACACATGGCTGTTGTGCTTTCATACCTGCTCCTCAAAGGCCCGCCGTGGCCCAGGTTCATGTGCTCTAAGCACATTGCACAACAGTATTTGCATTACAACTTTGAGGAGGCACAGGGGTTAAGCTGCCTGCTCAGGACCCCACAGCTAGCAAGTGGCAGACTCTGAGTAAGTTCTTTCTTTCTTTGAGAGAGCAGGGGGAGGGGCAGAGGGAGAGTCCCAAGTAGACGGTGCTAAATGTGGAGCCCGATGAGGGGCTTGATCTCATGACCCTGAGATCACAACCTGATTTGAAACCCAAGTCAGTCACTTAACGGACTGAGCCGTCCAGGCACCCCAACTCTGCATAAGTTCTTGAGGAAGAACTGTAGCCTCTAGGTGCTGACAACATTCTTTTCCCATTTTTGTATCTTCTTACAAAATTTTAAAATGAAAAAAGGCCTAGTGGCAGGTGCTTTCTGTTCTAGACTGTAGTTGGTCTTTAAGCAGTTCTGCTGGTAGAGCCCTCGTATGATCTGTTTTCTCTCTTGCCCAGACTGGCCTGTGTTCAGTGACCTTGACAACATGGCACCCCGAGACCACGACCATCTGGACAACCACCGGGTAGGTTGGAGAAGGCCCAAGGGAGCAGGCCTGGGGGGAATGGACTTCCTGCCAGTCAGGACCAAGGCTGAATCCTCCGATCCAGAGGCGGTCAGCCTAGGTCGGCCCCAGGCACTGCCTGTGGTCACAGAGGAATGCAGATCACTCCCAGCCTCCTGGCCGGGGCGGCTATGTCCTCTGAGAAAAGCTGGCTCCACCACAGTTTTCGGAGATGGTTAGAGAAAAGGGAATCGCAGTTAGCAACAGTGCAACCTTCTGGTAAATGGCAAGCAAGCTCAGCCTTGGGTTGGTCTGGCCACGTGCGTGCGGACAGCTGTCCTGGGAGAGGGAACGGTCCTGCATTTCAGACGAGTAACTTACAGCACAGTCTGATGTGATGCTCTCAGGCTGGATAAACAGGACAGGTTTCCAGCAGCCTCGGGCTCATCCGACGTAGAAAGCTGAAGGCATCCCATTTGCATTCACGCGAACCTGTGTTACGGTGTTCAAAACTCATAGGAATTTTAAAAATCGACTTTGCAGAGATGTCACCCTTGCACAGACCTCAGGTGCCCTTTAAGCTCCGCTCTGGGATTGCTCCAAAGGTTCAGGTTCACTCTTGACTGCTTTTCAGAGATTTTGGGGGAAGAAAAAAGTAAGAATAGCCAACATGATGGAATCATCACTCTGGGCAGACCCTGTTCTAAGAGCTTGATAGATCCTCTCCTTTAAGCCCCAGCAACCCATGAGGTAGAACCATTTTTTATCCCCCCCCCTTTTTTTTAAAGATTTTATTTATTTATTTGATGGAGAGAGAGCACAAGCAGAGGGAGTGGGAGAGGGGGAAGCAGGTGCCCTGTTTAAGCAGAGAGCCCAATGTGGGGCTTGATCCCAGGACTCTGGGATCGTGACCTGAGCCAAAGGCAGACGCTTAACCAACTGAGCCACCCAGTCACCCCTTTCTGTTTCTTTTGTAGTAGATTTCATTCTAGACTTAGAACAAATTTTAGACGTTCAGAATAACGCATTCATTCTCATGGTTGAAAAGGTACAAAAGATTAGTAAGGTGAGAAGCCTGTCTCCCATCTGTCCCTTAGGCACCTGGAGCCCAACGTGGGGCTACCTGAGCTGAAGGCAGAGGCTTTAACCCACTGAGCCACCCAGGCGCCCCGCCCCCTGCTTCTTGTCCCTGATCTCAGCAGCTACCAGGGCAATGCTGTCGTGATTGATCCCTGATTGAGAGATGAGGACCCTGAGGCACAGGAAGGTTCAGCCACTTGGTCCCAGTCACTCAGTGATGGAACCACGGTTCAAATCCAGGCCTCTGGCCTCGAACCCACCCTCTGTCCTGCCGCTGTCCTGTGCTGCTTTTCTCCTTCTTGGAGTGGGTAGTATCCCCTGCATCTCTCAGAGGAGGAAACAGGTTCGGGAAGGCTGGCTGCCTTGCCCGGGGTCCCAGAACCCAGCTGTGAGCTCTCTGTTGCTCAAGGAGGGACTGAGTCCAAAGGGTGGGAGGAGGGGCCCTAGGTCGGGAGGAGCCGGCTCCCCGGAGCCCCTGGGTACGGCCTGCCCTCCGTTTTCAAAAGCAGGCTTGCACTCAGCACCACCAACACTTCCATCACATGCTGTAAATTATATCTCAGTTTTAAAAATTGAGATTTTAAAAAAGAAACCAGAGTAGCCTTTTAGTTCACACAGAATAAAAGCCTTGAGGGGAGGTAGAGAAGTCCGTGCTTCTAGAAACAAGGGCAGGGCGTCGTCAGGATATGCAGCTCCTCCGGGCGCCGGGATTCGTGGCCAGACCAGAGGCTGAGGAGAGGGACCCATTTATGCCGGTGACACCAAACTTCTTTTATTTTTATTTATTTATTTATTTATTTATAAAGATCTTATTTATTTATTTATTTTTAAGATTTTATTTATTTATTTGACAGAGATCACAAGTAGGCAGAGAGGCAGGCAGAGAGAGAGGGGGAAGCAGGATCCCCACTGAGCAAAGAGCCTGGTGCAGGGCTCGATCCCAGGACTCCGAGATCATGACCTGAGCCGTAGGCAGAGGCTTTATCCACTGAGCCAGCCAGGCATCCCAGCAGTAATGTTTTAATTTCATTTAAAAATAAAAGATCCAAGGCACCTGCATGGCTCAGTCATTAAGCATCTGCCTTCGGCTCAGGTCATGATCTTAGTACCCTGGGATCAAGCCCCGCATCCAGCTCCCTGCTCAGCAGGAGGCCTGCTCCTCCCTCTCCCTCTGCCCCTGCTTGTGTTCCCTTTCTCGCTGTGTCTTTGTCAAATAAATAAATCTTTAGCAAAAAAATAAAAAAAAAAAAAGAATAAAAGATCTGAAGTAACTAAGGCCTCATGTTAGGAGCTGACAAAGCCAGGCGATGGGTGCACGGGAGCTCATTTTAGTATTCTCTGTTCTTAGTGGCATGTTTTAAATACTTCTTAGTAGAACAAAGGAGGAGACTTGAAAGTATGAGTGGGAGAGGGATGCAGGTGACTTGCGGATATGGCCGGAATGCGACGCCAGTAGACAAATGACTGAAATTTTATAGATTCTGAAATATCTAGAAGAATAAAAAACATGTCCCGGTTTGGGTAGAGGACTTCACTGTAGTAAATATTGTTCTCAGCGCCACATTTGTGTCCGTGGCTCCTCTTGCATCCTCCAGCCTTTGTTTTTCTGCCTGTGAAATGGGTGAGCTGCTGTTAGCACTTGCTGTGCCACATCCTCGGTGGGTGGCCCCTCACTTCATCCCCATCCTTCGATGTAGGTGCCCCATGAATCCCATGGCTAAGGAAACAGGTGCCCCGTGCCAAGCTGGTGGGTCACAAAGCTCAGACTTGCGCCCAGACGGTCTGGCCCCAGAGCCCAAGCTCTCTGCTGCTCCCTTGTCACCCACCCAGCGAGGGCAGAAGGAGAAGAGTGTTAACTGAGGTGATAGAACAAGGGAGAAAGAGCAAATGGCTGGGATGTGCAGAAGCCACCACCACTCAGAGGACCACTGAGACCCTAGAATCATCTTCTCTCCATAGGACTCTGAAAACAGTGGAGACAGTGGCTACCCCAGTGAGAAGAGGGGTGAACTGGATGACCCAGAGCCCCGCGAACATGTAAGGAACCCCCAGAGAAACGAGACCGGAGCGTTCTAGTGCCCCACTGTCCAGGAGAATGGAAGAGTGGGGGATGGGGACGTGAGTGGTCTTGAGAACATACAGGGATACACGAGATCATTTCAGATCCAAATAAATGCAGGGCAGAAGATAAAACAGGGTCATGTGGACCAGAAAGTTTAGTAAGGGGACAAGGAAAGGAATTAGGGTTGAGAAATGTTGGACTGCTCTTACGGCAGAGCTGGAACCTCTGGTTGCTGGGCCGGGATGGTGCTGAGTAGGCTCCCCAGCTTCCCACACGGTATTCCTCTGTCTCTCCGGCAGAGGACAGGTTCCGAGGGCCACCCCGCAGCATCCTGGGGAGGGGTGACTGTGGCAGTGTCTTTCATGTAGAGGTTTTGCGTTGTGCCAGCGTGGAGCCTAAGCCTTCACACTAGGCTTGCCGGGAACCCTTTGGTCTCAGTTTTCTTACTGCAAGTGAGACTGTCAGGGGGGCTTGGGTAAGAGGAAGGAGGTTGTCTTCGTGCTCGTCTGGCACAGTCCTGTGCCGTTGAGTCATTTCCATCTGTGCGCACAGAGAGGGTGAGGGCAAGGCTGTGGGCACACAGGCACAAGAGTCCTGCTTGTTACCCAGCATCCTCTCTGCTTGGCGCACATGAGTTCCAGCTGCCCTCCCTAGGGGACAGTCCTGTCCCTTAAGAGGAGGGTTCCTGGGAGGAGAGTCCCCTGGATGGGGAGGGCGGGGCTGTCCCCTACGAGGTTTCCCCTGGAGGTGAGGCAGGGGCCGGTTCTTGGGAGGGGGAGCTGCTCTGTGGCTCACTCTCCCCTCCTCTTCCCTCAGGGCCACTCAAACGGTAACCGGAGGTACGAGTCGGACGAAGACAGCCTGGGCAGCTCCGGACGGGTAATGCGCCCCGAGGCGTCCTGGCCGTGGCTGCGGGCTTGCCTTTTCCAGCCTCTCTTTCCCCAGTCCTGTCACTCTTCCCTGCCCAGGCACCTCACACACCAGCTGAAGGAAGATTTTGCAAAGAAACCAGTCGCCTTGGCGTATGCTTTTTGATCCCCTGACCTGGGTGGGCCACCGGGGCATCTGTGGAGAGGAATAGAGGAGTAGACCAGCCCGTCCTGGAGGGTGGTTTATAAGGGCCACAGCTCACACGTCAAAGTTATGCCCGTGTGACGTCATAGCATTAGTTAATTTACTTCTTGCAACCACCCAGAGAGACAGGCTGACGTTAATTCATCCCCGTTTTACATATGAGAAAACTGAGATCTTAAGCAGCTCCCCCCCCCCCCCCCCGGTTAGCCAGCAAGTGTCTCTACACAGGTCGCTTACACCACGCGGTATTTACCGCCTGGACAAGGTCTCCGCTTCAACCTGAGGAGGGGGTTCAACCGTGGTGCTGTGGACGATCGGGGCAGGCCCTTCTTTGTCGTGGGGGCGCCGTGTGCCCTGCAGGGTATTCATTGCACACGGACAGGCCGCTGCCTGGCTCTGTCCTGTGCAGACCTTCGGAAGAGAGTGTCTAGCTGGGGGCACGATGTGTTTCCAAACCCGTTCCCCAGAGCATCGTGTGAGTGCACAGAGGCAAGCGGAGTGGATTTGTGGCAGGGTCTGAAGTCAGACTTTTCTGGTGCGTTGTATCGGCCACAGGCCAGCGGGGCAGCTTAGGGTCCAACCTCCCCCAACCAAACCCTGCTTGATAGATGAAGGGGAGACGCTTTGAACGGCTGCAGTGTGTCTGCTGGCCTTTGTGCTGTGATACTCCCTCGACGCCCATAAATTGGCAGGATTTGAGGGATTAGAAATGGAGCCGTGTTTGTCCAAGAAAATTTGATACCTTAAGGCCTCTTGCCAGCCAGGCTCGTGCGGTAGGAGCGGCCGACGGCTGGGGATGGCCCCTGCGTCCCCGCCTCGCATTCCCTGACCTGTGAACCTCCGGCCCTGTTCCCTCCTGCAGGTCTGCGTGGACAAGTGGAATCTCCTTAACCCCTCCCGCCTCCATCTGCCGAGGCCTTCCGCCGTGGCCCTGGAAGTGCAGAGGCTTAATGGTCTGGACCTGGAGAAGAAAATCGGGAAGTCTATTCTGGGGAAGGTACCAGCGATGCCCGTCTCGGAGCCCTCTTGCCACTGACCCAGAGCCCAGCCCGTGCTTCTGCCCCGCTGATCTCTTCCTCCTGCGGGCTGGCTGGGCGGCCCCGGGCGTGCAGCGGCCCAGGCAGCCGGGCCAACACCCAAGTCTGTGCGGCAGGTGCATCTGGCCATGGCGCGCTACCATGAGGGCGGGCGCTTCTGCGAGAAGGACGAGGCGTGGGACCGCGAGTCAGCCGTCTTCCACCTGGAGCACGCGGCCGAGCTGGGCGAGCTGGAGGCCATTGTGGGTCTGGGGCTCATGTGCTGCCAGCTGCCCCACCACATCCTGGCTGATGTCTCTCTGAAGGTGGGGGTGGCAGGGACCCAGCCTTGGGCGGGGGTGAGGGTGCTCGGTCATCATCTTCCCCACCCTGCGGGTCTGTGCATGCCCCAGAAACTTCCTGAGCCCCAGTTTGGGTCAGGCAAAGCCGGTTAGCTGGAGCTGGTGAGATTGGGCTCTGCCCCTGGAGAACAGGGCCAAGGTGACAGTTTCTAGGTAGTTAGGACCCTGTGTGAAGGGAGAAGCAGAGGATATTGTGGGGAAGCAGGTGGAGAAGGGCCCCCGAGTGGGTGTCGCGGGGTCAGTGGAGGCTTCCTGGTAGCAGGTTACTAGCTGGGTCCCCAGCAGTGAGAACAGAGCCTGACACACGGTACATACTCCGAGTACACTTGCAGAACAGATAAATAAGGTGACCTCTGAGTTAGACCTAAAAGCTGAGTGGGAGTCCCCCAGGCAGGGGGAGCAGAAGTGACAGACAGGACAGTCAGACGTGAGCAACTTCTTTGCTGAATCAGATCAGAGTTTTAAATACTGATGGTTCGAATACTAATAGTTTAAATAAAATGAATCATTTAAATACTATTTTATTTTATTTTAATTAATTTATTTTGTTGTTCTTGTTTTTAAGATTTTATCTATTTATTTGACAGAGAGATCACAAGTAGGCAGAGGCAGGCAGAGAGAGGGAGAGGCAGGCTCCCCGCTGAGCAGAGAGCCCGATGCGGGGCTCGATCCTAGAATCCTGAGATCATGACCTGAGCCGAAGGCAGAGGCTTAACCCACTGAGCCACCCAGGTGCCCCTTAAATACTATTTTAAATAGTCCCCATGTCATGATTACAGATGGGACATGCTTTTAAGTTTTATCTGCATTATCTATATTTTCTCCATCTCTTTCTTTTTATCAAAAAGAACTATCAGACTCTGATCTGTGGAGGGGCGCCTGGCTCAGTCAGTGGAGTGTGTGACACTTGATCTTGGGGTTTTGAGTTTGAGCCCCATGTTGGGTGTAGAGATTACTTGGAAATAAAATCTTTTTTTTTTTTTTTTTTTTTTAAAGATTTTATTTAGTTATCTGACAGGCAGAGATCACAAGTAGGCAGAGAGGCAGGCAGAGAGAGGAGAGGAAGCAGGCTCCCCGCGGAGCAGAGAGCCCGACGCGGGGCTCGATCCTGGAACACTGAGATCATGACCTGAGTCGAAGGCAGAGGCCCCAACCCACTGAGCCACCCAGGCGCCCCGGAAATAAAATCTTTAAGCTGTGCCCGGGTGGCTCAGTTGGTTATGCATCTGAGTAAGGGGTTAAGCGTTGATTTCACCTCAGGTCACGATCTCCGGCTTGGGAGATGGAGCCCCGCTGTTGGCTCTGTACTAGGTGTGGAGCCTGCTTAAGATTCCCTCCTTCTCCTGCTGCCCATCCTGAGCTCTCCCTTTTCTAAAATAAATAAGTACATAAATAAAATCTTTCAAGGAAGAGAGTTCCTGATAATTCCAGTCGGCTGTCATAAGAGCACAGAGCTGGTTCTAGGATACAGCTGCCTTTGGCCTGTATTCCCAGCGTCTGTCTCCAAGCCTGGCACAGAGAAGACACTCAGAAAGATCTGAGGCCCAAATAAAGTGATCTCAAAGCCCAGAATGAGTGGTGAGCAGCTAGGACTGGGGGAACGTCTCCCGTGACCTCAGGCTGTTGAAACACACCACGCGCTGGTAACCTTGTAGAAGGATTGAGAAGCCGTTTCAGTTTCCCCACCGATAGGCATCCCCACGGCCTGTCTCTGGTGAGCAGATGCTGGCACTTCCCCTAGCAGAAGTGGGGTTGGACAGAGCTTTGCGGTTAGGACTGGGAAGGCAGGCAGGGAGTGAACTGTGTCCCAGCAGACTTATGGCTTAGCAAGTAAAACGACAGGCCTGAGCCCTGAGAAGCTGCTGTGTGTTCTCGAAAGCCCATCACCCACTTTATCCAGTGCCCCCCTTCTTTGGAACCTTTTTATTGTTGTGTTCTTGCTGACACATTCATTTATTCCATACTTGCTTTTTGAGTCTCCTACGCTTGGCCCTGTCCTAGGTTCCTGCTCTCATGGAGCAAACTTTGCAGGTGGGGAAGGATGTAGTACAAACCTTAGTTAACAAATAAAATCTTTCCAAAGAATTAAAAATAACTATCCTTTATTGAGCACTTCCTGTGCCGAGCATTGTTCGAATACACTGGGGGAAAAAATAAGACAGAGCATGTGACAGAACGGCTGCCGCATAGACGTCTTGTGTTAGGACACAGGTTCTGGCTACAGGGGAGGCAAAGAAATGTAGCCTTTAGCTGGTCAGCCACGTGCTGGCCAAAGTATGGTAGAGGAGGCTGCATATGGGGACAGTGGGTGGTGGTCTTGAAGCCCCAAGGTTGAGAAGGGCCTCATGAGCTGATATGAGGGTTTGGGATTTGTCTCAAAAGTGAGGTGAGAAGCCACAGAGCAGCTTTTGAACAGTACTGTGACCTTGACTTGGCCTTTAAAAGCATCTTGGGGGAGAGGGGCGCCTGGGTGGCTCAGTGGGTTAAAGCCTCTGCCTTCAGCTCAGGTCATGATCCCAGGGTCCTGCGATCGAGCCCCGCATCGGGATCTCTGCTCAGCGGGGAGCCTGCTTCCTCCTCTCTCTCTGCCTGCCTCTCTGCCTCCTTGTGATCTCTGTCTGTCAAGTCAATAAAATCTTAAAAAAAAATCTTTTTTAGAAAAAAAAAGCATCTTGGGGGAGCAGCAGGGAAGCAGGTGGGAATAGGCAGTTGGTGGGACTGGAACATGAGGCAGCCACACTGGGAAGCAGTTGGACAGCGCCGCCAAAGTCTAGGCTTAGAGTTCCATGTGACCCAGCAGTTCCCCTCCGAAGTATCTTCCCAAAAGAATAAAGACACACATCTGCGTGAAACTTGTAACAGATGTTCATAGCCACAGTACTTCTTCACAGTAGCCAAAAGGTTTAAACAAACCAGACACCCACCAATTGATGAATAAAATGTGGTCTATCCATACAGTGGACTGTTAACATTTGGCCGTAAAAAGAACAAACCACTGATACATTAAAAGCTTTATGCTAAGTTAAAGAAGCGAAGCACAGTAGACCAGGTAATGCGTGATTGCATTTATACAAAGTATCCAGAATAGAGAACTTTCTAGAGACAGAAAGTGTGCTAGTGGTTACTTAGGCCTGGGTGAGATGGGGCATTTGAGAGGTGATGGTGGAGGTGTTTTGTTTTGGTTTCTTCTTGGACTGATGAAAATATTCTGAAATTGATAATGGTGATAGTTGCACATTCTGTGAATATATTAAAACCCACTGAATTGTGGGTTTAAATGGATGAATTGTACAGTATGAGAATTACATCTCCATAAAGCCGTTAAAAACTTTTAAAGTTAAAAAATAAATACATAGGGCATCTGGGTGGCTCAGTTGGTTAGGCAACTGCCTTCAGCTCAGGTCATGGTCCCAGGGTCCCCGGATCGAGTCCCGCATTGGGCTCCCAGCTCCACGGGGAGTCTGCTTCTCTCTCTGACTTCTCCCCTCTCATGCTCTCTCTTGCTGTCTCTCTTCCCCTCTTTGGTTTGTATTAACAGGATACAGAAGAGAATAAAACCAAAGGATTCGAATACTTACTGAAGGCGGCCGAAGCTGGCGACAGACAGTCCATGATCCTGGTGGCTCGGGCTTTTGACACGGGCCAGAACCTCAGCCCAGACAGGTACTGTGGCTTTCGCTCAGGTAGTGCTGGTGGGATCTTGGGCTGCAGGTGGGGGCTTCCCCTCAGTATCAGCACAGACCCGGGTTCTGGGCTTGGCTCCCCCATTCCCAGTCTCTTGCTGGGGGTAAGTCATTTCTCCTCCTTGATCTCAGCCTCTTCCTGGTATGAAATGGGAATAATTAAAGATCCTGTATCCCAGGTGGTTGTGGGAGGATTAATTGAGAGATGCCTGTAATTCCCAATGTGCGTGGCCCATAGCAGGAGGTAAATGACAGACCTCTTAGCCATTGTGCAAAGAAAGGATTTGCTTTTTGCACCAGAATAGTTCCCTAGATGATAGGATTAAGGGTGGTTATAGTTTCCTCTTTCTAACTTTTATTTTTATTTATTATTTTTTATTTTTTTAAAGAATACTTTTATTTATTTTTATTTACTCTTTATTATTTTTTTGAGAAAGAGAGTGGGGAGGGGGTGCCGAGGGAGAGGGAAAGAGACTCTCAGACTCGCTGCTGAGCGTGGTGCCCAGTGCAGGGCTTGACCCCACAAGCCCTGCGATCATGACCTGAGCTGAAACCAAGAGTAGTCGCTTAACAGATCAAACTACCCAGGCGTCTCTCTACTTTTATTTTTGTTTTTCACTTCGGAGCGAGAGAGGAAAGGAAGGAAGCTCTGGCTGTGGGTGATTCAGGCCTAGTGCGAGTTTCCAGAGTGGCTCTGAGTCCCCAGGAGGCTACAACCCTGGGGGTGCCAGCACTTTTCCAGTTGTGCCCTCGGGCTCAGGGGTCGGGACTGGTTTCTGCAGTGGGAGGAAGAAAGGGTAGCCCAGCTTCACCTCATCTCCTTGGCTTAGCCAGTGGGAAGTCCCTGAGGTTCCAACAGTGGAGATCATTTGAAGGGATTGAACTGGTCAAGGGACCCATTTCCCAGCCCTGTGGCTCCCACTGGGTCACAGCCACCCCTGCTGTCCTTGGGAGTCCATGGCTTTCTGGACGGGAGCAGGGCAGGCATGTCCATTGTCTGCTCCTACAGGGTTGGAGCAGTCTGGAACCTCCCCTCTCTTTGGGTCAAGGTCTCATCTCCCCTCCCTGCCCACGGACGGTAGCCGTGTCATATGCAGCTCTCAGTGTCTAAAATGTCTTGATACGTAGCATCCTTCCTGTTCTGTGGATCCCACAGCCCCAAAACTGACCAGATAGCTACTGTGTGACAATAATGCCCCTTTTTACTTGGACCGTAGCTTCATGTCTGTGATTTTATCTCATTGAGAGTAAGAATCGTGTCCCCTGCCTCTCCTATTGCTTATCATGGGGCCTGGCTTAGTAGTTGAGTGAGTGAACCAGCAGCTCTCTGGGACTCAGAGCGGGTCTTCTGAGCCCCGTGGTGTGGGTGACTCAGCTAGGTCTGAGAGGGAAGGGACTTGCCTGTGGTCACCTAGCTAGCACAGCCGGCATCTCAGTGGACTCAGAGCTCCACTGGCACGAAGAGGAAGTGAACAAAAAAGACATGCTGTGGTTACGTCAGGTCCAATGCCAGCATGTATGGTGCCCACGGAGTGCAGGGGGGGAGGCTGGCACAGGTGGGAGGGGCTGGAGGTGGGCATTGCAGATTGGTCTCTGAGGTCCTTAGGAAGGCTTTCCTCTGTGTGTTTTCTCCTCATGCCTTTTGTTTACATTTTATTCAAGATGAATAAACATTTGTTTACATTTTGTTTTGTTTTGTTCTTGATTTGTTAAGAACTTTTTTTTTAGATTTTATTTATTTATTTATTTGAGAGAGAGTGTGCACACAAGCAGGGGGAGCAGAAGAGGGAGAGGGAGAGAGAGAAACAGACTCTCCACTTAAGCAGAGAGCCCGATGCGGGGCTTGATCCCAGGACCCTAAGATCATGACCTGAGCCCAAGGCAGAGGCTTAATGGATGAGCCCCCCAGGCTCCCCTGTTAAGAATTTTTTAATGTTAAAGCTATCAATTCTTAGGCATCTGCTTCTCTTTAAAAAAAAAAAAAAAAAAAATGTTTTTCAGGGCTGGTTGCCATCCCTGTGGGGGGAGGGGGGCCACATTTCTACTTGTTGGCCATCATTACTGGGTTTGGGGCAACTGGTTTTTAATATTCGTATAGTTGAATCTATCACGATTTTCTTTTATAGCTTCTGCTATAGTCATTTTCTTATTCTTCTTCCTCATTCCAAGCAGTTCCAGCCTCTTCCATTCAGGGAGCGTTAATTAAGGGCCAGCTCTGGGTAAGGCAGGGCCCCATGTAGGCCCAAATTTGCTTTTCTGTGGTTTCAACCTTCTCAGAAGTTACCACTTAAGACGGGAAGGAAAAGTCCTTGGAAGTCCTGAGGCAGGGGGGGGCACCCTGACCACTCGGGGTAGAGTGGGGTGGGGTGGGGGTTGGGCAGAGATTAGTTCCTTTCTCCTCTTTCCCATGTAATGCATTTGGGGCTGCTCTGCTTTGCCCTTCTAGACCAGGGAGGGGCAAAGCTGAAAAGAGTGAGATCACGTAGTATGGTGGCTTCCAGTCCACTGCTAAAGCCATAGTTTGTCAGGTATGTCACCGATCATTTTCAGATGATTTGCCCTTTCTGTGAAATAAGATGGAATCGGTGTTCTCTCCTGAACCCCATCCCAGCCAGCCACGTGGTTGTGTTTATTCCTTCGGCCTCCTTGAGGGAGGCTGAGCTATTTGCCAGGCCCCGAGAATGCAACAGTGGACAAAACAAAGTTCCAGTCTTCTTGGAGCTTATGTTCTAGCCAGCAGAAACCATGATAAACGAGTGAAGAAATAAACAGGAGAATTGCAGATTGGGGTGGTTGTAGGAAATGAGGTGTTTGGGGATGATGCTTCCAAAGAGGTGACATAGGAACCGAGGTTGGGGGGATGGGGAGTCAGGTGTGGAAAGGCAGAGAATGAACGCTCCAAGCGGAGGGAGCAGCAGGTGCAAAGGCCAAGGGGCAGATGGGGTCTCGCATGTTCAGGGAAGAGAAGGGGGCCCAGCCAGTCTAGCGTGGAGGAAGGTTAGTGGGAGTGAAGACAGGGGTGGCCCCTGGTGATGTATGAGGTAAGGCCTCAGAGGAGAGGCCAGCAAGGCACTGGCGCTGTGGCTCCTGGAACATTTCATGAGACCCACAGACTTTCTTATCTGCATCTTTCTTTGCTCTTTCCTCATGTGCTATAAATAGTTACTCACATAGTTAGTACACTCCAAGAAAAGAGCCCGCGGCCCTGTTTGCTCAGTATTTTGTGTTGTTCAGATGTGGGTGGAACAGGTCTGCCCTTGGTGGCTTGGCCGTTCTTGTGCTATAGTGGGAGAAAGAGTTGTGGGTAGAGGGGCAGAAGCAGAGAGAGAAGCCTGCTATTCTGGGGGAGAGCCCCGGATTGTGCTGGAGGAGAGCCAGAGCTGGCCAGCACCGGCAGAGGCCTTGGCAAAAGGTCCCCCACCCACCTCTTCTCCTGCTTGAGTCATAGGGCGGATTGGCTGGTGTCCCAGCCACTGCTAATGCTAGCCCAGAGTGTGACTTTGTACAAACTAGAAAAACAACCCCCCTCAACACATCTGTTGGAAAACTGTGGAATACACCAGCCTTGCTAGGGAAAGCTACTTGACTGCTGTCTTAATATGTCAATCTGCAGTATGAATGACAGCCCTTAGATGTGGTAGCATTGGGCACTGGGGGTCATGAGTCATAGGTGGTGGCCCCGCTGGGATCCCTGACGTGTCCCTCCTGCTGATGGACCTCCTCCCTCTTGCCTGTTACCATGGTAACATCTAACTTTTCCTTTCCATGTCCTGGAAGGTGCCAGGACTGGCCAGAGGCTCTGCACTGGTACAGCACTGCCCTGGAGATGACGGACTGTGACGAGGGCGGTGAGTATGACGGGATGCAGGATGAGCCTCGGTACACGCTGCTGGCCAGGGAGGCGGAGATGCTGTTCACTGGCGGCTGCGGGCTCGAGAAGGACCCACAGAGATCAGGTAGGGCCTGACTGGGCTGCCCCTGGTGGGGTGGGGGTGGGGGAGATCGAGCTGGGCCGGGAGGGATGTAATTCCTGCCTCAGTGGGAATTACAGCGAGACACAAGACTGAGTCTCTTCTTTCATTGGAGAGGAGTGAGATTCCTACCGCTCTATGGAGCTGGTAGGCAGATGAACGCTTTTGTTTTAATGGTTACATATTAGGAGTTTGGTATTTCTGCAGTTTTAAAAATTGAACGGACACTTTTATTACATAAAATACATCATTTTTAAGTGTATGGTTCAGTGGCTTTCAGTATATTCGTCATGTGGTACAGCCATCACCATTATCTAATTTCAGAACATTTCTGTCACCTGTTAGTGGTGATTCCCCATTTCCCTGCTACCCCCATCCCTGGCAGCCACCAGCTTATTGCCTGTCGGTATGAATTTACCTAAATGTTTCATATAAATGGGATCATACCGTACGTGGTCTTTTGTATCTGGCTTAACTCAGCATCATGTTTTCAGGGTTCACCCATATTGTAGCATGCATCTGTACGTCATTCCTTCTAATTACCAAATGATATCCCAGCATACAGATACAGCGTGTTTTGTTTATCCACACATCTGTTGATCTGCACGTTATATATATATTTTTTTTCTGTTACATAATAAACATACTGACCTCCTGATTCCATAGGACGAGCCTAAATTTAAAAGTTTAAAAGTTAAAAAAAAAACACCTAAGCAAATAATAATAATGCAATTATTATAATGCAATTCTATGATCTATAATGCAATTCTATAATCCTTATGTGAAATTTCTAAATTCAGAAAACCAAGTGTTTTTATACGTGTTGCACAAATTTTCTTGGAAGTAAAACCTCTCCAGACCTGACACGAGGCTGTTCATAATCTTTGCTGCTTCTACTTTATTTCTCCCCCTTCCATGCATTCCTCCCAATTAGTCTTGTCAGAATCCCCAGCCTGGTGCTCATTGGCTCAAATGGAACCCCACCCACCCACCCCTGTACCAATCACTGAGCGCATGGAGATGGCTTATTCTAATTGGCTGTGCTTAAGTCTGGATGTCTGATTGGCTATGCGGAAGTCCGTAAGGCCTGGTGGGAATCGGAAGGGTGCTCTGATTGGCCAGGCAGGGTCTGCGAGCTGTAAAGGGATGAGGGGTAATTGAGGATGGTAGTTCCCAGGGAGGGGATGGGGGGTGGGGGGTGGGGCTGGGGGGACCTGGCGGAAACAGCAGGCGGTTCACCGCTCTGTGCCCCACTTTGCTCTTCTTCAGGCGACTTGTACACGCAGGCAGCCGAGGCCGCGATGGAAGCCATGAAGGGCCGGCTGGCCAACCAGTACTACCAGAAGGCGGAGGAGGCCTGGGCGCAGATGGAGGAGTAGCTTGCCTGGAAGATCCCGGCCGGCCGGCCGCCAGCAGAAGCGCGGAGACAGGAGGGAAAAAAGACTTACTGCCTTGCTGAGGGGGTGTTTGGAGGGGAGGGGCAAGTAGTTTGAGTGTGTTGTACATCAACTTTTGTATTTCATTGTCTGACTCTTGAAAATGTCTTTGCCATTAGCGAAGACACTACAGCTGCCCCTTAGGGCAGCATCTTGGGGAGCGGGGATTGAAAAAGACACACACCCTCCCCCCATTTTTTATTTTATTTTTTTATTTTTTATTTTTTTTCATGAGCTATAAGAAAGTGCTTTTCTGCCATGGGTTAAAAATAGGACTTTGGGCTTTGCTCGCTGGTGTTTTCAGGCTGAACTGAAATGAAATATCAGGCCCACAGAACTTGTTTCCTGAGCTGTGATGGGGAAGGCAGAGCTGCACCGTAGCTTTCCATGGGGTGTGGATTTTCATGACTTAGTGCGGCGCCCTACCTCTCAGAGCACTTGGGAGCACGCATGCCATCCTTCTGCGGATGTGCGATTGCACAGTACCCAGGCCCCCTTCCGCGCTTGGCAAAGGCCTCCACACGGACCGTTCACTAATCTCATTTAATTTTCTTCCCAAATGCAACTGATTTTCTGGAATACAGCCAAATTCCATTTTCCGCATGCATTTTACAGTGGGCTTTATAAAGCAGGTTTGATTTTTTTTTTTTTTGAATGCACACATTTACTACCTCTAACTTCTCCAGCTAGTGTAGGAGTGGGTGCACCTCAGATCTTGAACGTGTGAGGACAGCTGTTTGGAATTGGAGCCTTTCCTCCAAGCAGACATACATAACTTCACATCTCAGTGGCAGCATCCACAGTGGTTAACCCAAGGATCTCTGTACAGTGCTCCTCTGTGGTTCCTTAGCACCTGACATTCTGACATTCCTATGTAGGCTCTGTCCCCCAGCCCCTGTCCTTGCCATTTTCTGCTTGAAGCTGCGCTGATTTTCTTGCAGATTGCAGCAGGATCATCTTCAGCAGCAGCCCCTTGAGATTTGTCTAAAATGTTGGAGGATGAGAGGGCAAGAACTATAAACACTCATTAGTTCCAGTAGTTTCCCCAGGGCCAGGATGTGGCTCTGTATTTAATGAGCTTTCCCTTGAAAAGGAGTAAGATTTAATATTAGTATGATTTCAGCGGGTGTGTCAAGGCAAAGCGAACACACTGCTTTGATCAAGCCCAAGTGCTGAAGCGGCCTCTCTTTCTGTGCTTAAAAATGAAAACAAAACAAAACAAAAGCAGAACGTGACCTACAAACCCTTCTTATCTGTCCATTAAAACAGCTCTTTCAACACATTACTGTTAAGTGCTGTGGAGTCGCGAACCTGTGCCAGCATTTGAACCTTTGGTTCCAAAGTTCAGAGTGTGCACTAGGGGAAAAAAAAAATCAAGCAGGCTCAGAATTACCCTTGAAAAAAATCCTTTAGAACATCTGTAAATTACAGTTTCCCTCATTTTTGTGTATGGATTCACCACAACCAGCTTTCTTTCCAAGTGGGGACTGATCACCTCTTTTTCATTTGCAGCCCATCAAGGGGGTGGCTTACGTTAAGGTTTTCGTTTGTGTGTTTTAAACCAGTGCATACAGTTAGTTAAATTGCATACGGTAAATGTACGTGAGAAACGGCTTGATTGTGACCTAACTTCTTACCTTCTGTAAAGGGCCAGGTAGTAAATAATCCTTGGCTTTGTAGGTCCTGGGGTCTCTGTGGTAACTACTCAACCCTGCTATCGTAGTGAAGAAACACCCAGGAACAGTATGTAAATGAAAGAGCTTGGCTGATGTTCCAGTAAAACTTTTCTTACCAAAACAGCCTGCCTAGGCAGTGGTTTGCCCACTCGGCTCTAAGCCTTGACTAGGGGGTTACTGCAGTACGCCCGGAAGTCAAAAGCAATACCAGTTTTTCAGCTCCCAGTGCTCAAAAACACAGTGCCTTGGCAGAGGAAGCCCTTGGAGATAAATGTGTGAGCAAACGGAGAGCCAGCCCTAGTCACAGCACCTGATCCGTGGCTCTGTGTCTTCCTCCCAGTTAATGATTTGTTATCCCCATTGGGTTACAGTGTCATTCCTCCAGTTCCAACCCACGCACCTCCACGCCCTTAACTCAGCCAGCTTCTCTTCCAGGAGGCTGGGATGGCCTGGATAGAGAGCTTAGCAAATATTGAAGACCAGTGAGAGTCCAGTGATCTGCGTGATGCCCAGATTGATCTGAGCCAGGAGAAGAGCTTATCCCACCTTCAAAACCTAGTTTGGTGCCTGCTAAAGCTGGTGAGGGCATTCCCCTCCCATCCCCACAGATCTGGGCATGCAGAAACAAAAGCCAACCCCAGGACTTTCCAGCCCAACTGGGAAGACATCAGAGACCATCTTTAAGGGCAGGAAGCAGGTTCAGGAGATCAGCAAAGTCTGGGATATGTCCTGTATCTTCCATCACAGATGGAGAAACCAAGGTTTTGAAAGATAAATTCTCGCAGTGACCCTGCTGCTTAGCAGCTAGCTACAGCTAGGATTTGAAAGCTGCTGTTACTTAGAGGATCCTGGGAATAAAATTTAAAATTAGATTAGAGTATAATGCCCCTTTCAGGTTTGCTGTAGGGTTTTTTTGGTTTTTTTTGTTTTGTTTTGTTTTTAAAGCAGACTTTATGGATGTAAGAGGGGAAAAAAAAATCTCAAACCCCTGGACATCTGAAAACTGCCCCCCTCTGCCTTCCCCTGAGGCACTGTGGGGATTCCTCATCAAATGCAAACTTGGGGAACCAAGCCAGGTAAAGCACCCTCCGTGCTATCTTAATAACTTCCTTTTGTCCCAGCACATGTGTCTGTGGTACTGGACTTGCTTTACAAATGGACACATGTTTACAAAGGCATATGCAGCTTGTGCGGGGCGGGGGGGGGGGGGGGGGGGAGGAGACAAAATATGCATTTTCTCTGCATGGATTTGTGCCTGTTACTCCTATTTCTACTCTCAAGGTAACCATTTAACCTAGTCAAGGTGGACCCTGGGTGGGGCCCAGGGGAGTGGCCTGTGTTACGAATTTATTTTTGCATATGTATTCAGTTCCATATGGTCTTTTCAAATAAAGTGGTTTCTTTGTTTTCCCTTTCGAATTCAAATGTCTCCTAGTAACCAGGGACCGGGTGGTGGACTAGATGAAGTAGCTGTGGAGTTGGGGGGAGGTGGGGAGACAGGCCGCATCTGAAAGGATTAGCTGGGATTCAGCCCCAAGTGATTGTCACCACGGGAAGGGTGTGGGCACCATGTTGCCCCATTTCCCAGTCTTTCAAGAGCTGTTGAGATCGGATGTGTGAATGCAGGTTCTCCTGATTTTTAATATTTCTAATAAATTCTAATTTTTTTTTAAATTTTGTCTAGATTTGGCCCTATGTGGTCCTTTTGCTTTAAAGTGTGTGAACCTCTTTTTTTTCCCCCGTTTTTCCCATCCATAAGACAGAAAGAATAATCTTTATATTTCAGAGTTGTCATCCACCTCAAAGAAGATAATGCACATTAGAGATGCTCTGTGATCCAGAATTTAAGAAAATCTTGGTCACTGGTATGTTCATTTGGTTTTCAAACTAATGCTTTTTTAACTTAAAGTAATTTGAACTTAAGCATAGTGCATTGAAGTCACACGCTTAGGTCCATTGGCTCCTGAGGCCCCATTAAAGTGACAGGGAAAGAGATTTTCTTAATGGCAGAAGCCCATGCGGCTGGAAAGCAGAGGGATTATAGTTGGATTAGCGCTGAGAACTCTGCTGACCCCAAAGGGTGAGGCATTAGTACCAGGAACCTGGGGAAGGGGAAGTGAAACGGGGCTAAAAATATAGGGTCAGTTGAAAGACAAGGGAGCAGACCAGCTCACCTTTGCTTGTAGGCCGCTGGCTTCCTGTCCATCACCCTGCAGAACCCTGGGAGGCCAGGCAGAGCAGACAGAGAGTCTGGCTGCTTTACAGAAAAGAGGTTAAGGGGGAAGTTACCATATTGGGTGTAAAGGCTTCACCAGCCACCTCTCCCCCCTCTGCTGCTGGGCATTGGCAGCCTGCCTTGGACTCTGCTGGCAGAGCGCAGACAACTGGAGAGACCCCTAGGGAGTCTGCAATGACCACTTAAAAAGGTCTTCCCTCCTAATGAACCTAGCTGGAGGTAGCCCCTCAGCGGAAGGACCTCAGCCCCCAAACCCCACTCACACGACAGGAATTCCCACACCTTTTAGAGCCCCATTCTTAAAACTTGAAGAGTCAGCCAAAGATCCCTAGGTAAGGACAACAGAAGGGGGGGTGGCGGGGGGGGGGAGAGACACCAGAAGAAACCATCTTGGAGGAAACAAAGCAGGACGGTTACCTTAAGAAACAAAAAATCTGGTTAATTGTCTTAGCTAAGATACTGCAGGTGCGGGGCGCCGGGGCGGCGTATTTGGTTAAGCGTCGCAGGGTTGTGGGATCGAGCCCCACATCAGGCTCCGAGCTCAGTGTGGAGTCCGCTTGAGGTTCTCTCCTCTCTCTCTGCCCACTCTCCTGCCCCGCACCTCCCGCGCTCATGCTGTCTCTCTAAAACAAAATCTTAAAAAAAAGGAAAAAAAAGATACTGAGGGGCACCTGGCTGGCTCAGTGGGAGGAGCTAGTGACTCTTCATCTCCAGGTTGTGATTACGAGCTCCGTGTGGGGTGTAAAAATTACTTAAAAATAAAAAAAAAAAATTTTTGCATCCACAAAAAGAACAGATGCAATTCTATAAATTCACGCAAAATTCACGCTTAGTCGATTGGGTGTCTGCCTTTGGCTCAGGTCCTGAGCCTCAGGCTCCCTCCTCAGTGTGGGGTCTGCTGCTCTCTCTTCCTCTGCTCCTGCTCTTTCTCTCAAATAAATAAAATGAAATCTTTTTTTTTAATAAAATGAAATCTTAAATACACACACACGCACACATACCAACAGTGCAGAAAATACTTGTAAAAAAAATTCTTGCAACAAAAGAGCACTTGTAAATTGAGTATATTCTACAGAAATTCTTACAGTAACTTAATTAAAGGGTTGGAAAATAACGGAAGGAAATCTCCCAGGAAGGGGAACAACAATATCTGTGATTTTTTTTTTTTTGAAATAATGCTGTTGGGGTCTGGAGCCAAAGGCCAAGAAAGGGTTCTAGAGACGTCTTTGGTGAAAAAAAAAAAAAGGTGATTTTATTAAAGCCCAGGGACAGAGCTACTGACGCCCACAGATTGTAAGGAGCAACTGATTATAGACTTTGGGGTTGTGGGGAGTCAAGATAAGGGAAGTTACAAAAGGATTTTCATCTGTAAAGAAAGAGGGTTTCGAGGTCTTGCTATTGTCAACCCAAGGTAGTTTCTCTCTCTAGCAAGACACGAGCATTAAGACAGTTGGGAGCGTCTAAGAGGTTATACTCTGACCTTGTCCGTGGGCTACAGGTTATAAGGGCATTTAATTTTATCTACACTTCCTTCTGCCTTTGTTTCCCACGTAGTCAACCAAAAAACCCCCAAAAGATAAAAAATGTGGGAGAAAATTCTAGAAGTCAGAGGAACAGGCTAACTGAGCAGTACATTGTTCTACAATAAAGCACTTAAAATGTTACCACTTTTGCTTTGTGGAGAAATCAGCTAAGAACAGCCCAAGGTTATTTTTGTGTAGTTTTATTGGGGGGGGTTGGTTTGTTTTAGGATTTTATCATTAAGTAACCTCTTTACTCAACACATGGCTTGAATTTACAGTCCCAAAACCAGCAGTCACGTGCTCTTCCAGCTGAGCCAGCCAGCCCACACCCCCAACCCTGTGTGGGTTTTTTGTTTTTTTAAGATTTTATTTATTTATTCTACATTGAGAAAGGGATCACAAGTAGACCAGCAGGCAGAGAGAGGAAGGGGGAAGCAGCCTCCCCGCTGAGCGGAGAGCCTGACATGGAGCTCAATCTCAGGACCCTGAGATCATGACCTGGGCTGAAGGCAGAGGCTTAACCCGCAGAGCCACCCAGGCGCCCCCATGTGTGGCTTTTTTTTCAATGATCTTTCACTTAGCCATTTAAAATTTGGGGCCAGGGGTGCCTGGGTGGCTCAGGGGGTTAAGCCTCTGATTTTGGCTTAGGTCGTGGTCCCAGGGTCCTGGGATCAAGCCCCATGTCGGACTCTCTGCTCAGCAGGGAGCCTGCTTCCTCCTCTCTCTCGGCCTGCCTCTCTGCCTACTTGTCAACTCTGTATGTCAAATAAATAAATAAAATCTTTATTAGAAAAAAAATAAAAAATAAAAAATAAAATTTGGGGCCAGAGTTCTAAGATCGTATTTTCATAGATAAGATTTTCAAACAGGCTTTTAATAGAAATTAAACTTGCATGTAGATACAGTTGTCATTTTTACTAAATTATATTTGCCATGTGTTGATTAAAATTTAAAGAAGTGAACACAGTCCTACCAGTATACAAATCATTTAGCAGCAAGCAAATAACTTTCACTGTAATACAGTGAGGAGGGTTCCAGAAAGGTTTAGTTTCTTTCCTTCTACCTTGACATACGTACAAGTATTTCAGGTTGCCAAAAGAAACTCCTAAGTCTGGTTAGGACTGGGTCTGGTTTTTTCCTTTCATGAGCCGTTTGAAACATCCACTTGTTTTTTTCCTACACACTTCTTCTTTCGGACTTAAAGCACATTTTCAGTTTTCCCAATTACAAACCAAATTCTAGAGAGTTAGAGCTCTTAATTTTTTTTTAAGGATCTTATTTATTTATCAGAGAGAGAAAGTAAGTACGCACAAGCAGGCAGAGGCAGAGAGAGAACCAGGCTCCCTGCTGAGCAGGTAGCCTGATGCGGGACTTGATTCCAAGACGCTGGGATCATGACCTGAGCTGAAGGCAGCGGCTTAACCGACTGAGCCACCCAGGCGTCCCTGGAGCTCTTATATTAAGTAGTATCTACTGGGGGGAAAAAACAAGTGTAATAGTCTTAACTATAACAAAAGAAAAAAAATTTTAAGTCTAAGAGCCTAATTCAGGAGTTTGACACAATAGAGGGGTTAGAGAATCTTCTTTTTTTAAATTTTTTGGAAGATTTTTTAAATTTTTATGTATTTATTTGACAGACAGAGATCACAAGTAGGCGGGGAGGCAGGCAGAGAGAGAGGAGGAAGCAGGCTCTCCACGGAGCAGAGGGCCTGATGCGGGGCTCGATCCCAGGACCCCGGGATCACGACCCGAGCCAAAGGCAGAGGCTTCAACCCACCCAGCCACCCAGGCGCCCCGATAGAGAGAATCTTTTTAAAATTTTTTTCAAAAATATTTCTCAGAACTGAAGAACATATGTTTTCCAGAATAACGAGGCCTATGACTACCTAACACACTGTATAAAAATAAGACCTATGCCAAGATTCATCTTCATGAAATTTCAGAACACTGAGGACAAAGGATCCTGGAAGCTTCCAGAGGGAAAGAACCAGTTTCATACAAAGGATCAAGAATCAGAATGACCTCAGATATCATCTCAACAGAAACAGTGGAAGTTGGAAGATGATGCCTTCTAAATTCTGGGGGAAATGCTCTTAACATACACTCATATGCCCAAATTATTAATCAAGTGCAAGGGTAGAATACAAAAGTACAAAGAGGGCCGCCTGGGTGGCCCAGTGTGTTGAGGTCTCTGCCTTCGGCTCCGGTTGTGAACCCGGGGTCCTGGGATCATCCTGGAATCAAACCCTACATCCAGGGACTCTGCTCAGCAGGGAGCCTGCCCGCTTCTCTGCCTACTTGTGATCTCTCTCTGTCAAATAAATAAATAAAATCTTAAAAAAAAAAAAAAAAGGAAAGAAAGAAAAAGAAAAACAGTTTATGGCTTGATAAGGGGCTATGGAAGAAATGTCTTCAAGAAACTGAAGCAATAAATATTTCATGTCTGTGTGGCAAGGAGGGACAGTTCGAAGTTGAGTTAGGTACACATTATAGCAATGAGACATATTTTTTCCCTCAGGCAGTTGTTAACTATGAACATTTTCCACAAAAGGCAAAATAATAGTTGAGTGTATAACTAAGCTAGAACTTAGTGAGTGCTATTTACTAATTTCCACAGAAATAAAATAACAGTATGAACATTTGGAGGACTGGGGTAGGGCGTGTTTCCCATGGTGGAAGTAAGCATGGTGACAGCTCACTTCTTACCTTCCTTAGTAGGAAGCCAGTCAGGAAGATCTAAAACAAACAAACAAAAGAACCAAAAAAAAAAAACCCCAAAAAACTAAAGCAATGTAAGCGTGTTATTTAGACATTTGGTGATAAATATCAGAAGAATCATCTGAGACAAACCATAAGAGACTCTTAATCTCACAAAACAAACTGAGGGTTGCGGGGAAGGGGGCCGTAGGGAGAGGGTGGTTGGGTTATGGACATTGGGGAGGGTATGTGCTCTGGTGAGTGCTGTGAAGTGTGCAAACCTGGCGATTCACAGACCTGTACCCCTGGGGCTAATAATACAGTATATGTTAATTAAAAAATTAAAAAAAAAAAGAATCATCTGAGAGCTGAAAATGGTCTCATGGGGCGGATGGGGCAGGCATACTGCTGATTTGGTAACAAGCCTTACAGAATTGATACACATATTACAACTTTGATAAAATTATCAAAGTAAGAATTTAGGGGTGCCTGGGTGGCTCAGTCAGTTAAGCATCTGCCTTTAGCTCAGGTCATGATCCCAGGGTCTTGGGATGGCTCAAGGGCTCCCTGCTCAGTCTCAAATAAATAAGTAAGTAATCTTTTTTTTTTTTTAAAGTAAGAATTTAAGATAGTCACAATATAGTTACAGTTAACAATACTATAATATTTAACAATTTTAACAATAGTTAAGAATATTAAGTCTGGTAAGTTAAAAATTCATGATAATAACTAATGTATCAAGCATCTACTATGTTTTATCGAATCTAAGCATCGATTTTAAGATGTACCATTATTTTATGAAGCAAGTAAGTAAAAAAAACAAAACAAAAAATACTGAAAATAAACCACTTGCCATTGATCACAGGATACAGGTCAATTGTAGAGATATTAAAATATGAAACACAATTCTGAGTGACGAGATACAGTATGTCAGTCACTGGGCTGGGCGCATACAGTTATCTGTAACCTTGCAACAAACATGCGTATTATCGTGACCTTTTCACAGATGAGAAAGAGGAGGCTTAATGTGCTCCTATGGCAAAACCATTTGCGAAGAACGTTTTCATTAGTCAAGAAGGAAAGTTGGAAGGTTCTAAGATCAGGTGTGGTCAATGTTCCGACATAAATGGTGACAACTGAGGCTCCCATATTACTCTCATGGGCCACCAGCACCTTCCCGGGACATCAGGTGCTTGTTTACAAAGCTGAGAAGCAGAGGAATTGAGGGGGGCCCCCACCAGCAACGGGCCTCACAGCTGGATGTGTGACTCAACATAGGACATCCCACTCAGGGCAGTCAACTTAGATGGATCTTTGAGTGACCAAGGTGTAGGGTGACCGCATGTCCCAGTTTGCCAGGGAGAGCCCTAGTTCACCCTGGTGCCCTAGTTTTTCTTCCAATTAAGCATTTGTTCCAGAAAAGAAAGAAAGAAAAGTGCTCTGAGCACCGAGCTGAGGGTGTACGCTCTGCATGCAACTGAAGCCTGTGTCCTGCAAGAGCAAAGTTCCTTTTTGGGAAGCCCACAGTGATCATAGGGTTGCCTTGGCTGTAGGTAACTCAGTGCTGGTTAACTTTTAGCAAAGAAGCAACTTGGGGGGAAGGAAGCAACTTAGAGTATGGCAGGTAAAAGGGAAAGAATCAGGCCTCAGAAAGAGAGGTACGAGGCCAACTGTGTAGATCCAGGAAGCAGAAGGTGACAGAGGGTCTGGAAGTTCGGTTTCCCGCCTTACTGAGGGTAATGGAGGGCCAGATTCAGAGCCCGATTCCCAGGCTAAAGCCTCTGATTGGCCTAATTGGGTCTTGTGCCCGCCCCCTGAGCGCTTTTGATTGACGGTTCCTTTTACACCCCGCAGAGAGGGTTTCCCAAAGGAAAAATGAGTATTGGAACCAGAAGACGGGGAAAGGGCAAAACAACAGGTTCTCACCCAGACAGAGTATTCCCTTTGGGGAGGAAGAGGAAGAGGCTCTGAAGTTTAGAAGAGAGTGTTAAATTTTTTGGATGGTTTTGTTGCAAGCCTATGTCAAAATTGTGTTGCAATCTGGCTGCCAGTGTGGATCCCCTGGGAGGCTAATTCAAAGATTCACATTAGGAAAAAAAAAAAAAAATCGCTTTTTAATACTTTTCCTCCTCTATCGAGTAAAGCACACAATCTTTAGTGTACAACTTGATGAACTTCTGAACATTTTCAGCACCCAGAAAGCTCCCTTGAGCCTTTCTAGGCAATACGACTCCACCCACCCAGCCAAACCCAGCACAAGGTGACCACTTTATTTTTTTTTTTTAAGATTTTATTTATTTATTTGACAGGCAGAGATCACAAGTAGGGGGAGAGGCAGGCAGAGAGAGAGGAGCTGGCTCCTTGCTGAGCAGAGAGCCCGATGCAGGGCTCCATCCCAGGACCCTGAGCCGAAGGCAGAGGCTTTAACCCACTGAGCCACCCAGGCGCCCCAAGGTGACCACTTTTTTACCTTTATCCTGGTAGACACTCTATAGGACAAGAATGATTAAAAAGATTGACAGATAACCATCAACAGGGTGAGTAGAAAATTAGCTTCGAAGTACAAATCTCAGTGCCATTATATTTCTTAAGAAGAAGCTTAAGCATTTTATCAGGAATGTTCATTTCTTCCCAAAAAGAGATTTCGTGCAGAAAGGTTTGGTCTCTGCCCAGGTTTCAGATAATCTTCCTTTGATGGAAGCAAGAGAGTGAAGAAGGGAGAGCATCCAGGACTGAGTCCCCATACGCTGAGGGCTTGTGATATGGAGGGTGCCAGCCTTCACCTGAAAGTCCCCAGGTTGGGGCGGGGGGACAAATGAACTGTGTTTGCTCTGTGGCGTTTCCTCTTTCCACCTGCCCCATTAACCGGGGGCAGAGAAGCAGGGCCACCAAGGGATGGTGAGGATTTCAGCCTTTCCTTCCGTCTCCCCGGTTTAAAGCTGCTGGGATGCAGGTCCGGGAGTTCTGATACAACATTCTGCTTCTCCTGCTTTTTAGGTTTGCATCTGATTGTCACAGACAGCTGTGTAAGGGCGTTTCGACCCTACAAGAAACTCCCCAAGGGAGGCCTGGGGCTCTGCCTTTCAGAATCAGCCTGCATCTGTGCAGGATGCCTGTTAAGTACCCCGTTCAGTATAATATTAGTAGGGACAGACCTGTATTGCTCCAGAATCTTCTGTCGGAAATACCTCTAGCTTCATCTGAGCCCCTACCATACAAGCGGAGTTTATTTCTTATGATGGCCAGCTACAAGGTAGCACTAGCTTGAGCCGATGAGGGGCATTTATTGTAATGATAAAAGGATATCTCCGCAAATGTGAATCCCACTGGGTCCTAGGAAGGGTCTTGAGGTGGGAGCCGGAAAACCTTCAGGATTTCTCTGTGACTCTGTTCTTCTGCTTGTACCATTCTCTTCTCCCCCCACGCACGGGCCTTCTCTACTTCTCCAATCTATTTCCCAGAATATGGCCATCCCAAATCTCCCTTTCTCCCATGCTCCTGTCAGTCTTAGACCCTAACCCTTGACACTCTAACACTGAACACATTAAAATTAACAAATCGGGAAACCACCATGTCTCAGTTCAGAATCTCAAAAGAGGCTCTGATTGGTCTGACCCGAGTGCTGTATCTACCACAGACACCCCTGCCCATGCACACCATGGGCAGGGATGGGGGCACAGCACTGAGGGGACTGCCAGGGATCCGCTCTCTGGGCAGTGCAGGCAATTCTTAGAAGAGTGAGATTAGGCAGATCTTCCAGCAATTAGCCTTTACCATGAGGATATTTCCTTTTGGAAAACTCGGCACACAACTCACAAAGTCCCTCCTAGTACTAAAACACTGCGACTAGATGAATGCCTCTTTTGATCTTAAGAACTATTCCTCATTTGGCTCTGAATCCCCCACAATGGCTAGTGTGTGTCCTCAATAGATGGCTGCTACTGTATTTCTTTAAAAATTCCTTTAAAAGCAACAAACTCTCCTGATGCAATGAAATCGTTGCCTATCAATACTTATGTTAAAAGTAGATGGGGAAAAACTCAGTTGAGGAGGAATTGAAGATAAGGAGAGATATGGAATGCCCAGATGTTAGGGTGTGTGCTAGTTAGATATTAACCAGAAACTTGAATATAACAATAATATAAACAACTAAAAGGTCCATATTCACATCGTGGAATAAAATCTCTATGCATTGGTAATAGAACTCATAATGTTGGAGTAGAGGAATAGGTTTCAGAATGATCTTGGCACAATAATATTTACAAAAATGGAAAAAATACAGAAGACCATTCTATATATTGTTCATGAGAATATATGTATAAATACACAAATATCTGTATCTATAGATATAAATATCTATAGATATGAAGGGATAAAAAATGGATTGAATACACATCAAGTCATAATAATAGTCATAGCCAAGGGAGGATGTTTGGGAAGGAGGATTTATTTTTAATTTGTAAAGGTCTAGTATATTTTTATTTAAAAAAAATGTTTAATGCTCTAGTATATTTTCAAATGGATTTTTAAAAGGACAGCATATTTATATTGTTTCCTGAATAACTTTTAATGAAAAGTATGTACGTAGGAAAAGAACTGGAAGTGAAATGCCACAATATTAGGCGGTGAGAATGTGGGTGATTATTTTTTCTTTGTACTTTTTCTATATTTTTAAATATCTATTTCCATTAACATGGATAGATATTTTAAAAGTATATTTGGGTGAAAAAACAGTTGCAGATTAAGAGTAATAGTATGATAATATTTATGTAAAAACCCATACACAATAAAAACGAAACATCAATTCTCTATGGGTATCTATGTATGCATATGAATATATCCCCAAAAATCCACATACATTCACAGCAGAAAATCCAGAAAGATAGTTACTAAGTTGGTTACCTCTGTGCCTGGGACTTAGGGTCAAAGATAAAAGAGCATTGTAACTTATCTGCAAAGTGTAAATATTTTGCAATAATTCACTTACTTTTTGAGTAACTAAACATTAAAACTCATAGCGTTTCAGAGTAAACTGCTTACACCAGCTCCCCCGATTTGGTTTTCGTAGCCCCTAGGGAGAATCACTGCTGGAATCCGTCATTTCCACGGAGATACGTGGCTCCTTCTGAGATCTCCGGGTTAAACAGCCGACCCAGAACGCAGATTCTTAAGCTGCTTTTTGCTCTAAAACCTATTTGAAACGAATCTGGGTGCAATTATTGGAGCAAATGATTTCTTTTAAAATACATGACACATTCAAAATTAAGTCCATCAAAATCAGGCAAAGGACTAGAAACGTCCGTGAAATTTGCTCAGTAAAGTATTAAGTAGCTTCCTGGAAGAGCATTTTACCAGCTGGGTAGCGTGGCCGAGCGGTCTAAGGCGCTGGATTAAGGCTCCAGTCTCTTCGGGGGCGTGGGTTCGAATCCCACCGCTGCCAGGATGTCTCACTTTTGTCCTCGCCGCCTGGGCGGGGGAGTGTCCGTTTTCTGTTCTTTTGCCGGATCGTCAGCGCCCCCTGCTGCCCGACCCGGCCCGCGGCCGGCATGAATGGAGCGGCGAGGAGGCGGGCCTGTGCGCGTCGGGGCGGGGCATTGTGGGTAAAAGGAAGCGTGAGGCCCGGCCCCGCTCCCCCCACGTGTCCGCTGGAGTTTCTCCGCCAGCAACATGGCCGCCGCCTAAGAGAAGAGCCGGGCCGCCGCCGCCTCTGCAGCCCGCGGGTCCCTGGGCCGTTGCCGCCGCCCGCGCGCGGCCCCCGCGGAGAGGTGAGTGGCCAGAAGGCAGCGCACGCCGGCTCTGGAGCGGGGCCGCACTCGCGAGGTGGGCCTGGGCCGGGCTGCCGAGTAGGCCGGGAGGCCCGCGCCGCGCGGAGCTCGGGGTCTGGGGAGCCTCCCGGGCCTCGGGCGGCGGGAGGGACGGGCAGCCCGCTACCGTGGCCCCGGGCCGGCCGCAGGCTCCGACCTCGGCCCGGCCCGGCCCGGCAGTCGGGGATGTCGCGGCCGAGGCTGCCGGCGCTGACTCAGGGTCCCGCCGCGGTGCTCCGCCCGGCCCCGGCCGGCCTCCTGCGGGAGCGCCTGTCCGAAGGCGGCCGGTGTCCCGCCCGCGCGGCGGCTCGTGGCGATGGCCGGGCGGTGGGCGTGAGAGGGGGCCCGACCGCCTGCGAGGGAGGCGGGACCCATTGGACAGGGTGGCCCGGCGCTGGCGGCCCGTCCCCGCCGGACAGGGCGGGCGCTACCCAAGCGTGCCCCGGCCCCCCTGCTCGCCCTGAGCCCGAGCAGCCTCCGCGCGGCCGGGCCGGGCCGGGCCCGACGCGTCTCCTTCGCGTCTTCGGGCCGCCATGCAGCGTTCGCGGACAGCCAGCGTGGCGCCGCGGGGACGGCCGCGACCGTGGGCTCGGGGGACGAGTCGGCCGGGACGCACGGCCGGGCGGCCCGTACGCGAGCAAGGTCGTGGGTCGGGTTCTGCGCCGCTTTAGAGTCGGAGGGCGACGAGGAGGTCGTCTCCATCGCCAGCGTTTCGTCCCCTGTGAAACGGGGATCAGGAAAATCCAGCGGCCTTGGTCGGGTTGCGGTGGGTCGGCCGACTCGGGGGAGACGCCAGCAGCCCCGGCTCTGCGGGGTTTGATTTGTGGCCGCGGTGTGCTCTCCGACCTGGGGGGGAAAAAAAACCCCAAAAAACCCCAAAACCAAAAAACAAACATGTTGCCAAGTAATAACAAAGCTCTCCGCAGGTTCCATTTATGACCCTTGGTTAAGCCTCACCGCAGCCCCTGGGGAGGTTGAGTCCTTTTCTTATCCCCCCTTTGAAAGGGATGAAAAGAGCGAGACTTGGCCCGGTCCAGACCGTTCGCAGCCGGCCCCGGATCGGAAGGAGCGGAGGTGGGATTTGAACCGGTGGCGTCTGGTGCTGAGCAGCCAGGCTCTTCCCCACTATCCCATAGTGCCTTTCCTGGACGAGGGGTGCAGCCTCGTGGTTAAGAATCCGGGTGATTGACATCAGCCGGACCTGGGCTTCCGCTCTGGCTCTGCGGTTCTCCGGCACAGCGACCCTGGGCAGAATTCCCTACTCTCTGGGTCCGAGTTCCCTGGTTTCTTAACTGGCAAGGATGAGTCTTGACGTAGAGGACCGTTGAGAGGATGAGAACATGTGTGAAGTCCTCGGAGAAGGGGCTGATGCTGGTTAAGGGTTAATGCATTCACACAGGTGGAAGCTGAGGTGACCCAGAGCGGGGAGATGTCTTGCCAGAGAGACACACGGGCATTTAGAATCCAGGCCTTGAGACGGTTTGTCCTTGGGGTCCTTTCCTCTTAACTGCATCGTACTTGGTCTTCTCCCTCCAGTAGCTAGAGAGACCTTGGAGATGCCTCCGCATTTCCGATTGTCTGACCGGTTCCATTCCCAGGTGCACCGGGATGCCCCCAGGGGTGGCACTGGGGTATTTCCTTAGCTGGGAACCCCTCCTTCCCTCCACCTGGGGTCCTTGTCTCCTTTCCCTTAGTTGGCAGCTCCCTCCTGGGGGAAATTTCGAGTGCTGAAGGGCACAGCCACTGCCCCCAGAGTACCATGATGGCCACAGGACACCCAGGTTGGTCACAGGTGGTCGCTTCAGTTGGAGAAGCTTGGCTTGCGGCTGGAAGGTCTGCTTCTGCCTGGGCCACAGCCCCTGTCTGTCTGCAAATGTCTGTGAGACCCAAACCATGAGTCCGCCAGTGTCTGGATGCGGCTGGTGAACGGTCTGTAACCGCCTGATTTCACGCGTTCATTTATTTGTTCTTTGTACTGTATTGAGCGTCCACTTCATGCCAGGCACTGTTCTAGGTATTGGGAGAACAGCATGGATTTTGAAAAGAGATAATAATCCTTATAACAACTTGATGAAGTGAGTATAATGATCTCTACTTTATGGTTGAGGTAACTGCCAGGCCCCGTGGAGCTTCCATTCCAGTGCAGGAGGCAGGCAGCACAAAGGCAGACAGACTAGATAGTTCCAGACGGTGAGAACCGTGAAGGAAAGGAAACAGGGAGGGGTGGTCCTGACTCTGAGCTGGTTGGGAGGGCTCTTTCCGGTGGGCGCCAGGGAACTTGCCTCTAGGAGGGGCTGGCAGGGGAATATCTACCGAAAAGCAGCCCGCTTTGAAAAGACCTGGGAAAAGCAGTTGTCATGCAAAGGTCCTGAGACAGACTGTGGGGGGGACTCAGCTTTTGGAGGCCCGGCAGATGGCCACCTGGCCTTGTGGATGGTGAGGGAAAGGCAGGGGCAAGATCACATAAGGCCTTGAGGCCATGGAATGGACTTTAGATTTTATTCTATGTGGCAGGTGAAGGGTTTTGAGCGGGAGAATGATGTGATTTACTCGTTTGCAAGGACAGCTGTGGCTGTTTCGGGGCGGACTGGAGGTAGCCGAGAGAACCTCGGGGAGGCTTGTTGGAGCGGCGCTTGTCAGTCACGGGTCAAGATTGATTCGTGAGTGGTGCCGGCTGGCTCAGTTGTAGAGCACGGCGGGGTGTTGAGTTCAGGCCCCACGTTCGGCATAGAGATTACTTAAATTTTTTTTTTTTATTAGTGGGATGTGAAACCACTTTGGAGGATTGTAACCAGCATGTTTAATTTCAAAGAATGAGGGCAGAAAACCTCACTGCATCACATCCAACAGGGGCACTTACGCTTATGTGAAACCTGCATCACATCCAACAGGGGCACTTACGCTTATGTGAAACCTTTATTTAGTTTTGTAATTGCGTGCATGTTCAGGGTCGCTGATCTGCGGTGGGTTTTTTTTTTCTCTTTATTTTTTAATTAACATATAATGTATTATTTGTCCCAGGGGTACATGTCTGTGAATCGCTAGGCTCAACGTTTCACAGCACTCACCATAGCACATACCCTTCCCAGTGTCCATCACCCAGCCACCCTCTCCCCTCACCCCCCAGCGACCCTCTGTTTTGTGAGATTAAGAGTCTCTTATGGTTTGTCTCCCTCCTGATCCCATCTTGTTTCATTTTTCCCTTCCCCCTTAGAACCCCCTGCCCTGCTTTCAAATTCCTCATATCAGAGAGATCATATGATAATTGTCTTTCTCAGATTGACTTACTTCGATTACATAATACCCTTTAGTTTCATCCATGTCATTGCAAATGGCCAGATTTCATTTCTTTTGATGGCTGCATAGTATTCAATTGTGTGTGTATGTGTATATATATATATATATATATCACATCTTCTTTGTCCATTCATCTGTTGATGGACATCTAGGTTCTTTCCACAGCTTGACTATTGTGGACATTGCTGCTATAAACATTGGGGTGCGTGCCCCTTCAGATCGCTACATTTGTATCTTTCGGGTAAATACCCAGTAGTGCCATTGCTGGGTCATAGGGTAATTCTATTTTCAACTTTTTGAGGAACCTCCATGCTGTTTTCCAGAGTGGCTGAACCAGCTTGCCTTCCCACCAACAGCGTAGGAGGGTTCCTCTTTCTCTGCATCCTTGCCAGCATCTGTCATTTCCTCATGTGTTAATTTTAGCCATTCTGACTGGTGTGAGGTGGTATCTCATTGTGGTTTTGATTTGTATTTCCCTGATGCCGAGTGATGTTGAGCACTTTTTCATGTGTCTGTTGGCCATCTGGATGTATTTTTTGCAGAAATGTCTGTTCATGTCCTCTGCCCAATTCTTTTTTTTTTTTTTTTTAAGATTTTATTTATTTATTTGACAGACAGAGATCACAAGTAGGCAGAGAAGCAGGCAGAGAGAGAGGAGGAAGCAGGCTCCCTGCCCAGCAGAGAGCCCAATGTGGGGCTCGATCCCAGAACCTCAGGACCATGACCTGAGCTGAAGGCAAAGGCTTTAACCCACTGAGCCACCCAGGCGCCCCTTCTGCCCAATTCTTGATTGGATTATTTGTTCTTTGGGTGTTGAGTTTGATAAGTTCTTTATAGATTTTGGATACTAGACCTTTATCTGATATGTCATTTGCAAATATCTTCTCACATTCTGTCAGTTGTCTTTTGGTTTTATTGACTGTTTCCTTTGCTGTGCAAAAGCTTTTGATTTTTTAAAATTTATTTTTATTTTATTATTTTTTTAAAGCTTTTGATCTTGATGAAGTCCCAATAGTTCATTTTCGCCCTTGTTTCCCTTGCCTTTGGTGATGTTTCTAGGAAGAAGTTGCAGGGGCTGAAGTCAGAGAGGTTGCTGCCTGTGTTCTTCTCAAGGATTTTGATGGATTCTTGTCTTACATTGAGGTCTTTCATCCATTTTGAGTCTATTTTTGTGTGTAGTGTAAGGAAATGGTCCAGTTTCATTCTTCTGCACGTGGCTGTCCAATTTTCCCAACACCATTTGTTAAAGAGGCTCTCTTTTTTCCATTGGACATTTTTTCCTGTTTTGTTGAAGATTAGTTAACCATAGAGTTGAGGGTCCATTTTCTGGGCTCTCTATTTTGTTCCATTGGTCTGTGTGTGTGTTTTTGTGCCAGTACCATACTGTCTTGATGATGACAGCTTTGTAATAGAGCTTGAGATCTGGAGTTGTGATGCCGCCAACTTTGGCTTTCTTTTTCAGAATTCCTCTGACTATTCAGTCTTTTCTCATTCCATATATATTTTAGGATTATTTGTTCCATTTCTTTGAAGAAAATGGATGGTATTTTGATAGGGATCTCGCTAAATGTGTAGATTGCTTTAGGTAGCATAGACATTTTCACAATAGTTGTTCTTCCAATCCGTGAGCATGGAACATTTTTCCATTTCTTTGTGTCTTCCTCAATTTCTTTCATGAGTACTTTATAGTTTTCTGAGTACAGTTTCTTTGCCTCTTTGGTTAGGTTTATTCCTAGGTATCTTACGGTTTTGGGTGCAATTGCAAATGAGATCGACTCCCTTTTTTTTCTCTTCTGTCTTGCTGTTGGTGTACAGAAATGCAACTGATTTCTGTGCAATGATTTTTATATCCTGACACTTTATTGAATTCCTATATGAGTTCTTGCAGTTTTGGAGTGGAGTCTTTCGGGTTTTCCACATAAAGTATCATATCGTCTGCAAAGAGTGAGAGTTTGATTTCTTTGCCGATTTGGATGCCTTTTATTTGTTTTCGTTGTCTGATTGCTGAGGCTAGGACTTCTAGTGCTATGTTGACATAGCAGTGTTAGTGGACATCCCTGCTGTGTTCCTGACCTTAGGGGAAGAGCTCTCAGTTTATCCCCATTGACAATGATATTCGATGTGGGTTTTTCATAGATGGCTTTAATGATAGTGAGGTATGAACCTTCTGTGTCTACACTGTGAAGACTTTTGATCAAGAAGAATGCTGTACTTTGTCAAATGCTTTTTCAGTGTCCGTTGTGATATCATATGGTTCTTGTTCTTTCTTTTATTAATGTGTTCTATCACATTGATTTGTGGATGTTGAACCAACCTTGCGGCCCAGGAATAAATCCCACTTGGTCGTGGTGAATAATCCTTTTAATGTACTGTTGGATCCTATTGGCTAATATTTTGGTGAGAATTTTTGCATCTGTGTCCATCAAGGATATTGGTCTGTAATTCTTTTTGATGGGGTCTTTGTCTGGTTTTGGGATCAAGGTAATGCCTCATACAATGAGTTTGGAAATTTTCCTTCCATTTCTGTTTTTTGGAACAGTTTCAGGAGAACAGATATTAATTCTGTAAACATTTGGTAGAATTCCCCTGGGAGGCCATCTGGCCCTGGGCTCTTGTTTTGGGGGAGGTTTTTAAAGACTGTTTCAATCTCCTTACTGGTTATGGGTCTGTTCAGGTTTTCTATTTCTTCCTGGTTCAGTTGTGGTAGTTTATAGTCTCTAGGAATGCATCCATTTCTTCCAGATTGTCAAATTTGCTGGTGTATAGTTGCTCATAATATGTTTTTGTAATTGTTTGTATTTCTTTGGTGTTGGTTGTGAATTCTTCTCTTTCATTCATGATTTTATAATTTGGGTCCTTCCTCTTTTCTTTTCTTTCTTTCCTTTTTTTTTAAGATTTTCTTTTTTTATTTATTTGACAGAGAGAGAGAGAGATCGATCACAAGGAGGCAGAGAGGCAGGCAGAGAGAGGAAGGGAAGCAGGCTCCCTGCCGAGCAGAGAGCCCAATGTGGGGCTCAATCCCAGGACCCTGGGATCATGACCTGAGCCGAAGGCAGAGGCTTTAACCCACTGAGCCACCCAGGCGCCCCTTCTCTTTTCTTTTTGATAAGTCTGGCCAGGGGTTTATCAATCTTATTAATCCTTTCAGAGAACCAGCTCCTAGTTTCGTTGCTCTTTTCTACTGTTCTTTTGGTTTCTATTTCATTGCTTTCTGCTCTGATCTTTATTATTTCTCTTCTCCTGCTTGGTTTAGGCGTTCATTGCTATTCTTTCTCCAACTCCTTTAGGTTTGGGGTTAGGTTGTGTACTTGAGATCTTTCTTGTTTCTTGAAAAAGGCTTGTATTGGTATACACTTTCCTCTCAGGACCACCTTTACTGTGTCCCAAAGATTTTGAACAGTTGTGTTTTCATTTTCCTTTGTTTCCATGAATTTTTAAAATTCTTTTAATATCCTGGTGGACCATTCATTCCTTAGCAGGATGCTCTTCAGCCTGCATGTATTAAGTTCTTTCCAGATTTCCTCTTGTGATTGAGTTCTAGCTCAGAGCATTGTGGTCTGAAAATATTCAGGGAATGATCCCAGTCTTTTGGTACTGGTTGAGAGCTGATTTGTGACCCAGGATGTGATCTATTCTGGAGAATGTTCCATGTTAGAGAAGAATGTGTATTCTGTTTTGGGATGGAATGTTCTAAATATATCTGTGATGTCCGTCTGGTCCAGTGTGTCATGTAAAGCCTTTATTTCCTTGTTGATCTTTTGCTTAGATGATGTGTCCATTTCAGTAAGAGGGAGTGTTAAAATCCGCTATTATTATTGTATTACTGTCAATGTGGTTCTTTGATTTTGTTATTAATTTGTTTATATAATTGGCTGCTCCCGTGTTAGGGACATAGATATTTAAAATGGTTAGATCTTTTTGTTGGGCAGACCCTTTAAGTATGATATAGTGTCCTTCCTCATCTCTTATTATAGTTTTTGGCTTAAAATCTAATTTATCTAATATAAGGATTGCCACCCCAGCTTTCTTTTGATGTCTATTAGCATGGTAAATTGTTTTCCACCCCCTCACTTTAAATCTGGAGGTGTCTTTGGGTCTAAAATGAGTTTTTTGTAGACAGCATATTGATGGGTCTGTGTGTTTTTTTGTTTGTCTGTTTGTCCCCCCCCTCCCCATTCTGATACCTTGTGTCTTTTGATTGGGGCATTTAGCCCTTTTACATTCAGGGTAACTATTGAAAGGTACAAATTTAGTGCTATTGTATTGCCTGTAAGGTGATTGTTACTGTATATTGTATCTGTTCCTTTCTGGTCTGTTACTTCTTTGCTTAGAGAACCCCTTTCAGTATTTCCAGTAGTGCTAGTTTGGTGTTTGCAAATTCTTTTAGATTTTGTTTGTCCTGGATGCTTTTTATCTCTCCTCCTATTTTCAGTGACAGCCTAGCTGGATGTAGTATTCTTGGCTGCATATGTTTCTAGTTTAGTGCTTTGAATATATCATGCCAGTACTTTCTGGCCTACCAGGTCTCTGTGGATAAGTCTGCTGTCAATCTAATATTTCTACCATTGTATGTTCAGTCCTCTTGTCCTGAGCTGCTTTCAGGATTTTCTCTTTGTCACTGAGACTTGTGAGTTTTACTATTTGATGACAGATTGTGGACCTGTTCTTACTGATTTTGAGGGGGTTCTCTGTGTTTCCTGGATTTTGATGCTTTTTTCCTTCAGGGAAATTCTCTGCTATAATTTGCTCCAGTATACCTTCTGCCCCCCCCCCCCCCTCCTTCTTCTGGGATCCCAATTACTCTAATACTGTTTCGTCTTATGGTATCACTTATCTCTCGAATTCTCCCCTCGTGGTCCACTAGTTGTTTGTCTCTCTTTTACTCAGCTTCTTTATTCTCCATGATTTGGTCTTCCATATCACTAATTCTCTCTTCTGCCTCATTTATCCTAGCAGTAAGAGGCTCCATTTTTTATTGCATCTCATTAATAGCTTTTTTAAAATTTCAACTTGGTTAGATTTTAGTTCTTTTCTTTCTCCAGAAAGGGATTTTATTTCTTCAGAGAGGGATTCTCTAATATCTTCCGTGTCTTTTTTGAGCCCAGCTAGCACCTTGATAATCCTCATTCTGAACTCTAGTTCTGACGTATTACTAATGTCCGTATTGGTTAGATCCTTAGCCGTCGGTACTGCCTCTCATTCTTTCTTTTGTGGTGAGTTTTTCCGCCTTGTCATTTTATCCAGGTAAGAACAGATGAATGAGAGAACGAAATACTAAAAGGGTAGCAACGACCCCAGAAAAATATACACTAACCAAATCAGAGGAGACCCGAGGCTGGGGGGAGAATGGAGGGGGGGAAAAATCTATAGATATTAGACTGGTGAGTCGAACAAAGCCACACGCTTGATTCTGGATGTATTTTGGTCTGTTAGAAGAAACTACCTCCCAAAATTTTAGAGAAAAACTTATATATTACAAAAATAAGGGTAAACATGATGAAGGGGTGGAATATGACTGTAAAGATGAAAATTTAAAAAGATTCTAAAAAAGGAATTGGTAAGGTAATATGTTGGTTGAAAAAAGAGAAAAGAAAAGGAACCAGTGTGATCAGGCCGGAGATTAGAACAAAGCCATGTGCTAGATTTAGGGTATATTTTGATCTATTAGAAGAAATTGTATCCCAAAATTTAAAGAAAAAAAAACTTTATATGTATATTAAAAATGAGGTTAAAGGGGCGCTTGGGTGGCTCAGTGGGTTAAAGTCTCTGCCTTCTGCTCAGGTCATGATCCCGAGGTCATGGAATCGAGCCTCGCATGGGGCTCTCTGCTATTTTGATCTATTAGAACCCCTCTCTCTCCCTCTCTCTGCTTCCCTCCCTGCCTACTTGTGATCTCTGTCTGTCAAATGAATAAATAAAATCTTTTTTTTTTTTAATTTTTTTTTAAGATTTTTTTTTTTTTTTTTATTAGAGAGAGTGGGGGGGGGGAGAGAGCGAGCACAGGCAGACAGAATGGCAGGCAGAGGCAGAGGGAGAAGCAGGCTCCCCGCTGAGCAAGGAGCCCGATGTGGGACTCGATCCCAGGATGCTGGGATCATGACCTGAGCCGAAGGCAGCTGCTTAACCAACTGAGCCACCCAGGCGTCCCATAAATAAAATCTTTTTAAAAAAGGGTTAAATACAATTACAGTATAAAATATGACTATAATAATGAGAATTTAAAAATATTTTTAAAAGGTATTGATAAGATAAAATAGTTTAAAATATATTAAAATAGGAAAGTGGAAAAATTTTTAAAAATATAATGAGAAAAAAATTTATTTTTTAATTTTTAAAGTTTTTTTTTTTTTTTTTAAAGATTTTATTTATTTATTTGACAGAGATACAAGTAGGCAGAGAGGCAGGTTGGGGGGGGTGGTGGGGAGCAGGCTTCCCACCGGGCATAGAGCCCAGTGCAGGGCTCAGTCCCAGGACCCTGAGATCATGACCTGAGCCAAAAGGCAGAGGCTTAACCCACTGAGCCACCCAGGCGCCCCTTGGCTGGACGTTCTCGCCGATCTTCTCGGGGAGGGCCCTGTTGCAGTGATTCTCTGATGTCTTTGCCCGAGGCGGTGTTGTTCCGCCCTTGCCCGGGCCAGGCGGTGTAATCTGCGCGCCTTCGCTCTTGGGAGCAGTGGTTCCCGACCGCTGTCCGCTGTCCGTAGAGCTCCGAGGTAGGGAGTGAAGACGGCGGCCTCCCAGTCTCTGCCCCGGGTTGCCTAGAACTCCGGGCCCCGCTCCTCAGGGCGCCCTCAGAGAAGGGGGGTCAGTCCCTCCCCTCTCCCTGGGCTCCCACCGTGCTCCGGGCTCGCTTGGCCTGTGACCCCGCGTTTCTGTCTCTGGCGCCCGGCCCTGTTTGGAGTCTCCAAATCCAGCAGATTCCTGCACGGTGCTCCTGCCCCGCTCCTCCCAGAGGAGGAAGAAGGGAGTCTCCCCGCACCTGCCGCTTGTGGGGTCCCTGCTTGAAGAGCCGTGGTCCGGCTGTGCCTTGGATCACAGTTTACGGTAACCCCAAGCCCAGAGCGCACTCCTCGGCCCCGTCTCTGCGTCTGGCTTCCCCGCTCCGACAGCTGGCAGCTCTGCCAAAGCCAGACACCCCGGTTGGTCTGTGACCCTGTGGGTCCTGAGACCACACTGTCCCCGGGAGGGCTCCACGCCCCGCTTAGCCTCTGGAGCGACGTGACGGCCACAAGTCCTGACTGGCTGCCGCCGCCTCGGGGAGCCGCCCCTCCCCCGCGGTCTGCCTTCTCATCGCTTGGGACTCCCGTTCCCACAAGTCCCACCTTCCGGAAAGTGGTTGATTTTCTTTTCCTACAGTTGCTGCTCTTCTATCTCCTGTTGCGTTTGTAGGTGTTCAGAATGGTTTGGTAACTATCTGGCTCAGCTCCTGGGACCTGATGGCATTTCGGTCTCTTACTCCTCGCCATCTTGCTGCTCCGGCGTGCCGTGGATTTCTGGCTGTAGGTCTTGGGCGGAGAACTTGGGAAGCCTCGGAGTTGGATGATGTTGGTCGGGAGGATGAGGGGAAGTGAGAGCCCTCCATCACCCTAGTCTGCACCGTGGAGGAGGAGCCCCAACTCCAGGTACCTCTTCCTCCTCGAGTTCCTCGGTGGCTGGGCGAGAGGTCAGCAGAGCCCAGTAACAGCTGAGAGAGCCAGTTTCTCAGGAATGATTGCGTCTGGGGAACCTCCCAGGCCACACGTCTTTGTACATATGAGCTGTTCCCGGACTCGCGTGGAAGACCCCCAGCCTGCAGAGAGAGCCCTGCAGAGAGGCTGGGCTCCCTGTGCACCTGTGACCCTTGGCAGCCAGTGCGGATGGGGAAGGGCCTGGGGCTCTGCCATCCGTGCGCCTCTTTCTGGCAGGAGCGCACACCTCGGACTGTCCGTCTAGGCCTTCTGATCCTCCTCCTGTCGTCAGGCTGTAACTGCTGGGGCAGTCGGCTTCCCTCGGGTTTGCCGTCTTGCGTCCTCCACATCTTCCTCCACTCAAAAGTCTCTGGTAGCTCCCTGTTAAATAGCCGTTCTGTGGTTCCTTTCTTCAGACAGCAGGTCTGTGTGCAGTGTCTGCTGCGGGCTCCGGGGAATGGCAAGGGACAGAACAGACCAGCATCTCAGTCTCCGTGTCACTTACAGTTTAGTGGCAGTGGGGCTGGGGACAAAATAGTAACGGAGGTGTTAACTGTCCTGTGGTGATCCGTGCTTTGGGGGAAACCAGAGCAGGGAAGGGCACTGTCGGCGGGTGTTGCCATTTGGGGTAGGTTAGACGGGGTGGGTCTCCGTGAGGAGGCGAGGTGTGGCCAAAAACCTGGAAGAGGTGAGGGCAGGAGCCGGGAGGCTCTGGGGGTACAGTGGTGACCAAGGCCCGAGGTGGGGGGCGAGGAAGGGCGGGGCTGTGGGAGGTGAGGTCTGAGAGGTGAAGGGGCGCAGGCAGCCGCGCGTCGGCCAGAAGGACTCCAGCGTCTGTCCTGAGGGGGACCAGACGGGAGGCCCTTGAAGGCAGAGGCGTGGCGAGCGCTGATGGGGTTTTCAGAGCCATCACTGGTGCTGGCTGTGGGGTTGGGTGAAGATCGTAAGGTTGCAAGTGGGGCAGGGAGATCATTGAGGGCGTCGCTGTCATGCAGGCCGGCAGCGGAGCTGGCTGGACGGGGGAGGCTGCCGTGGGGTGGCCGGACCCCAGACTGCCTTCAGGGTGGGCCTGACAGGAGTTGTGTGCGGTGAGGGGAGCAGGGGCTCGGGGATGAGGCTGGCATTGGGACTGAGCAGCCTGAGTTGGGAACGTGGATCTGGAACGCATGAACGGATTTCGGGTCATACAGCTCAGGCGGAGGGCTTAGAGGACCTTGAACCCCACCTGTGGTGAAGGTATTGCACCTTTTAAATATTGAATAACTCAGATGTTAAGTAGATAAAACAAAAATCATGATGTTCTAACCCAGAACTAGGGCCCTGGGGGCTGCTGGGCTTCTGAAGGTATCTGAGTAACCAGCCCCTCCCTCTGGGACTAGGAAGAGTCAGTCCCGTGGAATGACTTCCCTCTGCTGGGGAGACCTGCAGCCTTCTCCGCTGCAGGTGCTTGATGTGTGGCCAGTCCCCTGGGATCCCTTACCGTCTGGTGTCGTGGCTTGTCCAGATCCTTCTCTCCTTCAGGGTCCAGCCCAGGTGCCCCCTCCTCCTTCCCGGCAGAAGGCCCTTCCCATCCCTTGGAGCTCCCCGACTGCTGGCTGTTACCCGAAGTCAGATAGCCTGGCTGGCCTGGCTTTGAAGCCCAGTGCGTCGTCTGCGTGCCCTGCGGCTCTGGCTCGCGTGTGCACGGCATCCCCGAGGTCCAGTGCCCCCTTAGAAAATGGGGACAGTCGGGCCACCTTGCAGGGTTGGTGTGTTGAATACGTTAAAGTCTGTGAAGAAGGTCATTTTGTGTCACACACACCAAACAGAATCCTCTCGTGGGGGTTGGGCTTGAAGTCTGCTCGAAAGTCAAATACCAGAGACCGAGCCCCCTGGAAAACCTTGGGACTGCCTGCTCTTCCTGCTGGACGCCAGACTCCCCTACTGGTTCCCCGTGGCCCACGGTTAGTGCTCCAGTGCTTGTACCACAGCTGTGGACCAGCCAGCCTCCATCTGCTGCCTGATAGTGACCTCTTTCCTGTGAGTGGTTAAAGAAACCTTAAAGCTGGTCATTTATTCTTTCCCGCGGGTGTAGCCGCCAGGTGCTGCCTTGGTGGTTTCACCTTCCTGTTCGGTTCTGGCCACTGGGGTATAGAATGGGCCGTCTCTTGTTGATTCCAGGAAGGCTGTAGAAAGGAGATCAGTGCCTGTTTGTCTCCGGCTCCTCCCTCTCAGAGCAGGCCTGTGGCAGCAGAGACACCCAGGGGTGTTGGCGGGATGGCTGACTGACTCAGGCCTCTTACTCTCCCTTGCAGATCGAGTCCGAGGATCGTGCGGCTGGTCCCCCCTAGTATGGCCAATGAAGAGGATGACCCAGTCGTACAGGAGGTAACTGCTGTTGCCCGCGCTCTGCCGGGGCTACCAGGGAGCAGTGCCCGGGTGCAGCGCTGCAGGAAGCGGGGCTGGGGCTCTTCCATCGCGCTGGCCGGGCATCAGCTGGTATTCTAGGGATCCCTAACTCAGTCTGTTCCCTCTGTCTGGAACCCTCTTCCTCCAGATAACTGCCTCGCTGAGACTTTCGCTTCCTCCCATTCTCTGATCCAGCATTTCCTTGTCAAAGAGGATTCCCTGATCCCACCCCTGGCCCCCAACCCGCCTCGTGAACACCCTCCCTGGCCCTCCCCAGCCCCCCTTGGCTACACCCTGTGCTTGGTCACAGCACTCCCTGTCCCCTAGACAGAATCTCCTTTCCCTAGAATGTAAGCTTCACGAGGGAGGGATTTTCTTCTTTGACCACGGTGTCCACAAAGCCAAGTTCAGTGCCTGCCACTCAGTAGATACCCAGTGATGATTTGTTGAATGAATGAATGGGCTCAACAACTCCCCCTTCTTCCTGGGCCTACCCAGAAGTCATTCAGCAGTTGTTTGCTGGATCCACTATGTGCTGGGGGCTATGACAGCCGTGAGCAAGGCAGTGTCCTGCCCTCGGGAAACTTGGGATCTGACAAAGAAGGAGACCCAAGATGCAGATGGTGGGGAGGTAGGTTCCAGAGTCAGCCCAGATCCAGACACATCCTAGAGCCTCTGGGCCTTTGCACATGCTGCTCCCTCCACCTAGAATGCCCTTCACACAGGCTTCGCCTGCGCTGATGCCCTTCACTCCTCCTTAAGGCCTGGCGGTGGGAGAGAACATGGTTAGCGCGAAGAGCCGTGGTGGGAGAGAACATGGTTAGCGCGAAGAGCCGTGGTGGGAGAGAACATGGTTAGCGCGAAGAGCC
>NC_081567.1:20223279-20253487 GCF_022355385.1 Mustela nigripes
AGGAAGCCGGGAGGCAAAGTGCCGCACGGCGGCGCAGGCCGGTTGGTGCCGAGGAGGAGGAGTTGGGCCGGGTCGTTCTCAGATGGGCTTACAGACCACCTTGAGGTGGGTGACAGGTCAGTCCAGGGGAGGTGGCGGAGGACACGGGGAGGAAGTGCAGCAAGTGCGTAAGCTCTCCCCTGCCCCGGCCTCATCAGAAAAGCATTTGCTCTGGCTCTAGGATGCATCGTGATCTGAGCAGCCCCCGTGGAAAGCCCATTTTTTTTTTTTTAAATATTTTATTTATTTATTTGAGAGAGAGACAGTGAGAGCATGAGCGAGGAGAAGGTCAGAGAGAGAAGCAGACTCCCCATGGAGCTGGGAGCCCGATGCGGGACTCGATGCCGGGAATCCAGGATCATGACCTGAGCCGAAGGCAGTCGCCCAACCAACTGAGCCACCCAGGCATCCCGGAAAGCCCATTTTTATTGGGTTGCAGCAGACCTAGCGGGGCCAGGAACACTAGCTGCAGAGCGGGAGGCTGGAGCCTCGGTTCCCTCTGTTTCTAGTGGTGGCTGAGCCTTCTCCCCCACACTGCCTCTAGGAACCATGAACCCTAACATCCAGGGAGCAGGGGCAGGGCCACTCTGGCCAGGCACCTGTCTGTCTCCTGTTGAAATATTCTTCCCTTTTTCCCAGATCGATGTGTACTTGGCCAAAAGTCTGGCAGAGAAGCTCTATCTGTTTCAGGTAATGGTGAGACCAGAGGGTGAAGGGGCCTCCTAGGGCATGGGCGTGGGGAGTGGGGGGTACCGGGAAACCTCAGCTTTGCTTAGGGTTCTGGACACCAGAATGTGGAGTGGGTGGCGGGGGTGGGGGGGGGGTGTTCTTTTGGCTTCTGTGGGCAGGCAGGTCAGTAGTCTCTGATACCGAAGACGGGGAATCCAAGGCTGCCGTGAGGCAGAACAGTGTCGTGGTTCAGTCTCTGGAGAGCGGCAGGCGCGTTGAGGCCCAGTGCCATCGTGACTTAGCTGTGAGCCCCGGGCAACGTCCTTAAGCTCTCTGTGTCTGTTTGCTCATTTGCAAAATGGTGGCAGTTACACTACCCACGTGGAGGTGTCACCGTGCAGGTTGGATGAATCCGTGCAAAGTGCTCGGAGCCCAGCCCAGCCCAGAGCTCAGCTCTACAGTCTGTTTTAGGACAGTTCTGTCCCCTGTCCCTCATTCCTGCCTGCATCCCGCGGCAGCTGTTAACCTGTTCTCTCGCGCTGTGATCGGCCCGTCCTGGACATTTCATGTACACGGAATCGTGGCATAGGTGGCTTCTCTTACTTAGTGGCATGGTCTCAAAGGCTCACTCATGTTCTAGCACGTGTCGGTACCGCACTCCTTTTTGCGGACGATGAGTTTACCCACACCCTGGTGGCTGGCTGGGTCGGTTCCGGCTGGGGCTGTTACGAACAGTGCTGCGGTGAGCATCTCTCGCAAGTTTTCCCTGTGGACAGGTGGTGGTGTTGGGCACATCCCTAGGAGTGGAATTGCTAGATCCGAAGGAAACATTGTTTCTTCTTTAAAGGAGCAGGCAGACTGTTTGCATTTTCAACAGGAAGGTTATGGTTTGAAGTGTTTGGTTTCCATGTTGCGTATGAGAAGGTGAGGCGCAGGGGGCCAGCCGCTGCACACGCCGCCCAGGACGGGGCAGCAGTGGGGCTGCTCAAAATGCGAGCCGGGAAGAGAGGCCCGGCTGCCCCTGTCCCTGCCCCAGGGTCTCCCTTTACAGGCTCTGGGGCTGGGAGCCTGTCCTTCAGGCCTTCCGAACTGGAGTCCTTGGCTGCCTGCAAATGGCGGGGAGCTGGCGGGGAGCTGACCCCGTGTGTGTTCGCGGTGGCCCAGACCGTGTGGCAGTGTCCGCTCCCTTTGCCTCGTTCCCCGCCCCCAGCAGCCCAGTGAGGTGAGGACGTTCACGCTGGCGGTGGTGAGGAGCTGGCCCCGGCCCGTACATTGCAAGAGGCAGAGTTGGGACCAGAACCCAGGACTGATTCCAGCACCTGCCCTTTCCCGGCCCCATCCCAGCCTGAGATCAGGAGGTGGCAGAGCCGCGAGGGCTCAGGCCAGACCAGTGGGGCTCCAGACTGTTCTTCCTGCTGCTGCCATAAGCTTGGCCCAGGAAGCAAGGAGTTGCTGTCTGAGCAAGCTTTTAGGAAGTCACCTTTGCCTTGGGCTGGAACGTAGCAGAGCCAAAGGGCCCCCACACAGAGGGTTCACTGGATGCGCTGCCACGCCTCCAGCAGGCTCCTTCCAGAGCGTGTTGGGGTACGGGCTCCGCTGGGCACAGCTTCTCGAGGGCGGGTCCAAACCGTGACTCATCCGTCCACTGGTGTCCGTCCGGCGCCAGACAAAGGGAAGGTGCCTCTGGGAGGGCTGTTGTGGGAAGATGTGCCCAGCATGCTCAGAACAAACAAGTGACCAGAGCAGTATATTTAAGTGTGACATAAAAACGGCTTTTGGCATGGTGACATGGGGGCCCAGATGGGGCTGAGTGGGTCAGCGGCAGCTTTTTGTTATGGAAAAGTGTACAAGGCGGCGGCGAGAGAGCGGACCAACGTCTTCACACCCCGTCCTCCGCCGGCAGCACGGCACTGCTCGGGTCTTCCGTCTGTGCTGCCCGTGGCCTCGTGTCCCCTGCCCTTGGCGGGATGTCCCCTGCCGCCTCCTCACTCTTGCCTGCCCGGCAGCGCTCTGTGGATTACCAGAGAGGGGCCTGTTTGGGTTCCTGACGCTTAGGGCTGTTCCTTGGAGGTCAGAGGCCTTCGAAAATTGCCTTTTGGAAGGAAGCTGGATTGAGCCGATATGAAGGGGACACGGGTGGAGACCAGGAGGTCTCTGCTTGGTGTCGACTCTGGGCTGGAGCTTGGGAGCCCAGCTCTGGGCTAGGCGAGGCCAGCCTGGGCAGGGTGGACTGACGGCTCCTTTCCCCTCCCCAGTACCCTGTGCGTCCGGCCTCGATGACCTACGATGACATTCCACACCTTTCAGCCAAGATCAAGCCCAAGCAGCAGAAGGTGGGTCTGCCCTCTGACGGAGGGGGCCGAGGGAGGGGGACACCGGTGGGGGCTGGTGCCGGTGAGGCGGGAGGCAGGCCCTCTGGGGACTAGAAGCCCAGAGAAAGAGCACTTGGAGGGTTGGGAAGAGAACAGTCACTTGAGCCTGGAAAGCTGAGGAAGGAAAGTTCCCAGAAAGAAAGAGGGTAGGCAGCTCCAGAGAGGCCGGGGGAGAGCACGGCCGGGTGTGAGTTAGAGACTGGGAACGGGGGCTCGTGTTCACAGGGGTAAGGCACGGGCTGCCATGTGGCAGCTCTGGTAAGCTCGAAGTGCCTCGAAGGGATGGGGTGACAGGCCGGGAGCTCTGGACACGTGTCTTGTCCAGGGTGGCTGCAGCGCCGGCGCCCCGTTGCCACTTGCACTGACTTTTCAAGAGAAGTTGGAAATGAGAATTTTTATGAGAAAAATCTCTTGAGCTTTAAATGTTGGTCCCTAATTTAGATTTTGGAGGGTAGAATGGGAGGACAGAGGGAACTCTGTGACCGCACCCCTCCGCCCCCCAAATAAAGGCTCTGTGGCCTTTCTGTTGGAATTAGGCTTTGTGACCTTTGATGCAGACTGAACCCTGGGGTCCTTTAGGAGGCATGCGTGCCTGGCCTGCGCCTGGGCAGGGCTGGGATTGGCAGGGACTGGGGTCGGGACATGGCTGTGGCCGGGTTGGGTGTGTCCTTGAGTTCCTCCTAGCTGCTGGGGGTGCTTGATGCCTGCAGGTAGAGCTTGAGATGGCCATCGACACCCTGAACCCCAACTATTGCCGCAGCAAAGGGGAGCAGATTGCGCTCAACGTGGACGGCGCCTGTGCAGATGAGAGCAGCACTTACTCCTCGTGAGTCCCTTGTGCCTAGCCTCCTGGCTTTTTGGCAAATGTTTTTCCTCCCGAGAGGCCCCGTGATGGGAGTGGGGGCTTGTCCTGTCCTTGGACCACAAACCAGGCTTTGGGTTTTCTCTTCCCCAGCCTCCCTCCTGAGGCTCACACATGCTAACTTGGGGCCTTGATCTCTGTCCCTGGACGTTGAATTCAGGAGGTGTCTGGGGTGGAGGAGGCTGTGCCTGCCATGCCCTGGGCCTGGAGCTTCCTCCCCCTGAAGTCTGTCCTCCCTGTGCTCCCAGGAAGCTGATGGACAAGCAGACGTTCTGCTCCTCCCAGAGCACCAGTAACACAGCCCGATACGCTGCCGCACTCTACAGGCAAGGTACCCGCGCTGGGCAGCCAGGCTGCCATGGCTCTGGGAGGCCGCTTTCTGGGAGGGAAGCGGGATAGGGGGTGGGGGGACCCAGCCTGCTGCTCCCCGAATGCTGGATGCCCATAGGGGCCAGGCAGATTATAGAAATGACACTGTCAGGGGCTGGAAGAGGCCACCTCTAAGGACTTCTGGCTCTTGATGCTGCCTGACCCAATAGAGCCAGTGCTTCCAAGGTCACTGTCCTCCTGGGACACAGACATACAGCATGACTTTTGAGACCGGTTCGAGAATTTTGTTTTAAACACAAGGTACTTGCGGGGCTTCTGGTGGAGCCTCCGACTCTTGATTTCTGCTCAGGTTGTGATCTCAGGGTGCTAGACTGGAGCCCCGCGCCAGGCTCCACGCTCAACAGGGCGTCTGCTTGGGGTTCTCTCTCCCCCTCTGCCCCTCCCCTTACTCACTCACTCACGCTGTCTCTCCGTCCCTCTCAAAAAGGAAAAAAATACAAGATATTTCTGCATGAGCAATTTTTTTTTTTTTTTTTTTATAAAGATTTTATTTATTTATTTGATAGACAGAGATCACAAGCAGGCAGAGAGGCAGGCAGAGAGAGAGGAGGAAGCAGGCTCCCCACTGAGCAGAGAGCCCGATGCGGGGCTCGATCCCAGGACCCTGGGACCATGACCTGAGCCGAAAGCAGAGGCTTTAACCCACTGAGCCACCCAGGCGCCCCTGCATGAGCAATTTTACTCTTAGACAGCCTCTACCCAAGAGAAGCGAAACGTCCACCCACACAAAACTTGTACGCGGATGTTCGTAGCAGCATCATTCATAGTAGTGACAAGGTAGGGACAGTCCCTAAGTCTGCGAGCGGACGCCTGGATGGCGAGGTGCACTAGGCCGTGCATGTGTTTGGCTGCGTCAGGAGTGAGGTGCTGACCGTCCCCCGGTGCGCGTGAGCCTGGGAACGTGATGCGCAGTGAGAGCAGCCGCTCGCGGGAGGCCGCGCGTCATAGGCGCCCAGGTCAGGAGGTGTCCCGGGGAGGCAGATGGAGAGACAGAAAGCAGGTAGTAGTTGCCTGTGGCTGAGAGCAGTGTGGGATGGGGAGTGACTGAGGATGGTTTGGGGTTTCTTTCTGGGGAGATGAAGATGTTCTCCGTGGGGAGTGGGGGAGGGGCAGAGTAGAGAGAGGATCCCAAGCAGGCTTCACAGTCTCCCTCCTCTGCGATCATGACCTTAGCTGAAATCAGGAGTTGGACGCTGAACGGACTGAGAGACGCAGGTTCCTCTGAAAATGTTCTTAAATTGATTGTGGTGCTGGATGTACAACTCCAGGGATACAGTAAAATACACTGACCAGTGTGCTTTAAATGGGGAGTTCTGTATGGCATGTGAATTGTAGCTCAGTAGAGCCACTGAAAAGTAAGTATTTAGAAATCAGAAAGCAGTAAGTGAAACTAATTTGAGCACTAAGGAAACAACTAGATTGGGCTCAAAGTAGCACCAAATAACTGGAGCCTTCTTTTTTGAACCCAGGCCTCAAGCCTTGCACCTGGGCTGTTCGCTTCTTTTTATTCGTTTTTATTATGGTAAAGTGTACATAACATGAAATTTACCATTTTAACCATTTTTGGGAAAGATTTAGACAAAACGTGCTTCTGGGGTTAGGGGGTAGGGGCGGGGAGTAGGCCGAGGAAGAAGAGACTCATAAACTGACTCTGCCGAGCGTGGGGGCCGAGTGCGGGGCCTGATCTCACGACCCTGAGATCATGACCCGAACCGAAACTTGGTCGGGCGTCTGACTGACTGCACCACCCAGGCACCCCCATTGTAACCAGTGTTCGGTGCGCAGTTCAGTAACATTGAGGGCATCTGCGTTGCTGTGCGGTTGTCACCCGCGTCCGTCTCCAGCACTTGTGCCGTGTAGCCAGATGGACCTGTCCTGTCCTTTTTCTTCTGAGTCTCTTGTGTTGTTTTTTTAGGATTCTTTCTCCCATCCTAGGTTCATACAAAGGTTCTCCTAAAAAAAAAAAAATTTTTTTTTAAATTTTATTTGAGAGAGAGCGAGTGAACACAAGCAGGAGGAGGGGCAGAGAGAGACGCGGACTCCCCGCTGAGCAGGGAGCCGCATGCGGGGCTCCGTCCCAGGACCCTGGGATCATGACCTGAGCCCGAGGCAGACGCTTAACCACTGAGCTGTCCAGGCGCCCCTAAAGTTTTTTCTGGTATTTATAGTATTTTATACCAAATTTTTTTTTTTTTTTAAAGATTTTATTTATTTATTTGACAGACAGAGATCACAAGTAGGCAGAGAGGCAGGCAGAGAGAGAGAGAGAGAGGGAAGCAGGCTTCCTGCGGAGCAGGGAGCCTGATGCGGGGCTTGATCCCAGACCCTGAGATCAAGACCCGAGCTGAAGGCAGCAGCCCAAACCACTGAGCCACCCAGGTGCCCCTATACCAAAATTTTTAACATTTCTGAAAATTATTCTTGCATGTAGGGTGGTAAGAAGATTCCGTTTTAATTTTGTAAATTCTATTAACGAACTGTGTTCTGTTAGTGTCAGGTGTGCAGTAGAGTGGTTCGGTGATTCTGTATCCGACTCTGGTCCTCACGACAAGTGTACCCTGAGTCCCTGTCACCTCATTCCCCCGTTCCCCCCACCATCTTCCCTGTGGTTGCCATCAGTGTGTTTGCTGAGTGACCAGTCTGTGGGTTCTGTGTTTCTGTGTTTTTGTTTTGTTTTTTAAGTAGGCTCCATGCCCACCCAGCTTGGGCTCAAACTCGTAACTTAGAGATTGAGAGTCTCGTGTTCTACCAACTGAGCCAGCCAGGAGCCCCAAATCTGTTCTGTGTGTGTGTGTGTGTGTGTGTGTATGTGCGTGCGCGCGCACTTCTTCCCCCCTGCCCCCCCCCCGTTCTTTTGTTTCTTAAATTCCACATACGAGTGAAATCAGATGGTATTTGTAGGACCATTTGCTTCTGTACTCCTGACTGTGAGCATGCCGCTCCCTCTGGAGTCCAGAGAGCCCCTTACTTGAGCCTTAGTGTGTCATTTCTTCTCTTTCAAGCCCACATTGACTTGAGAGAAATTGATGGTCTTCGCGCTGCCTGCCAGTGCTTGGGTCTCATTGACAAGGAAAAGTCCTGGCTGCGTCTAGGACCGTGTAGATGCTCCCCTAGCTGGCCAGGCTGTAGGGAGCCACATTTGTGCTAGCAGACTTCTGAGCAGGTTGGATGGTTGTTTTTGTTTTTGTTTTTTCTTTTTTTTTTTTTTTTTAAGATTTTATTCATTTATTTGACAGACAGAAATCACAAGTACGCAGAGAGGCAGGCAGAGAGAAACGAGGAAGCAGACTCCCCGCCGAGCAGAGAGCCTGATGCGGGGCTCGATCCCAGGACCCTGGGATCATGACCCGAGCCGAAGGCAGAGGCTTTAACCCACTGAGCCACCCAGGCGCTCCTGGATGGGGTTTTGACAAGCCAAGCTGGAGGATGAGGACGAGAGGCAGTCTGTGGGGAGAGGACGGTGGGCGTTGAGGATGTCCTTGAGTGGCCTGGTGGGGAAGAGCAGGCCATGTTCAGAGTGGAAAAATTGCCGTGTGCCAGAGCAAGCCACTGCGGGGGGAAGGGGTGGTGACCAGGGTCATAAGGGCCTTTGATGCTCATGGTGGAGGGAGTGCAGGCCGGCTTAAAGAACTGGCTTGGAGGGTGGCCTGGGTGGCTCAGTGGGCCTGCCTTCAGCTCAGGGCATGATCCCAGGGTCCTGGGATCGAGCCCCGCTTCAGGATCTCCGCTCAGCAGGGGGCCCGCCCCCCCCCCCCCCCCGCCTGCCTCTCTGCCTACTTGTGATCTCTCTGTCAAATAAATAAAATCGTAAAAAAAAACCAAAAACGAACTGTCTTGGAGCAGAAGAGTCTGTTCGTGCTCTGCTGCAACTGTGTGCCTACTGGGCCAGGTGGGGTTGGGAAGGGCCGCAGGCCTGGTGGTCCCAAGGCCCTGGGACTGGGGGCTAGAGCAGAGGGGGCAGGTGGGCAGAGGCCTTTGGGGGAGCACAGCGCCCTTTGTGACTGCTGTGAGCCCAGCTGGGTGGTTTGGCCCCAGCTCCCAGAGTCAAGTCCAAGGTCTTCTTCCTCTGCCAGGTGAGCTGCACCTGACGCCTCTCCATGGCATTCTGCAGCTGCGGCCAAGCTTCTCCTACCTGGATAAGGCGGACGCCAAGCACCGGGAGAGGGAGGCGGCCAATGAGGGTGAGCCCTGGACCCCTAGCCTTCATTCTGGCTGCATCTTGGGATGGGTTGGCTGTGGGAAAAACTGCAGGGGGCCGGATTCCAGGATGCTTCGCAGCGTCCCCACTCTGCCCACGGGATGCCGGAGCAGCCTCCCGCGCCGCTGGACAACCAGACGTCTTCCTGCATTCCCCAGTGGCCCCTGGTGGGCAAAATTGCTGCCAGCTGAAAAGCGCTGACTTGTCCACTGACCTCTGTCTAGAAGAATTCCCAGATACCCCTGCCTGAAGCCTGGGGAATTGGGGGCAACACCAGAGGCTGCAAGCAGCGCCCGCTTTCTCTTGCAGCAGGAGACTCTTCGCAGGATGAGGCGGAAGAAGACGTGAAGCAGATCACGGTGAGTGAACTCTGGCCCCGAGGAGAGGGGGTGCCGCTGGAGGGGGCCGCGGCGCCGGCTCGGTAGCTCAGCTGTCTGGAGGCCGCATAGGGTGTGGGGGGGCTCTGCGGAACCCGGGCTCCGGGGGCGAAACCGGCACCCAAACGGGCCTATCCTTCCGAGCCTTCCTGCTGGGCAGCCTGGGGGCTAACCTGTCTCCACCCGCCCCAGACCTGCCCCAGCCGAGTACAGGATAGCTGCCCGGGCCTTCTGTAGAGCAGGGACCTTGGGGCGTGGCTGGAACTGGAATTGGGTGGGAGGAGGAAACCGGGGCCTAGGGAGTCCAGGGGACCCCCCCACCCCCCGTCTGCGCCATGAAGCCTGTGTCCCAGCGGAGCCAGAATCCCATGTTGCTTAACCATGTAATTCTGTCTTTTCAGTGGTGCACAGATGCAACATTCCTATTTTAATATTTATTCCTGTATTTCATACACTGCGAGAAGAATATTGACCTTCCATTAATGGCCTGTAGCGTTCCCTCTGTGTAAGCACAGAAAGGGTAAAATGAGTGTTTAAGGAAGAAGGCATAAATAGTGACATGGGCGGCATTCAGACACGGCTTAAGTTGTGAGCCTTTGCGCATCCTTGAAGATGGGGCGATACCGATATGACCGTGTGTGGTGGTGGGTGCTCACCCTGTTCTCTCAGTGGCCTGTTGAATGATCACCCTCCTTCCCTTCTTGGGGACTCAGTTGGCGAGGAGCCTGACTCGTCAAACAAGTCATTCTTAGGCCCATGAACTTCAAAGGACCCATGTAGAATCCCAGGATTCTGTGCCGCCTGGCCGGCTCAGGCAGTAGATTATGCAACTCTTGATCTCCGGGTCATGAGTTCAAGGCCCATGTTCGGCATGGAGCCTACTTTAAAAAAAAAAAAAAAAAAAGAATCCCAGGGTTCTGTAATCCTCCAACGCCCCTGCATGGGTCCCCTTGATAAGAGAGGTGTGAGGGCCCTGTTGGGTCGGGACACTAAGCATCAGAAGCCCGGATCTACCTGGCATGAGCCCCAAATGGAATGTACTGGCCCTTGTTCCTGAAAAGTTGAGGGGGTAGCTTCAGGTATGGCTGGATTCAGGTGCTCAGACTCTGTCATCGAGACCTGGTTTCTCCCTCCCATCTCCAGGTTCTGCCTTCCTCTTTTGGCCTCTTTCTCAGGCAGGGTGTCTGTCCCCAGTGGTACAGAGTTGTCCCAGCTCCAGGCTCTCATCCTCCCAGCTTCCAAGACCCCAGGGGAAAAGAAACTTCTTTCTCATTACTTCTAACTAAAGTCCCAGACTGGACTCATTGGCTTGGCCAACCCTGAACCAGCCCCTGTGGCTAAGAGGATTTGGTGCTCGGATTGTCCAGGTCTGAGTCACGTGCCCACTCCTGTGGCTGGGAACGTGTGTGGGGGTGGGGGCCGGGGGAGGGATACTTGCTCCCCTGAGCTGAGGGGGAACTGGGCATTTCCCAAGCAAAGTGGGGGGCGGCTCTTACCAGTGGGAGTGGAAATGGATTGGGTGCCGGGCAGGCAGAAGCAAGAGAAAGCTGCTCCCTGGCCTGCGTCGGCAAGTCAGGGACAGAGGGACACGGTTGGAGCTGAATTTAAGAGATGTGTGTCGGGAAACCAGGGGAGGTGGGAGTGGTGCTGGGCGCTCCAGTCTGGCGTGCGCGGACTGGCAGCCCGGGATGGGTCCAGGCCTGAGGCCACGACCACCCCCCCAGGTGCGGTTCTCCCGTCCGGAGTCGGAGCAGGCCCGCCAGCGCCGCGTGCAGTCCTACGAGTTCCTGCAGAAGAAGCACGCTGAGGAGCCGTGGGTGCATCTGCACTACTACGGCCTGAGGGTGAGCTGGGGTCCCGGCCGGCGGCTGACGCTGGCCCTGGGCCAGGATCCTGGGAGAGGAGCCCAGTCTCACCTGGAACTGGTTTCAGAATAAGTGAGAGCCACTTGGTGGTGGGGAGCCCGAGGAGAGAGGGTGAAGTCCTGGGGACAGTTTGTCCTTTGTTCCAGCCGGTCTACTTAGCGTGTGTCCCCCGGGGAGCAGGAGACCGAGAAAGGAGCCCACCGTTTCCTGGGGCAGCAGCGTGGGCATCCGCAGGCTCTCCTCCTGTGAGCTTCTTGCTGGCCCCAGGTCTCATGCATCGTGGGTCCTGAATGTGGGCCCTCGACGGAGAACCGGCCGGCTGTCGCGGGCCAGCTTCACCGCTGGGCGCTTTGACGATGCTTGGTTTTCATCTCATGTGCTTAAAACCCAGACCTTGAAACTGTATTGGAGTAAGGGAAGTGATTGAATCGAAGTCAAAGATGCCATAAGGCTCCCCAACTTCTTTCTGGGGGAGGAGCAACTCCTGATTTCTCTGGAACTTTCCTGAAAGAGGTCCATTTGGACAGAGCCTTAGAGTCAGACTTCCAGAAATTCTGCTCTTTCCTGGTGTGTGACTTTATGCAAATTACCTAATGAGAGAATTTGATGTACATTTGCAGCCATTAGACCAGAGCCAGGCCCGTAGTAGGTGCTGAGTGACTGTTAGCTGATCCTCTTACTGTTGGTGGTTACTGGCCCTGTGTCCCAGGCAGGGCACCCGGGACATGGGTGTTGGGGCTGGAAGCGGTGAAGGGCACCTCACAGAGGCTTGGACGCCACGCTCTGGTGGTTAGATGTGGTTGTGTGGCGGGCCTTGGGGCAGGGCAGTGGGCAGCTGGAGTGGAGGGTGATGCAGGGGTGAAAACGGGATGGCAGAGGGGCTCGGGGGGGTGGCGCAGGCCCCAGGGTGGTGGCCGAGGGTCCTCCCCCCCTGCTGCTTCCCCAACAGGACAGCCGCTCTGAGCACGAGCGCCAGTACCTGCTGTGCCAGGGTTCCAGCGGGGTCGAGAACACAGAGCTCGTCAAGTCACCCAGGTGGGACCAGCCGGGCCAGGGTGCTTAGTCCTGTGGGCTCCTGAGCCTACCACTGGCCCCAGTAGGGTCCCTTTGGTGTGGGGCCTTCCTGGGGACGTGGTCCCTTCTGAAGCAAGGGAGATGGACATGGGAGGGGGCCCGTCCTCCTCTGGAGAGGGCCAGTGGGGGGTGGGGGTGGGAAGAGATGGTCGTCCGCTCTCCGCAGGTTTGGGGGACGCTAGGGGAGGGTGGGCATGGTCTCAGCCCCCAGCCCTCCCCTGGGGAGGCTTCAGCCTAGGTGCAGCCTGGATTTGCGGGCGGGGGTGGGACAGGGACAGAGCCCGGAGCTGCTGACTTACCCTCTCTCCTGCAGCGAATACCTCATGATGCTGATGCCCCCCAGCCCGGAGGAGGAGAAGTGAGTAGAGCTGGGCTGGACACCACCCTCCCCACCCCAAACCTCCCCTCTCACCCCCTCCTCTAACCCACTGTCTCTGTTTTCAACAGAGACAAACCCGTGGCCCCCAGCAACGTCCTGTCCATGGCCCAGCTGCGCACCTTGCCCCTGGCTGACCAGATCAAGATCCTGATGAAGAATGGTGGGTGGACACCCGCGTCTCCCAGGGGGCCCTAGGCCTACCACCTCCTGGAGGAACGGAGTGTGGGACGGACTGAGGACTGAGAGGCAAGGCCAGAGGCTCCTGCTTTACAGCTGGGGCCTCGTCCGGAAGGATCGCACCGCAGCAGTGCGGCGGCTCCCTCAGCTGGGCTCGGGCTCCTGCTCTCCCCGCCACCTAGCACTCCCCTGCTGGGTGAGCCTGGGCAGGTGGCTGACCCCGCTGCGTCTAAGGAACTAGGAGAGCTCCAGAGGGCTGACCTGTAGCTTAACGGCTTACACCGAGTCTTGGATGTGAACATGAGCTCCATACATTTGCTCGCATGACTTGGTGGCGCCCCTGCACACAGCGGGGATGGTCTCCTTTCTCAGAGGACTCGGAAAGCCGGAACCTGTAGGGCAGACATGAGCCCTGAGTCTCAGAGCTGAGTCCCGGGCCTGGGCTCCCCTCCGGAGCTACCACTTTTAGGATCTTCAGGAGCCTGAGCAGAAGGGAGAGCCCAGCTCCCCCTGGGGCCGCCAGGGTGCCAGGCCACTGGCCTTGCTGCAGAGGACATGGGGCCTACTCCAGGCCCTCTCTGGGCCCCAGTAGTAATGATTTTACCTTTTTTTTTTCCCCCCACCCTGAGTAGGCTTGACACTTAATGTCGGGCTTGAACTCATGACCCTGAGATCTAGAGTCTACTCTACCAGTTGGTCTACTATACCAACTAGCCAGCCGGGCATCCTGTAATGTTCGCTCCAGGATTCTGTGAGCGCGGGGTGCCTGCAGGAGCAGCCAGTGGAGTCAGCGCTTATTACCTGTGTCACCAGCGTTTGTCCCACGCTGGGGGGGGGGGGGCTATGGGAGCCTGAGGCTGCATAGACTTGGGGGTGGGGGGCGTGCCCAGGCTCTCTTCCCTTGTCTCATGTCTCCTGCGTCCTCAGTGAAGGTCATGCCTTTTGCCAACTTGATGAGCCTCCTCGGCCCCTCCATCGACTCTGTGGCTGTTCTGCGTGGCATCCAGAAGGTGGCGATGTTAGTCCAAGGAAACTGGGTTGTGAAGAGGTAAGTTCTCTGTGTGGGAGTATCTGACCCATTGAAATTCAACGTGATGACTGATGTTTTGGGTTTAAGTCTACCTTAGTGCTGTCTTGTTTGTCCTGCATTTTATATCCATTCTTACATGCTACTGGATTCTTGTTTTATTATTCCATTTCTCCCTGCCAATTTGGAAATTATCCTTTCTGGGTTCCTGTAGGGAGCACCCTGTAGATTTCAGGGTGCAGTGGTGCATTCATAACTGATCGTGTTGGATTCACCCAGGACAATTCAGAGACCTTAGGATGTTAATTCTCTTCCTCCCAACTCACATGCCATTGTATTTATATAGTTTTTAATTGTATCTTACAACCCACAGAACAGTATCCTATCCAGTCAATATTCTTCAGATCTGCTCACATTCTGTTTATTTTGCTCATCATGAGCCTCTGTGCCCGAGTTTCTATCTGGGATAATTTCCTTCTGCCAAAAACCGCTAGGCTGTTTCCTTTAACGAAGGTCTGCAGGGGAGGAGCTCCCTTGGGTTTCGTATGGTCAGAGATGTCTATTCCTTTGTTGTTAAAGGTTATTTTTCCTGAGTGTAGAATTCGAGGTTGATTGTTTTCCTTCCACACGCTGACTTAATTCCCTGCATTCTCATTCTCGTTGTTTATAGTGACGAGTCTCCTCTCTTTACCCTTGGTCCCCTCTGGCTCTTTTTGAGATTTGCTCTTGTGGCTTTCCACAGTTCATTAAGATGCGTCTGAGCGCGAGTTTCCTTTCCCACGTGCTGTGGGGTTCGGAGCATGTGGCTTGATATCTTTCAGGAGTTTCTCTCCTGTGATCCCTCCACCAGACTGTCACTTGCGAGGTGGGGAGGGACTTCTGTGTGGACCCTCCCTCCTGTCCCTGGCACTCAGTGTAATGCCTGGCACGTCTCAGACCCCGGCTTCTAAGTGTGGCTGAATATACATGTATCTATATTATGTTAATTTAAAATAGTGTAACATAAAATACGCTAATAAAGCCTCACTTTTTAGAAAGTGTGTAAGGTGAACAATCTGTCAAAATAGGAATTTTTCAAAATTCTCGAGTACTTCATTGCGGAAAGTCCATCATTTCGGTTAGTTGGCCAAGTGCTTGCAAAGGCTATTCACGTTGCTGCCACCTGGTGGCGCCCTTGCACTGGGAAACAGGGCCAGGGTCTGTCCGGAGGTCGCGGCTGTCCTCTCCAGCCACGTTAAGTGTCCGTTGTGGAAGGCCTTTGGATGGTGCGTCACTTGTTAAATGGGACCACCTGGGTATATTTATGCTACGAATGAGCGAGAGCCGGGGGGGGCATCCCATCACTCCCGACGACACTGACCCTGAGATGCAGAGACTGGCCAAACCTCTGGCAGCAAGGCAGCCACCGAGATGGGGTTTGAGCTCTTTGCCCAGCACTGCGTGTGGCCCTGGTGCTTCTGCCCTTTCAGCCTGGGGTCTGTCCCTGCGACCTTTCTGTCAGGTCCTGCCACGAGCCCTCACTGCCACGCTGCAGCCTGGGGGTGGTGCTGCTTGCTTGTTGGTCCTACTGTGGGTTCCTTGAGGAGATGCAGAATTCACGCATCGTTCACTAAATCTGTCTCCATGGTGTGCTCTGCGCCCCGTGCTCTGCTGTCATTCACGCGCTGTCCCCGTCCTCAGATGTGTGGGGCGGACAGGGGCACCGTTACAGAGGAGCTCCCCGAGTGCAGAGACCCGGGGCGCGCACCACATCCGCCGCCCGTTCAGTCCCTTCCTAGGCCTCCCTTCCGTCCGTGCGGCAGTGGCGGTTCCTGTCCCCGTAGCGTGTTTCTCGGAAGGGAGCGGACACAGCTCGACCTGGAAGGAAGACTATTAGCCGGTTGCCAGGGAGGAGAGAGCCCCCGCAGGAGCGGCGCCGGAGAGCGGGGGCTCCTCGGGCACCGCGTGGTTGGGGGTGGGGTGGGGTGTATGACAGGGCCTGTGGCTGAACTCGGTCAAGGCTATACCTGTAAGCCTCAGCAACCTGGTCATTTGCCCTTGGGCCCTCAAGGTCTCTGAGCTGCACTCCCGGTCGCATTCGCTCCGGAGGCTTCAGCCCCACTCGTGCCTCAGGGTCCCTCCAGGTCCAGCCACTGACCCGGCTTGCTCCCACTCACACCGCCTGCCTGTCCTTTTGGGCACGTGGTGAAGACCTTGTGTCCTGCTTCCCAGTCAGTCTCCCTAGGCCTCACACCTGCCTTGCGCGTGGGGCTCGCTCTCCTCCCACAGTGCCAGGCCTGTTTCTGAGCCCTTGCCCTCTCTGATTGCCCTGGGCCTGGGCTGGGCCAGTGTGTGCACGGAAGGTCGGGAAGGGCGGGAGGAAGAACTCTTTCTTTTCTACATGTGTTCCCAGAGCCAGGCTCCACGGTTGAAAGGGCAGCCCCGGGGGCAGCTGTCCCAGCCCATGTTGGAGAGGCAGGGGCTGGGCCAGCGCTTGGAGCAGGGGGTGGGGGGCGGCAGGCGGCAGAGGGGCTGAGGAATGGGACTGACCCCCTGCTTCTGCTCTCATTGGCAGCGACATCCTGTACCCCAAGGACTCCTCCAGCCCTCACAGTGGTGTGCCTGCTGAGGTGCTCTGCCGCGGTCGCGACTTTGTTGTAAGTGCCCAGGCTCTCTGGCCTCCGGTCATCCGGGATTGTGGCAGGGGCTCCACGGGCAGGGCAGGGCTGTCAGGACCTCAGTTTGGGCAACAGGGGAAGGGCAGGTCTCTGTGGCCAGGGCGAGGGCAGGGGGTGGCTCTGGATGGTTCTTTCTCCTTTGATTCGGAATCCTGGAGTCTTGGGCTTCACATGAGCGTTAGAGTTCCTTTGGCCTGGGGATTACAAACCAGAGGCCCTTAGGTGGACTCTGGCTAAGGAACATATTTCTTTTGGCCTGAGCAGGTTTTTTTAACTGTTCACTTGAGGGCACCTGGGTGGCTCAGTGGGTTAAGCATCTGCCTTAGGCTCAGGCCATGACCTGGGATCGAGCCCCACATCAGGCTCCACCTGCTGGGTGGGAACCTGCTTCTCCCTCTCCCTCTGCCTGCCACTCCCCTTTCTTGTGCTTTTTTTCTCTGTCAAATAAGTAAAATCTTTTAAAAAAAAAAAAAAATTCACTTGAATTAATTGTTTACAACTCAAAATTCTGGTACAAACCAGATTTTTAGCTCATTATGAATAATTGGGCAGTTGAGTACCGCGGGGCCCAAACCCCTGAGTGGCACCGACTTTAGGTGGGCCCGACAGTGCCAGCATCCCCCACGGTCCCGGGCAGGCCTGCTTCTCTTGTATGTGTTTCCCCCCTTACTGCCGTGGGTCTTGGCAACTCCTGAGCCAGCTCATTCCCCACTCCGTTGCCCTGCCCTCATCTGGTAAGTTCTGGCCCAGGCATTCCTCTCAGGGGCTTGGACCCCAGCAGCTGAGATCTGCACTGCCTCCCTTGACCTCAGCTTTGTGCTCCGAGTTTGGGGAAATCCGTCTCCTAAGCTGTCCGCGGTGACTGTGATGTGGGTAGGGCAGCCCCTAAGCTGTCCGAGAGAGTGGCTGTGTTTTCTCTTTGCCTGACTCGATGTCCCAGCTTCTCCGGACGGTTAGAGGCTAGGTGCCCCTGCACTTTTTGTCTCGGCGCCCAGGTGCAGCGGATATCCACTCCTGGGCTCACCCACCGGAGCCCGCGTGCCGGTTGCCACTGCCTGCCAGCCCGTGGCCCTGCGCGCGGACGCCGTCAGAGTCGGGCCTGGGCGGAGGCTGCTCCAGTCTGACTTCTTGCGGGGACGGTCTTCCCTCAGGACAGCTACAGGGCTCTGGGGGATGGTCTTCGGAGCCATCTGTCTCTGCCTCCTGGAAACAGGCTGCTTTTTCTCTCTCAGATGTGGAAGTTCACGCAGAGCCGGTGGGTGGTGAGGAAGGAGGTGGCAGCAGTGACTAAGGTAAGTGCTCTCGGTCGGAGGCCTGGCCCCGCGGCCGCAGGGAGCCGGGTCCGGCGGCTCCTGGCCCGCAGGCCCCACCTTCGTTGTGTCCCGCAGCTCTGCACGGAGGACGTGAAGGACTTCCTGGAGCACATGGCCGTGGTGAGGATCAACAAGGGCTGGGAGTTCCTACTGCCTTACGACGGGGAGTTCATCAGGAAACATCCAGATGTGGTCCAGCGGCAGCACATGCTGTGGACGGGCATCCAGGCCAAGTAAGGGCTTGCTGGGCAGTCCGCAGCAGCCTGGCCGCCCAGGCCAAGTGTGGGCCGGGGAAGGCACTCCGGGGCCCTGCATGCCTCTTCCTCCACTCCGGACGGACGCTGCCCTCGATCCCAGAGCCCCCCAGCAGCGGCCTGGCACAGCCACCCTCCCGATCAGAGCCGGCCTGTCCGTTCTGAGGAGCCGGGAGGGGCACCGCCGCCCGCCCCAGCCCGGAGGCTCCCAGGGGCCGTGGGGCCTGCGCGCTGTCGGGAGGGCCGGCAGGGCTCCGCGCGCCAGCATCTGCAGCCACCAGGATGTCCCTGCCTCGACGGCGGGGCTTGCTGTAGCGGGGCAGGTGCCTGGGGTCGCGGCGTAAAGTTAAGAGAGTTTATTTTTCTTTTCAGATTAGAAAAAGTGTATAATCTTGTGAAGGAAAGCTTGCCAAAGAAGTCAGATGGACAATCAGGTGGGCACGGGGCCCCTAAGCCAGCCCTGGCTGCGGGAGGCCTGCTCTGCAGGGGCTTGTCCGGGCGCGGGCCGCAGAGGGGTGTGTGGCTCTTCCCCCTGGGGGTCCTTCGGTGCCGTCCTCCCCGTCCCCACAGACCTCAGCTTGGGGCTTGGCCTCGGGGACAGAGGGCTTCTGTCCTCGGGGGCTGTGCTGGGGTGCAGGCCTTCCTGGGTCAGCAGAAGGCGGCCATGGGACAGGAGGAGCTGGCAGGGAGGGACTCGGCAGTCGCCCGTCCCGGTTCGAACCTCCCCGCGTGGGATTCTGGTTTTCCCGCTGGTTTCTTTCCTCACGGCGGTGGGCGCTCCATCCCTCCGGGCTCAGGCGGGGGCGGAAGGCGGGAGCACAGCACCTGCTTCAGCCCCGTCGGGCTGGGCGAAGGGCCCTTCTCTGCGCTGTCCCGGAGCCCCCACAGCAGCACTGCGTCCCCCCACAGGACCTGCTGCGCTGCTGTCCGGGGACCAGCGGGTCCAAGTGGCCAAAAGCAAGGCCCAGCAGAAGCACGCCCTGCTGGAGCGGGAGCTGCAGCGGAGGAAGGAGCAGCTGCGGGCGCCCGCGGGCCTGCCCGGCGTGCGCATCAAGGAGGAGCCCGTGAGTGAGGAGGGCGAGGACGAGGAAGATCGAGAGGCAGACGAAGACCAGGAGCCCATGGACACCTCTCTCACCTCTCTCGGTGGCGGCCTCCACAACAGGCTGGCCAACGGGCTGCCGAGCGGGCGGGCGGCCGGCGGGGACAGCTTCAACGGGCACCCGCCGCCGGGCTGCGCCAGCGCCCCGGTGGCCCAGGAACTGAGGGCCTTCGTGGAGGCCACCTTCCAGAGACAGTTCGTGCTCACGCTGAGTGAACTCAAGCGCCTCTTCAACCTGCATTTGGCCAGCCTGCCGCCTGGCCACACGCTGTTCAGCGGCATCTCGGACCGCATGCTGCAGGACACGGTGCTGGCCGCCGGCTGCAAGCAGATACTGGTGCCTGTAAGTAGAGCGCGGCGCGCCTCCGGGTGGGCGGACCCGCCAGGCCGCCCTCTGCCCCTCGGGAGGGCTCCGGGCACGCGGCACCTTTCCCGGCAGGAAGGCAAGTGGGGGACCCTCTGGAGCAGCCTGCGCCCTGCTTGCTTTGGGGGAACCAGTTGTTTGGAGGCTGCCTGGGAACTCGGGAGGAGCATTGGCCTTGGTCTGAATTGGTTCTCATGGGTTGGCTTCGTGTGAGCTTGCGCCCCTTAGGCTCTGCACCCGCCTCTGATGTGGGCACATGTGGGCTTTGGTACCCTGGGCCTTGGGTGAGGGTCCACTGCGGTGTCCGAAGGCGCTAACCCCTTGCTTGGCCTACAGGAGGGCCTTGGTCCATGGGGGTCCATGTCAGCCCTCCCATTTTTCAGGATGAGTTCACTCCTGTCATTTGATCTTTGCAATTTGAAGGTGTAGAAACTGATTTTCAGAGAAGCGAAATGAGATTGTGTGAAGGTCGTATACCCAGGAGGTGCCGGAGCTGGAAGCCGAGTGTAGCGGCAGCCGGGCTGAAATCTTTCCTGCTTTAACTGATGCTCAGACCCTTTGACCCGAGCCCACGGCTTGTGCCGCCCGGGCTCCGGCAGGCCGGTGTGCTCTGTGTTTCTGCCGCCGGGCCTGAGGCGGCAGCGTGAGCCAGCCACAGCCCGGGCTTCTCGCCCGCTGTGGGCACCGGCCTTGCAGTGGGAGAAGCGCAGGTGCGGACGGCGTGTCGCAGACCATTTCCTTTAGCCGAGGGTGGAGAGGGCCAGGCTGTGGCTTCAGGATGTGGTGCTGGTCATTCTGTCCCCCAGGCTCTGCTCAGACCTGGCAGCAGGCAGGTCTGCTGTGGGACTGTGGCTGCCGGTTAAGGGAACATGGGCGTTTGCAGTTTAAGGTCAGAAGCACCTGTAGCCTCCGGTGATCTGAGGCGAAGGCCATCCTTGTGTGAGACTCACAGACTAGGACGAGAGGCCCTGGACCCCGTGCTGCCTAGGCTGTCCCGGGACATCTTGCCCTCGTGGCGGGAGCCTTGTTGGTGCAGTTTCCTAGGGAAGGTACCAGGGTATGGGGGCCCTGCCCTATTTGGAGCCACCCTTGCCCACCCAGCAAATGGGTCTAGTTAGCTCCAGGATCCCTTTGTTGGAGCTTGGCCAGGCAGGGGAAGGGCGCCTGCCCAGGGTTAGCTAAGCCACTTGGGGTCTGGGGTCATATGGGAGAGGGACATGAGGTAGGCTGCTCTTAGGTACCCCTGCCCTGCTCCTTCCTCTTGGTGGGACTGGTGTCCCCAGGAGACCGTGGCCTCTCTCTGCTGCTCACGTTGACCTCCCTCCCCATGATCCTGATGTGGGGACCCTAGAGGATGGTCCCCTCCGAGGAGGAAAAGCCCTCCGATGTGTCCAGCCTCGGGGTGCTGAGGTCCAGGGAGAGTGAGTCGACTCACAGTCCTGCCGCGTGTTAGATGTGTGAGCGGACACGAAGTCAGCGCTGAGCTGGATTCTCCCCTGGAGAGGGGGAGGCTGCAACACCTTGCCCCGCCTCTCTGGTTTCTGATGATCGAATGACGTTGTGCAGTTCAGTCCCTCTGGGGCTTTATGCGGTAGGAGCGACCACTGTTGCTTGTGTCGTGGGGTCAGGGCTGGAAGCCACGCTACCACGTGCCCGAGCCAGGCCCCCCTTTCCTTGGTCTGCCTTCGGACCCTGCTGACCCAAGTGGTGTGGTTTGCTTGCGAGTCGGGCAGGGCCTCTCACCTGTACCACCATAGCCCTTGAGGGAAGGGGCTGGAAGGAATCCCTAGGATACTCCTAGGGTGGGTGGGGGCGGGAGTGCTGCTCAGGACACGTCTCAGGGCTTATGTTTAGGGTAGGCCCCCGATACTGGATGCTGGAGGTGAGCTAATGCCAAGCATTGTGAAGCAGAAACCAGATTCCCCTCCTTGTCCATTGAATCTGGGGGTTCCTGCTCCATCCTACTGCAGCCCTAGTGAGTGGCAAGAGCCGGAATTGGAACCCCTGGTCTCACGTGGGCTCGTTCCCTGGACGGGGCCGACGCAGAATGGGAGGGGGAGGGGCAGGGCGGCTGCACCAGCCGATAAGGACGAACAGCTCACACCTGGGCCTTGGTTAGTTTCCCCCCCAGACTGCTGCGTCCCCCGACGAGCAGAAGGTGTTCGCCCTCTGGGAGTCTGGAGACATGAGCGACCAGGTAAGGTGACTTCTGGGCTTTCTCCCCAAGAGCAGGGATTGGGGGCAGGAGGCCTCTAGGGAGACCCAGATCACAGAACGTACACTTAAGATTTTCTGGCCCCTGCCCATTTTACACATTTTGGCTCTGTGTCTCTTGTGTGTTGTTAAGACAGGCTGGACCTGCCTGTCCTTTGAGTTGAAACGAGTGGTTCCCGATTGCCAGTCGAATTAGAATCTGCATTAGAATCTTTTTTTTTTTTTTAATTTATTTGACAGACAGAGATCACAAGTAGGCAGAGAGGCAGGCGGGGGATGGGGGGGGGAAGCAGGCTCCCGCTGAGCAGAGAGCTCGATGCGAGGCTCGATCCCAGGACCCTGGGATCATGACCTGAGCCAAAGGCAGAGGCTTTAGCCCACTGAGCCACCGAGGCGTCCCTGGAATCCTCTTTTTAAAAATACATGTAGGCTCTTAGCACTGACGCCAGAGATTTAGTTCAGTTCTGTAGGAGCTAGGTATTTACCTGTTCAGATTTTTCTAAAGATTTTATTTATTTATTTGACAGAGATCATAATTAGGCAGAGGCTTAACCCACTGAGCCACCCAGGCGCCCCTACCTGTTCAGATTTTTAAAGAGATTTTATTTGAGAGAGCACAAGCAGGGGAGCGGTAGACAGAGGGAGAAGCAGACTCCCCACGGAACAGGGAGCCCGATGTGGGACTTGATCCCAGGATGCCGGCAGAGGGCAGGTACTTAACCGACTGAGCCACCCCGGCACCCCAACATGTCTACAGATCTTTCCTGAGGATTCGGCCATCCAGCTGGGCTCATGAACCAGTGACCGTCCAGGTTTGTCAGGTGGCCTCTGGCAGTGAGAATCAGAAGGATTTATTAGAGCTCAGGTGCTGGTTTATAAGGTAGAAAGTGGTCCATTTTGCCTCCTGTCACCCCAGCAGTTAGGGTCCCGAGGGTCCAGTGAGCACAGTAGGAGTCAAACCAGCAGCAGTGTCTATTTGGTTATACTCATGGACCCTGAGGTCCAGAAATTGTCCTTAAATCATGAACTTGCCTCAAGTTTACGGATGAAGATTAAACTGCTCAAACACACGTCTGCCCTTTTCCAGGTTCTATCCTTAAGGTGTGGGGAGCAAGCGGGGAGCATCCCCCTATGGCCTCAGCAGGGGCCCTCACACTACGGCAGTGCAGGGGCTCTTTGAGCCAGCCTCTGTGCTCTTTGCCAGGAGAGGCCTCGGAGTTTTCTAGTTCTCGCAGAGTCAGAAATTCAAAGAATTTGACCATTTTTTCTCCTAATCAGATTCAAAGAAAGGCTTATTTTTTAAAATACACGCGACAGAGCTTTCCTGCCCGGTCTTCACACAGCTGACTTAGTTGGGGTCTCTCCCTGCTTAGTTATCAGGAAACACCAAGTCCAAACTGCTTGCCCTCTGCGGGCACTTCCCTGGCTTTTCTTCCTCGTCCTGGGGGTCACGGGATGACCGGTGGGTCAGGTGTGTTCATCTTTAAACAGAAGTCCTGGGCATACACGGACTGCGGTGTGCGGTTAGGGCCATAGCTTTGCCTTTCTTGTTTGGAGAGGATTCTCTTTTAGGTGACTGTTTTCCGCACTAACTTATTTTTGCTACTAAAGCACCGACAGGTTTTGCTTGAAATCTTTTCCAAAAATTACCGGGTCCGCCGGAACATGATCCAGTCTCGGCTGACCCAGGAGTGCGGAGAGGACCTGAGCAAGCAGGAGGTGGATAAAGTGCTAAAGGTATCCGTGCTCCGCGCCGTCAGCCCCTGGCTGGGGCGCCCAGGGCTGGCTCCTCCCGGCCTCGGGTGCTTCGTACATCCGGCCTCTTCCCCAGCCAGGGGGTCTCTGCTCCTGCTGCTGGAGGGTGCGGGCAAAGCAGTGAGCTGAGGGCGGTGTGGACGCCACCTTCGCAAAGATAACGGGGCCTGTGAGTCCTGACTGGTCTCCCCGTTAGAACCGGGAGCAGCCGGCACGCGCACCGCCCTGCAGCCCCCCGCCTGGAGGGCTGCTCCCCGTTTCGTCGCGTCGTGCTGACCTCAGCCGTCCGGGCCGTAAGCTAGAGCGACTGCTGAGGCACCTTCGTTCTGGGTCTGCTTAGGGACCGTTTTTTGTTTTTAAGCTTGTGCTTGCCAAGCACGTTTATGTATGGTTCCCTACTTTCTGGGCCCCCTGAGAGGCGGCGGCCCTGAGGCCCAAATGCTGCTCGCGCAGCGCTGTGAGGAGGCAGCTCTGGACGTCCCGTTTGTGTTCCATCCGTGCGTCGTGGACGGACCTGTGGGTTCTGTATGGGACAGAGTCGCCACCTTTCCTGCTCAGGTCCGCCCTTAACACCCCTCTCTGTCTCCCTTCCCAGGACTGCTGTGTGAGCTGTGGCGGCATGTGGTACCTTAAAGGGACAGTACAGTCTTGACAATAGTCCCAAACCGCTGACCCGGTGAACCCCAGCCCAGGGCAGGCCGGCAGAGCCAGCAGAGGCGGCAGCGGTCTCCCGGCTTCGGAAGACACGGAGCAAGAGGACCCGACCGTGTCACGGCCGGAGCCTTGTGCTGTCTGGCGGACAGCGGGGGGCATCCGCGGCCGGGGGCAGGGGCACTGAACCGAGATCGCTCCTAGGAGAGAGGGCAGCCGGGACCTTCATTACAGTATAGTTTGAAATTCCTGATGTATTTTGGTTATTATTTGGTTTCATTCTCATAATAAAGAGAGTGCATCCTGACTACAGGCAGGCTGATGAAAATCATGGTTTAATATTTTACTTTTCAGATTTAATGCCAACAAGGGACTAAGTCACATTTGTTTACAGGATGAAGAAAACCTTAAGGTTTTAAGTAATTAAAATGCCTAGAAGCCAATATTTAGTCTTCGATTACCTATCTGCTAAGACTTCTGCCCATTTCATTAAACCAAATCGAATTGTTGCACTGCTGGGTGTCTGTGGCCAACTTCCCTTTTAAGACAACTTTATGTAGCAGTCAGTCTCAGCTGCTTACATGAACCCTAGCAAAAAGTCAGAATGAAGTCCATCTATTAATGTTTGCGTAAGGAAGCAAACCAAACCAGGTAAGTATGGAACAATGTATAAGTGAGGTTATCACCCTTTGATGTAAAAAATTTGTATTTTGTGTATTTTTAAAATAAATACTAACACTAACCTGGCATCATGGTGCTACTGTCTTCTAAGGGTGACAGGAAGGCAGTGTTGCTTGAGCTCTCAGAGCCTTGCACGGTCTCAGGGAAGGGAGCCGACGGACAGAGGGAGAACTTCGCGCTGCCCAGCAGGATGGCGCAATCATCTACGATAGTAAAAACAAACGGGTAAAAATACCTGTAGCCTAACGTAATAGTTAAAACAGCAATATAGAATAAAAATGTTAGTACAAAAAATGTAAACTACTCCATTTTCAAGATCTGGTACCTTATACTTACGATGCTTGCAGTTTGGACCAGCCATGGTTTAAGTGTTCATTTGGGACATGTATCTAATGGTGACCTTAGCAGATCATGCAGCCCTAGAGGATTGGGGGCAGTGGTGGGGGGGAGCGGAGGAAGCTGGGGTGGGCAAGATACGAAATTCTGCTACCTAAATGTTAGGGCACTGCTTTGGGCACTAGAGCCACTATCTGACGTTTAGGTGATGGTCTGTGTATGCCCCTGTAGTTTAACAGGATGGTGGTACATTATGTTCTTGGTACTAATTGTTAACAAACATAAGCCTGGAAAGCATAAAAAACTTTGCAAAGTTGACAGAGTATGTCCCACTCTTGGACTTCTAATGGTGTACAACAGAGATGGAAAGTAACCAAGCGATGGGGCTCGTGGGGAGTCCTAGCCTGAAACACGCTGGTAAGGATGGAGGAGTTAAACACTGAATTCAAGGGGCGCCTGGGTGGCTCAGTGGGTTAAAGCCTCTGCCTTCAGCTCAGGTCATGATCCCAGGGGATCGAGCCCCGCATCGGGCTCTCTGCTCGGCAGGGAGCCTGCTTCCCCCCTCTCCCTCTGCCTGCCTCTCTGCCTACTTGTGATCTCTGTCAAAATCTTAAAAAGAAAAAAAAATCCTATCTTTCTTTAAAATAAACACAATTTAAATAGGAAAGTGAATAAACATGAGGAATATAGGAACTATTTTAAAGGTGTAAAAATCAATGTTGTAAGTTACACCAACCCATGAAAGAAAATGGCATAAGCCTTAAAACTGGTTGGAAAGAAAATTACAACAGACCACTTATTAGAAAGAGGAAAAGATCCAGGTATTTTCATGGTTGAACTATGATCACATCTTTGTGACAGACCCAAGGGTTTGTCAGCATATGAGGAGCCTCCAAATACTCCTGAAGTAGTGATTTAAAACCTAAGTAGTAAATTGCAGTAGCGTGTTAAAAAAAAAATAAGCAACTTTGTCTTGCAAAGTGTGAGGATCCTGGGAAGGCTTACCGTCACAGAAACGCGAGGGTCCTATGAGGACATGCACAATAAAGCTCATGCCGTGAAGAGAAAAAAATAATCGTCTCAGGGACTGATATCTACAGCTCATTCCAGATATAAGTTCTTAAAATAGGAGTAGATGGATTCTCATTAACCTCATTAAAAAGTTAACCCGCTGCATCAAACAACCCACATAGTCCTTAGGATGGAGATCCAGGGTCACTCACCATAGTTAAGATCCTGGGTATACAACTTAGAGAGATTAGATGAAGGACTACATTAAAATAAAACATTTAGACAAATGAGTTTTATCTAACAAAAAAGACAGGAGTCAAAACGTCTTTTCAGGGTGCCTGGCTGGTTTGGTAGAGCATGTGATTCAATCTTGGGGTTATGAATTCAAGCCCCATTTTGGGTGTGGAGGTTAAAAAATTTTTTCAGATATGTCAACAGAATCAAAAAAGCTACTCTGAAAAACATTCAACAAAATAACGAATCAATAGCTTTCCTATATGCAACTACAGTAAGAAAATAAACAGAAGTAGGGCGGCCTGGCTGGCTCAGTTGGAAGAACATTCCTGGGGCCATGAGTTCAAGCCCCATAGTGGGTACAGAGATTACATAAAAATAAAACAGTATAGGGGCACCCGGGTGGCTCCGTTGGTTAGGCGTCTACCTTCTATTCGGGTCATGACCTAGAGTCCTGGGGTGAGTCCAAGTTGGGCTCCTTGCTCAGTGCAGAGTGCCTCTCCCTCTCCCCCTGCCTTTCCCGCTGCTTATGTGTGTGCACTCTCAAATAATAATGAAACCCATCCATACACAGATACATACCTATGTTTTAACAGAAAAGATAATATTCAGGAGGTGTGTGAACCTTCTAAAATCTGTAGCACCTAACTGATAAAAATTTGGGAAACAGACACAAAGACCCCTGGAACAACCAGAAAGCATACACCCTTGGTTTTGGATTGAAGTCTCTGTGTTATAGTCTGTACTTAATTTAACCAGTTTTTAAACTTGATCCCAATAACCATTTCCCGGCAAGAACCAGGTAAGCTAACTTTAAAGGTCATATTGGGAAAAATGGGAAAAGGGAAATACTGAAGGAGCAGTGAGGCAATATTCTCTCAACCAGAAAATATCAAGCTATAAAAGCGATTAAAAATTGCCATAGAGGGCATGAAAGCTAATCCTAGAACAGAAACCAGTTCAAATTCAAATTCACGTAGACCTTTAGTACTGATTCAGGTGATTTAAACTGATGGGGAGTAGGTGAAGTTTAGGAAGATTCTGGAAAGACAGTAGTGTGAGAAGCACCAGCCATCTCTCCTGACTGAGTTACTGACTGCACAGGCAGAATTTGTCTGATGCAATGATTTTAGAACAGAGTCTAAATAAAGACTTGTAACTTCCAGGGAGAACCAGGATTGTCCGTTGCTGACAGTTTGGGTCAACTTTGGCTCCTAGTACAGTAGCAACCACCCTGCCACTAGCCATACTCACAGAGCAGCTTGCAACAGCTCACAGGAACCTGCGTGGGCAGAAAGCCCTTTCGAGGGTCAGCAGTCTGCCCTGATGGCTGCTTCCGGCCAGACAGAGGTGCAGAGCTGGTCGCCGCTGTCCCTCCGCCCCCGTTGTTGCAAGTCTCTCCAGTGGAGGCTGAAGTGACCGCCGGGGTCGAAAGGACTGGCGTGCTCCCTGCCCCGCCCTCTTCATTTTTCACTTTTTCCCCTTTGGGGAGACATTAAAAACTAGGATATTTTAAAAATGATCACATACACAGAGAAAACTAGAAAGTGACTATGCATGCCCAGGGAAAGGCTCAGAAAAGGCCTGAGAAGACCTTAAGTTTACACCTCAGGCTGATCCTCTGCACAGACCTGGCCTACAACAATCTAAAGAAACAAAACAATAACCAAGAAAACCAGCAGAACCTGGGAGAGGGTGAGAATCTGAATCTTGGAGTTACCACATTATCAGATTCAAATGTCTGGTGTTCGAAAAATCACGAGGCATGCAAAACCAGGAAAATAGGGGGCACTCAGAGGAAAAAATAAATCGACAGAAACTGTCCCTGAAAGACCTAATGGCAGATATAGTAGACAAAGACTTTAAGACAAATGTGTTTTAAAGACCTCAAAAGAACAAGAGGATGTAGACAGTCAAGAAAATGTGTGAACAAAATGGAAATGATACAACTAAAGAGGAAAAAGAATTCTGGGGCTGAAAAACAATGGAAATGAAAAATTCACTACAGGGATTCAAAGGCAGATTTGAGCAGGTAGAAGAATCAGCAAACTTCTGTGATGGAAATTATCGCATCTGAGAAATAAAAACAACTGTGAAGGAAAGTGAGCAGAACCTAAGGGACCTGTGTGACGCCACCAAAAAGACCATATATATATTATGGGAGTCCAAGAAGGATAGAGAAAGGAGCAGAGAATGTATTAAGAAATAATGGCTGAGAACTTCTCCAACTTGATGAAAATGCATGAAGATAAACATTCAAGCAGCTCTGTAAACTCCAAGTAACAAACTCAGACCCACTGAGACATATTGTAATCAAACTTGGCAAAAACCAGAGAGAATTCTGAAAAGCCACAGAAAAGCAAATCCTCACACACACGGGATCCTCAATAAGATAATCAAAAGATGCCTCGTTAGAAACTTTGGGGCCCAGAACACAGTGGGTCAATAGAGACAAAGTGCTTCACAAACAGTAAAACAAAAACTGTCAACCAAGAACCCTATGTCTGGTAAAACTGTTCCTCCAAAGTGAGGGAGAAGTTAAGACATTCCCAGGTACCCAAAGTTGAGGGAGTTCATGACCACTAGATGTATCCTGCAAGGTGAAACGAAAGGGCACTAGACAGTAACCTGACACCCTAATGAGAAAGATTTCAATAAAGGTGAATAAATGTCTAGACAGTTCTAAAAGCCAATCTAACACTGGTTTGTAATAGTACTTTTTGTTTTCTACATGACTTAAGAGACTAATGCAGGGGTGCCTGCATAGCTCAGTGGGTTAAAGCCTCTGCCTTCGGCTCAGGTCATGGTCCCGGGGTCCTGAGATCGAGCCCCACGTAGCGCTCTCTGCTCAGCGGGGAGCCTGCTTCCTCCTCTCCCTCTCTCTCTGCCTCCCTCTCTGCCTACTTGTGATCTCTCTGTCAAATAAATAAAATCTTTAAATAAAAAAAAAAAAAAAAAGACTAATGCATTTGGGGCATCTGGCTGGCTCCGTCGATAGAGCATGTGACTCTTGACTTTGGGGTTGTGAGTTCAGACCCCACACTGGGCATAGAGCTTACTTTAAAAAAGAAAAGAAACTGGGATGCCTGGGTGGCTCAGTTGGTTGGACGACTGCCTTCAGCTCAGGTCATGATCCTGGAGTCCCGGGATCGAGTCCTGCGTCAGGCTCCCAGCTCCATGGGGAGTCTGCTTCTCTCTCTGACCTTCTCCTTGCTCTTGCTCTGTCTCTCTCTCAAGTAAATAAATAAAATCTTTAAAAAAAAAAAAAAGAAAAAAGAAACATTTAAAGAAAAAAAAATCAGTGTAAAAGTAGTATTACTGCAACCTTGTTTTTTTAAAGATTTTTTTTGAAAGATTTTATTTGACAGAGGAAGACAGTGAGAAAGGGAGCACAAGCAGGGGGAGTGGGAGAGGGAGAAGCAGGCTTCCTGCTGAGCAGGGAGCCTGATGTGGGGCTCGATCCAAGAACCCTGGGATCATGACCTGAGCAGACGCTTAACAACTGAACCACCCAGGCATCCCTGTTTTCTTAAAGATTTATTCATTTTAGAGAGAAAGCAAGTGAGCGAGAGCACGGGTGAGGGGGGCAGGAGGAGAGGGTGAGGGACAGAGAGAATCTCCAGAGACTCTGTGCTGAGTGCAGAGCCCAGTGTTGGGCCCAATTCTCATGACCCTGAGATCACTACCTGACCCCAAACCAAGAGTCGGATGCTCAAGCGACTGAGCCACCCAGGTGCTCCCTGTAACTTTGATTTGTAAATCCAAATCTGGTCCTCTACGGAATTTTGAGACCGACGCGCTGCCTACTGCGCTAAGGAGGCACCTTCTGGTCTTCTATGTAATTTAAAAGACTAATATGTTAAAAAATATATTAATTTATGTTTTGGGGTATACAGCACCTATAAGGGATGGGGTTGGAGGTGTAAAGAAACAGTTTTTTTTGTTTTATTTTTTGTTATGGAAGAAAAGCTGGTATAAATTCAAATTGTTTTAACTTTAGGTTTTTAAATGTATTCCCCATACCAATCAGGAATAAAGTAGCTGTAGAATATACACGAAAGGAAATAAGGAATTTTTTTTTTTTTTTTTTGACAGCCAGAGATCACAAGTAGGCAGAGAGAGAGAGAGGAAGAGAAGCAGGCTTCCCGCTGAGCAGAGAGCCCGATGCGGGGCTCAATCCCAGGACCCTGGGATCATGACCTGAGCC
>NC_081567.1:20253587-20272704 GCF_022355385.1 Mustela nigripes
AAAAAAAAAAAAAAAAAAAAAAAAAAGAAAAAATCATCAGCTAAACCCAAAAGACTATAGGAGGACAAAAATGAAGGACAAAAATGTGAGGCATATAGAAAACAAATAGCACAATGAGAGAATTTCCTCATCAAAATTACTTTAAATGTAAATGGTTAAACCTCTCCAATCAGAAGACAGATATGGGCAGAAGAGATAAAAACACATCATTCAACATGTATGGACCTAGAGGGCATTATGCTAAATGAAATAAGCTAAAGAAAGAAATACCATTATTTCACTCATATATAGAGTTTAAGAAACAAATGAATAAAGAAACAAATCAGTCTAAAATACAGCAAACAAATTGGTGATTGCAAGAGGGGAAGGAAGTGGGAATGGGTGAAAAAGATGAAAAGAATTAAGAGTTCACTTACCTTGAGCACTAAGTAATGTACAGAACTGCTCAATCATTATATTGTACATCTGATACTAATAACACTATGCTATGCTTCAATTTACACACACACACACACACACACACACACACACACACACACACGGTCCAACTAGATGCTGTCTTCAAGAGACTCACCTGAGATCCAATGACACAGGGCACCTGGGTGGCTCAGTGGTTTTAAGCGTCTTTCAGCTCAGGTCATGATTGCAGGGTATTGGGATCGAGCCCCACATCGGGCTCTCCGCTCATCTCTCTTTCTCTGCTACTCCCCCTGCTTGTGCTCTCAAATAAGCAAATAAACAAATACATCTATATCTATTTATATCTATAGGAAGAGAGAGAGAGATCCAACAACACAAACAGGTTGAAATTGAAATGATGGAAAAAAGATATTCTAGGGAAATTAGGAGACTTTAATACCCCGTTCACAATAATGGAGAGAAAAACTGGACAGAATATAACTAAGGAAACAGAGGATTTAACACAATAAGGCAACATATAAGGCACACTCTACACAACAGAATACACATTCTTCTCAAGTGCACATAGGACATTTTTAAGGAGAAACCATAATCCACAAATTAAGTTTCAACAGATATTAAAAGATATAATACAAACTACCTTCCTTGATCACAAGATGAATTTAAAAATCAGTAACAAAAAGTTGGAAAAGTTATCAAATTACGAAATACTTTTATTTAATATTTTTATTTATTTATTTGAGAGAGGGAGAGGTAGAAGCAGACTCCCCACTCAGCAGGGAGCCTGATGTGGGGCTTGATCCCAGGCCCCAAGATCGTGACCTGAGCTGAAGGCCGACGCTTAACCCACTGAGCCACCCAGGCGCCCCAAGAACAACATACTTTTAAACTACCAATAGATCAGAGAAATCAAAAGGAAATTAGAAAATAATTAAGAGATGAATAAACATGAAAATACAACATCCCATAACTTACAGAATACAGCAAAAGTAGTGTTAAAGGGGAAATTTTGTGTTATAAATGTTTACCTTAAAAAATAAGAAAGAGGGATGCCTGGGTGGCTCAGTTGGTTGGACGACTGCCTTTGGCTCAGGTCATGATCCCGGAGTCCCAGGATCGAATCCCACATCGGGCTCCCAGCTCCATGGGGAGTCTGCTTCTCCCTCTGACCTTCTCCTCGCTCATGCTCTCTCTCTCTCTCTCAAATAAATAAATAAGATCTTTGAAAAAAAAAAAAATAAGAAAGAAAGGGGCACCTGGGTGGCTCAGTGGTTTGGGCTGCTGCCTTCGGCTCGGGTCATGATCTCAGGGTCCTGGGATCGAGCCCCGCATCGGGCTCTCTGCTCAGCGGGGAGCCTGCTTCCTCTCTCTCTCTCTCTCTCTCTCTCTCTCCCTCCCTCTCTGCCTACTTTTGATCTCTGTCTGTCAAATAAATAAATAAAATCTTTAAAAAAAAAAAAAAATAAGAAAGAAGGGCACCTGGCTGGCGCAGTTGGGGGAATGTGTGACTCTTGATCTTGGGGTTGTGGGTTTGAGCCCCATGTTGGGTATAGTGATTACTCTAAGAAAATCTTAAAAAAAAAAAAAAAAAGATATTAAATCTACAACTAAATTTACACTAAAGAAATTTAAAAAAAAAGTATTAAACCCAAAGTGAGGGGAATAACAATGATTATGATAGAGATCAATGAATTACAGAATATAAAAACAATAGGGATGCTGGGGTGGCTCAGTTGTTTAAGTGTCTGCCATTGGCTCAGGTCACAATCCCAGGGTCCTGGGACTGAGCCCCACATCAGGGTCTCTGCTCAGCAGAGAGCCTGCTTCTCCCTCTCCCACTGCCTTGCTGCTCTGTCTGCCTGTGTGCTATCTCACGCATGCTCTATCAAATAAATTTTCTAAAAAAATCTTTAAAAAGGTTTTTTCTATTGAAAAAAGTCAATGAAACCAAAAGTGGTTCTTCGAAAAGATTAAACACAATTGAGAAACCTTCAGCTACATAGACTAAAAAGACTCAAATTACTAAAATCAGCAATGAAAGTGGAGATTTTATAGAAATAAAAAGGACTGTAAGAGAGTATAGTAGGCACTAATATACAGAATTGTCAAATTAATATGTTGTACACCTGAAACTAACACATTTTATGTCAATTACACTTCAATTAAAAAAAAAACACAACTGTAGGGGCTCCTGGGTGGCTCAGTGGGTTAAAGCCCCTGCTTTCAGCTCAGGTCATGATCCCAGAGTCCTCGGATAGAGCCCCTCTCTCCTCCACAGGGAGCCTGCTTCCTCCTCTCCCTCTGCCTGCCTCTCTGCCTACTTGTGATCTCTGTCTGTCAAATAAATAAAATCTCTAAAAGCAAAGCAAAACAAAACAAAACAAAACAAAAAAAACCCCAACTGTATTGGGTCACCTGGCTGGCTGAGTCAGTAGAACATTCAATTCTCTGTCTCAGAGTTGTGAGTCTGAACCCTTCACTGGGTGTAGAGATTAATTTAAAAAAATAAAAAATTTCTCAAAAATTAAAAAAAATAAAAAACCACTATAGACACTGCTACGAGAGCATGTGTGAGAGAGTGAACTATGAATAACTGTATGCCAAAAAGTTAGACAACCTATGAGAAGGGACAAATTCCTAGAAACAAAAAACCTACCAAGACTAAATCACAAAGACAAAATCTGAATAGACCTGTAAGTAATAATGAGCTGATCAGTATTGAAGAAAAAAAATAATAAAAGCTCCTCTAGACCAAATGGCTTCGCTGTGGATTTGAGCAAACATTTAAATAACTAACACCACTCCTTCTCAACCTTTAATAAAAACAAAAACAGAAACAAAAACACTGAGGGAGGAACACTTCCTAATTCAGTCTAGGAAGCCAGCATTACTCTGATAGTAAAGCCACAGACACTACAAGGAAAATACTTATGAATAATATCCCTTATGAACACTGATGCAAAAAATCCTCAACAAAATACCAGTAAATAGAATTCAGCAGCACATTAAAAGGATTACACACCACGACAATGTGGAGTTTATTCCTGGAACGCACGGATGGTACAACATATAAAAATTGATCAACAAGGATACCTGTGTGGGTCAGTTGGTTGGGTGTCTGCCTTTAGGGTCATGATCCCAGGGTCCTGGGACTGAGTCCCACGTTGAACTCCTTGCTCAGTAGGAAGCCTGCTTCTTCCTCTGCCTGCTCTGCCTGCCACTCCCCCTGCTTGTGCTCTCTCTTTCTGGCAAATAAGTAAAATAAAAAACAAATAAAAACAAAAAATCGATCAATACAACATGCCACATCAACAGAATGAAGGAAAACCCCCTACATCATCATCTCATATAATGCAGAGAAAGCCTATAGCAAAATACTACACTTCTCATGGTTGAAGAAAAAAACAAGTCAATGAATTAGGAAGATAACTACTTCAACACAATAAAAGCCACATATGAAAAATCAACAGTGAATATCATACTCAATATTGAAAAAATGAAAGAATCTACTCACAGTTCAGGAACAAGGCAAAGATACCTGCTTTAATGATTTTTGATTTAACAGTACTGAAAGTTCTAGCCAAAGCAATTAGGCAAGAAAAACAAATAGAAGTCAGATTGGGAAAGAAGAAGTAAAATTTTCTACTTGCAGATGATATGATCTTTTATGTAGAAAACTTTAAAGACTCCACAAAAGAAAACCTGTGAGCATAAATGAATTCAGCAGTGTAGCTGCATACAAAGTCAACACACAAAAAAGAATTGCATTTCTATACATTAGCAATGAACAATCCAAAATGAAATAAAAAAAAATCTCCATTTAAAATGGCATCAGAAGAAGTACTAAGTTTTTTAAAGTTTATTTATTAAGTAGGCTCTACACCCAACATGGGGCTTGAACTCACAACCCCAAGATCAAGAGTTACACCCCTCCAAATGAGCCATCCAAGCATCCTGAAATACCTTGTCATTAATTCAGTCAAAGAGGTGAAAGATTCAAACAACAAAAATAAAACACTGCTTAAAGAAATTAAGACATAAATAAGTAGAAACACATCTCATTCTCAAGGACTGGAGCAGTTAATATTGCTAAAATGTCAATATTATTCAGTGATCTACAGATGTGACACAATCTCTATCCAAATCACAATGACAGTTCTTGCAGAAACTATCTTAAAATTCATATGGAATCTCAAGGGACACTGAATAGCCAAAAAAATCTTGAAAAAAAAAAAAAAAGTATAAAACTGGAGGACTCACACTTCCTGATTTCAATACTTAAACTACAAAGCTACCATAATCAAAACAGTGCGGTACTGGCATAATGAGAGATACATGGAGCAATGGAATACAGAGAGTCTAAAAACAAACTCTCACTCATATGGTCAAATGATTTTTGACAAGGTTCCAAGACCATCAATGGGGGAAGGACAATCTATTCAGCAAACGGTGCTGGGAAAACTGGATATCCACATGCTAAAGAATGAAGCTGGACCCTTCAGTTAACACCATATTGCAAAAGCTTCATAACATTGGATTTGGCAATGATCTCTTGGTATGACATCAAAAGTACAGGTAACAAAAGAAAAAACAAATTAGACTTCATGAAAATTTAAAAACATTATGTATCAATCAACAGAGTAAAAAGGTGGGGTTCCTGGGGGCTCAGTCGGTTAGCTGTCTGCCTTTGGCTTGGGTCATGGTCCCAGGGTCCTGGGATCAACCCCTGCATTGGACTCTCTGCTCAGTGGGGAGCCTTTTCCTTCTCCTACTCCCCCTGCTTGTGCTTGCTTTCTCTCTCCTTTCCTCTGTGACAAATAAAATCTTAAAAACAAAAAACAAAAAAACAACAGTAAAAAGGCAACCCTCAAAATGGGGGGGAAAATTTGCAAATCATATTATCTGATAATGGATTAATATCTAGAATATATATATTCATTGATACATATATACACATTGATATATATATATATATATATCAAGATATCTACATCTATCTATCTATATATCTCAAGAGAAAAAAACAAATTCAAACATGGGCAAAGTATTTGAACCAGTATTTATCCAAAGAAGATACACAAATGGCCAAGCACATCAGAGGTTGTATCACTTGGGACACCTGGGTGGCTCAGTTGGTTGGACGACTGCCTTCGGCTCAGGTCATGATCCTGGATTCCTCGGATCGAGTCCCGCATCAGGCTCCCAGCTCCATGGGGAGTCTGCTTCTCTCTCTGACCTTCTCCTCGCTCATGCTCTCTCTCACTGTCTCTCTCTCAAATAAAGAAATAAAATATTTAAAAAAAAAAAGTTGTATCATTAATCAGAGAAGTACAAATCACAACTGTAAGACACCACACCTCACACCCATTAGGGTGGCTTCTATCAACAAACCGGAAAGCACATTTGGCAAGGTTGCGGAGAAATCGGAAACTTTGTGCCCTGTAATAGGAATGCAAAATGGTAACAGCCACTGTGGAAAATAGTATGATGAAGTTTCCTCAAAACATTAAAAACAGAGGGACGCCGGGGTGGCTCAGCTGCTTAAAACATCTGCCTTCAGCTCAGGTTAGGATCCCAGGGTCCTTGGATGGAGTCCCGCGTCGGGCTCCCTGCTCATTGGGGCGTCTGCTTCTCCCTCTGCCTACCACTCTCCCTGCTTGTACGTGCACTCTCTCCAATCAATAAAATCTTAAAAAAAAAAAAAACCATTAAAAACAGAACTACAATAAGATCCAGCAATTCCACTTCTGAGTATATATCCAAAAGAATGGAAAGCAGGGTCTCAAAGACGTATTTGTGCCTACATGTTCATAGCAGCATTAGTCCCAACAGCTAAAACAGGTAAACAACCCAAGTGTCCACTGTTGGGTGGATTTAAAAAAAAAATGTGGCCCATACACAGAAAATAGTATTCAGCCCTAAAAAATAATTCAGTATGCTACAACATGGATGAAACTTGAGGTCACTATGCTCAGTGAAGTAAGCCTACCACAAAAAGACAAATTCCATGATGCCACTTCTGTGAAGTACTTAGACAAAGTCACAAAGACAGAGAAGTAAAATGGTAGTAGCCGCAGATGGGGGGAGGGGAGAATGGGCGCCTAGTTTCATGTTTAAAAATGAAGAGAATTGGGGCACCTGGGTGGCTCAGTCAGTAAGTGTGTCTGCCTTCGGCTTGGGTTCTGATCCTGGGGTCCTGGGATAGAGTCCCACATCGGGCTCTCTGCTCAGCGGGGAGCCTGCTTCTCCCTCTCCTGCTCCCTCTGCTTGTGTTCCCTTTCTGGCTGTCTCTCTCACTCTCTCCTGTGTCAAATAAATAAATAAATAAATAAATAAATAAATAAATGAAAAGAGTCATGAGGGTGAATGGTAGTGATGTGAATTTAATAACATTTTACTATTCACTCAAAAATGATTAAGATGGTGATTGTTTTAAGTGTATTTTTACCACAATAAAAAAGAAAAAATGAAGTTCAGGTGGATCAAATACTTGTTAAGCACAAAAATGTATTAAAGGATTAATAGAACCACAAAAATTTTGCTTGGCAAAATGCCAGTAAGGCAAAATTAAGATAAATATTTGTAATTCCTAATTACAAAACAAATTCCCTCAATGTTAGAGCTCTTAAATAAGAAAAATAGGCAGAAGACAATACACATGGCCCTTTAACAGATTATAAGACATTCAACCTTAATAAATGAAATTTAAACCAGGAAACCCCACTTTTCTTCCATTCATTTCACAAGGGTCAGTAAGTTTACTGGCACAGGTGGGAGCAACCGGGTGTCCTCCCATATTAGTGAGGGCTGGGAGCTGGGGGCTCAGTAACCTGGAAGACGGTCATAGCAAAATAGGATCTTTTAACTTGACTTCTATATGGATATGTATACCATATGCATGTGTGTGATATGTGTAACACACACACACATCAGCGCGCCAAACAGAGGGCAGTCTGTCATGGGATTTCAGGAGGAGCTCAAACAGAACTGGATTATAGAACGGAACACCAGCAGCCACTTTCTTTCCTCAGCGATATCCACTGATTAAAGGTACGTGTGGAGTTTCTACCCACAGACGTGATACCGTCGCACTATCATGAAGACTGTAGATGGCCAATGATCCAGATACACACGGTTCAGTGAAAATGGAAATTACAGTGACAGCAGCTGGTGCTGTATACGCTTTTAAGAATATGGGCTGATAGAAACACTCATGTACTAACGTATGCAGAGAATATTTTGGAAGAAAATACAAGAAACTTAAAAAAAAAAAAAAAGAAAGAAATGAAAATACAAGAAACTGGTAACTAGTTGATCCTGGGGAGGACAAGAACATCACTTTCCTTAAACTATTCGTACTGTTTCTCAAAATGAAAACAAAACTTCGATTCAAGGCTCATTTTAATGTTTAAATATTATGAAGTGTCTTTCCTACAATTGAATGGTAAAATGTTTTGAGCCAAATGCTATTAATTCAAGAACCAGGTCTGACATTTCTAAAACAGTGAACATTTATATATAAAGTATATACATTTGAAAGTATTTTTCAATCATATATAGTTATTCTAATGAACATATTAACATAAGAATCCCAAATGGGGGAAAAATGGAAATAAATTATGATCAAATCTCAGAGCTATCTGTTGGAAGAAAAAAAACAGAAAGTTGGTTATAACAGTATAAAGGCTTCAGCTTAAAATAAGTAAGTGACCCATTTGGTTCATTTTCATAGATAGTTTTATTTGGTTTTTAGAAAAATAATATACAATAACTGGAACTTCAGTTCTTTTAAATAGTTTTAAATTAAAAGTACACAAGTGAGAAGAGGAGTGGATTCCCACAGGACAATACTGTTTAGTAGAGTAGCAGACAGGAATTTCTGCAGCAAGTCATTTCTAGGAACCACAGGAACTGAGCAAGTCAGCTTCCCCACCTTGGACAACACAGGAGTGAGGGGTTTCCTCTTGCTTCTTTAGTTTGACTTTGAGAATGATTTACATAATTGCCTATGCTACCCACTACAGCTTTGAGTAAAAACATCTGAATGGAGGGAAGCAGGCCCTCTAGGGCCTGTGCGAACAAGCTGGCTTTGGTCAAACCAGAGCTTGCCTTTCAGTTGGGTTTGGTTTCAGTTGGATTTAGATGCGTTATGATTACTTGTCAGTCACAGCTCAACTGGTAGCAGACGTAACAAAACTCAAGGCTTGGAGTATTTGTTAATGCCATTTATTTTGGATTAGGCCCCTGCTTTCTCCTGGACATTCTTCTTAATGAGTTCACAGTATCCAACAGTGTTTGTGAAAGCTACTTCGCTTTGGCAGCCATCTGACTTCCAGAGTTGAGAAGGGGGCAGTAGGAGTTGCCTTAGTTTTGTTTGGCCCCTATATACCCCACACCAGCTACTTTGTGCCGCAGCAGCTCCAGGCCTGCTTCCCTTAGGAGCACGATCTACTGTCCACTGGTTCTGGGACTTTTCAAGGAATCACAGCCTCATCAGCGCGCCAGCCAGAGGCCAGTCTGTCGCGGGGTTTCCTGAGGAGCGTAAATGGAACCGGACTGTCGAGCGGACACCGGCAGCCACCTCCTTTCCCCGCTGCTGCTCGCAGCTGCTAAATAAGGAGAGTGGCGAGGCCAGCGTCACAGCAGTGCCAAACACTCGTCGGATCGGGACAGGTGAAAGCAAGGGACGAATTAGTAGCAGAGCTGGAGGCTGAATTAGGAATGAGAGGAAAGAGTTCGGTATTTTGTTCTCTGTTCATCTATTTCCTGCTTAGTTTTCTTGATGCAACTAAAGATCTGCTTAAAGAGCGCTTTGTACTCCGGAGGGGCCGTGGTGGTGGGGGAACTGACGCGCTCTGGGGTGGCAGAGGCCGGCTCCCAGCTGCTGGCGCCGGGCTCGGGCTGGGCGTTGGTCCCGGCCAGGTCTCTGGCCAGAGCCCTGGAGGTCTGCACCGCCTTGTGGGACAGGGAGTCCTCCTCCTGCTGACACTTCTTCAGCAGCTCGTCGTACTTCACCTTCAGGGCGCTGTACTGAGTGTCCACCTCGTGCAGAAGGGAGATGCCCCTCTGCTTCACGGCCCTGGCCCTCCGAATGCAGGTCTCCTCGTGGCCCCGCACGATGTCCCCGCCCGCCAGGCTGCTGAGCACCGTCTCACTGCTGCTGCGCTTGAGGGGCTTTCTGTGTGCCTCTGGCCCAGGCAGGAGCATCTCCTCCAGCAGGCTCTGGCCGTGTTCTCTGAGAGGGATGAACAGAGAGTCTGGCACCAGCTTCTCGACTCCATTCACAAAAGGATGCTCCGACTGCAGCATCTGCCGCATCTCGGCCACCTCGGCCTCCAGTTCCAGGGCCCGCGCTCGGTAGGCGTCCGCGGCGCCCAGCTGCTGCTCCAGCTCGCTGTTCTCCTTGAGCACAAGCCCGTACTCCTCCTCCATGGCCGCCCGCTTCTGCCGCTCCACGCTCAGCTGCGCCTGCAGCATCGTCACTGTTTTCTTCAAATGCTCATTTTCTTCTTCGTCAGGGCTTTGCTGGCTTTGCAAGGAAGTGATCTTCTCGGCAAACACGTGGTCATACACAAAGTGTCTGAGAGAAAAATGTTGAAAGAATGTATTACCAAAAAAAGGTGTATATGTTACACAGGTCAACTGGGAATGAAAAGAGGGAGATTAATTTTTTCTTTCAACTCAGTATTTTTGAGGAACTGTGACAGTGATCAATTTTTTGCCTTTTCTGCACAAGAGCAGTGGTTAAAATGTAACTGTGCAAGGCTAGCAAATAAACACATGTAAAAAAACATAATTTTTCTGACTCTTTTTTTTAACCATTGAAAGTACTACAGAGGGACACCTGGGTGGCTCAGTTAGTTAAGCGTCTGCCTTCAGCTCAAGTCATGATCCCGGGGTCCTGGGATCGAGCCCCACATCGGGCTCTCTGCTCAGCAGGGAGCCTACTTCTTTCCTGCCTGCTGCGCCCCCTACTTGTGCTCTCTGACAAATAAGTAAAATCTTTAAAAATAAACAAATAAATATTAGAAGTACTACAGAACACCCATTCTCAAAGACCAGAGGTATGACTGATACCTGTCAAGGAAACTAGAATGACCCAGTGGTTCTCAACCTTGCCCGCACATCAGAATCACCAGAGCAACTTTTCAGCGGTGCCTAGAGATCCTGATTTAGGCCTGAGGGACTCATTGGTATTGATGTTTGAAAAAGTCTAAAGTGACTTGATGAACAGTCAAGGTCGAGAGCCAGAAGCCAGTAGCTCTCCTGTGCAGAGTTGCTGGTAATTTTAACTGTGTTTATTTGTGTGATGATCTGTGTCTGCCTCTCACGGAGACTGGAAGTATGAGGGCAGGGACTGTATTTTGCTCGCTGCCCCTCCTGTCTGGCACAGCACGTGCCATATATCAGGTGTTCAAGGAGCAGTTCTTAAATATGCCGTCTCTTAACTCTACATTATAAAGGCATTTCTGTAGGCAAAAAGCTGGTCTCATTGAAATTTCCAATTTTTTCCACTCTATGAAACACAACTCCCAAACCTGTAGTCTCTCAGAAGCACTGCACCTTAGTTTAGCTAAGAGTTAACAGGAAAAGCACTGAAATGAATACTCCCAAGACCGCCAAAAATAAGTTTTTGCAGAATTACTAATACCTAAGAACTCTACCAGCTGTAGGTCTAAGTGGCTTTGCTCAAACCACTTGTAGTCTAATTGCCAAGTGGCATTTTTTTTTTAAGATTTTATTTATTTATTTGACAGGCAGAGATCACAAGTAGGCAGAGAGGCAGGCAGAGAGGAAGGAAAGCAGGCTCCCTGCTGAGCAGAGAGCCTGACGTGGGGCTTCATCCCAGGACCCTGGGACCATGTCCCGAGCCGAAGGCAGAGGCTTAACCCACTGAGCCACCCAGGTGCCCCTCAAGTGGCATTTCTTAAAAGGGTCCTTTCTATCTACTGAAGTCCAGGATGTGTTGTGGACACAAGATACTCCCCTGCTCATCAGTGCCATAAAAGGGCAGGCTCTTACTGGCGGAGGTCGTACAGCTCTTTCAGACACGAGAAGCTGGGTGCCGATTTCTGGTCACACTTCCCCTGGCTCCTTCTCCCTTGGCCAGATGACTTCAACTCCTCCACTTGGCTCTGGAGGTGATCAATGTTGTTTTGTAGGCATTCGATTGTGTCGGTCAGACTGTGAGGAACAGACAGAAGCCATTTGCTGCTTGTCATGTTAAATTAAGGGCATAAGCAGTGAGGAGAGATTAGTTGCCAGCCATTCAAACCGGGCTTTCTTAATTGGAAAAGACTTCTATTTAATCTCTACTCTCCATAAAGAATTAAATTAAACCATACCCCATATTGACCGAAACCCACTACAGCCACATTCTATTCTAGTTTATACTAAATGACTTTCCCCAGGGCTTCCTCAATGGGTTCTAGAAAATTTACCTCAGAATCTTTTGCTGTGAGGCCTTGCTGTCAGCAACTAGCTTTTGATTTGTTTCTTCCAGTTCCCTTGCCGTGACATCTAATTGCTCATAAACCTTTGCATGCTGTTCGTTCATCTGCCGTAGAAGCTCCACCTGCTTGGTCAGATACTGTAAGAGAAAAGGATTGCGACCAGGTTATACATTAAACAGACAAAATACCTACAGTGCTCTAATACAGACTCTTTGATTCTCCGACACCAACTGGGTATCCTACAATTAAATTCTGATACTACCGGCCTGCAGTCACCCCACTAGAAGGGCTCGTTAGAAGGGCTCGGTCCCATGTCACTGTCCCACCACAGACACCAGGTGCAAGACCCAAAAGCCACCTGCACTTCTGACCAATCAGCTGCAAAACTGAAGGTTCCCACAATCTCCCCTCAAGTTCAATAATTCACTGCATTAACTTATAGAACTCATGAAATCACTTTATTTACACTGACTGCTTTATTAAAAAGGTTAACTACATGGAAGAGAGGCACAGGGCCAAGGACAGGCGTGGAGAGGCGCACCGAGCCTCCAGGTCCTCTCCAGACGCACCACCCTTCCAGCACATCCGTGAGCTGGATTGTTTCAGGGGTTACTGAAGATTCACTGCATAGGCACGTGTGACTAAAGTCAATCTCCAGCCCAGCCCCGGTCCCCCCACCCCAGAGGCTAGGGGTTGGACTGATGGTCTAATCCTCTAATAACATGGTTGTGCTCCTTCTGGTAACCAATCCCCATCCTATCACTTAGGGAATTCCAAGTGTTTTAGAAGCTCTGAGCCAGGAGCTAGAGATGAAGATCAAATACATGATTTTCATTATGCCACAATGCCACAGGTTTATCTTATGTAAAGAAAAACTTTAAATCCCAGTTAAAGTACTTGTCTAATAGGAAATAAGTACAGGCCATCCTTTACATGTTTACTTACCTTTTTTTTTTTTTTTTTTAAAGATTTTATTTATTTATTTGACAGAGAGAGAGATCACAAGTAGGCAGAGAGTCAGGCAGAGAGAGAGAGAGGAGGAAGCAGGCTCCCTGCTGAGCAAAGAGCCTGATGCGGGGCTTGATCCCAGGACACTGAGATCATGACCTGAGCTGAAGGCAGTGGCTTAATCCACTGAGCCACCCAGGCCCCCCACATGTTTACTTACCTTAATGCTTACCAACATCCAACATATCATGAGGCTAGTCTACTCTTACAAAGCACAATACATGCATAAAACTAATATTCAACAAGAAAATCTAAAAAGACTGACAATCCCTCAAGAGAAAAAGCAATGGTACATGATTAATGTTTAAGCAAAAATATCATGTTTTACAGAATTAAGAAAGCCTAAAGTAGAGAATTTTAGGGGACTTTTTGTCTGCGGAAAAAAAAAAAATCCAATTTTTTTTCTCCCAGGGAGCCATTCTGGACCCAAAAATGGGGAAAATAACATTAAGCAGAAAGAGATATTTAGCTTACTATGATTCAAAGATTCTTATTTTTAATACTGTGAGAGTGTTATCACTATAATCCTCCTTATCCATGAGAAATATGCCAGATTATTTATTCTGATAATGCTAAGATTCCTTTCTAAATAGCCAAGGATAAAGGGAAATAATCACAGTCTTCATGCTTCAGTGTTAAATTACATTGGTTCCCTCTCCTACTCAACTCTACCAGAAGACAATGAAACAGTATTTATTTCAAATGAAATATTCATAATATTTCCCTGGAGCGCGACTATAAAGAGGAAAAAAACGTAGGTTCGAAGCATCACCAATGATCAAATGGCAACAGAACAATGACATGGCTTTAAATTCATTCTTTCCATCCACCCATCCATCCATCCATAAATCCATCCAGGCTTTATGCCCAGAGTGGAGCCCAATGTGGGGTTTGAACTCACAACCCTAAGATCAAGACCTCAAAAGTCAGACATTAAACTGACTGACCCAACCAGGTGCCCGAAGACATGGCTTTTATTTATTTATTTATAAAGATTATTTATTTTATTTATTTGACGGAGAGAGAGAGAGACAGTGAGAGCAGGAACACGAGCAGGGGGAGTGGGAGAGGGAGAAGCAGGCTTCCCGCTGAGCAGGGAGCCTGATGTGGGGCTCGATCCCAGCATCCTGGGATCATGACCAGAGCCAAAGACAGACGCCTAACAACTGAGCCACCCAGATGCCCCAACATGACTTTTATTTTTTAAAGATTGATTTGAGAGCGTGCGCGCGCACGTGAACACAGGGGAGGGCTCGAGGGAGAGAGGGTCTTAAGCAGACTCTGTGCTGAAGATGGATCCCAGTCTCATGACCCTGAAATCATGACCTGAGCCCAAACCAAGAGTCAGACACTTAACGGACTGGGCCACCCAGCTGCCCCAAGAAAAGTGTTTTTAAAGTCATGTCTTGGGTACCTGGGTGGCCCAGTCCATTAAGTATCTGACCCTTGGTTTCAGCTCAGGTCATCACCTCAGGGTCATGAGACTGGGCCCTGCAGTGGGCTCCATGCTCAGCAGAGTCTGCTTGGGATTCTCTTTTCTCTGTCCTTCCCACTTGCTCTAATAAATCTTAAAAACAACAACAACATCTTAAAAACAACAATCAACATCGTTGATTCTTGAATAATGTGGGGTTAAGGGCACCAGTTCCCACAGAGTCAAAAATCCTTGTATAACTTTTGACTCCTCCAAGACTTTAATAGCCTACTACTGACTGGAAATCGATAACATAAATAGTTGATTAGCACATTTTATATGTTTATATGAACTAGATACCATATTCTTATAATAAAGTGAGCTAGAGAAAAGAAAATCATGAAGAGGGACACCGGGGTGGTTTAGTTGGTTAAGTGTCTGCCTTTGGCTCAGGTCATGATCCCAGGCTCCTGGGATCGAGCTGCCCCCACCCCCCTTAAGGCTCCCTGCTCAGTGGGGAGTCTGCTTCTCCCTCTCCCACTGCCCGTCTCCCTGCTACTGCTCGCTTGCTCTCTCTTACATAATAAATCTTTAAAAAAAAATCATGAGGAAGACAAAATCCATTTAAACTACTGTTCTTCCCACTCCCCCTTTTTAAATTAACGTACTAAGTATTATTTGTCCCAGGGGGATAGGTCTGTGAATCATCAGTCTTACACGATTCACAGCACTCACCATAGCACATACCCTGCCCAGTGTCCATAACCCAGCCACCCTATACCTACCTGTCACCCCCCAGTAACCCCCCTCAGTTTGTTTTGTGAGATTAAGAGGAATTTGAGAGGCGGGGGGGGGGATCGTTGGGGGTTGGGAGAGAAAAAAATGAAATAAGATGGGATCGGGAGGGAGACAAACCATAAGAGACTCTTACATTACTGTTCTATATCAGGAAAAAAAAAATCCTTGTGTAAGTGGATCCACACAGTTCAAACCTGTGTTGTCAAGGGTCAACTGTACAACTGTATTTGCAAAGCTAATAGACTTCCTTCAAAGACTGTGCTAAATGATTTTCAGTGGGCTCTTTAAAAGACAATGTAGCAAAACCTTATAGGACCTTTTAAAATAATCTAGTTATCTAACTTGGTAGCAACGTGTTGAGAAAACACAACTCTCATTGTGTTTGAGAACTCTCAACGTGTTGAGAAAACTTCAACTCTCTCATCTGAAACTCTTGGGGCCAAAAAGGTCTTTGGAAAATTCTTTAAATTTTAGAAAGACAACATGGCACATACACCATACTTTAAAACATCCTCACAGTGAGGTGAGGGCAGCACCCTCTAATTGACATTAATATTTCTGCACTGAAAAGTATGAAGAAGGATTATAAACAGTCTCACATCATCAGTTCAGGTTAGGGTTTGCTGCTAAATGAATTTGCTGCAAGCTTAAGAAAAAAGTAATCTTGTTTTACAGAGCCCTTTGGGTTCAGAATTGAAAATAAGGGGTTGTGGTTCAATGACTAACCTATCTTTTAAGACTTAAAGTATTAAATACGGGAAGTGAGCACACACCGACCACAGTTCCTGTAAAAGCTTGTGCGTGTGTGTTCTTCTCCCTCAGTACCCACCAGCTTCTCCTAGGAGGAGGTCCTTAATCCTGTCCTCTGGTTAGCAATGTCATAGCAGATTCCTGTCACTAATGGGAAGGTGTTCAATCTCTTAGGAACAAACGTTTAGAGTACAGGGATACATACAGTAAGTTCAGAAATCTCACAAGCTACTTACTTTTATATCAAGTATAGGTCTCAAGTATTCTTTGGAACTGATTCACAACAATTGAAAAAAGGCTAACGCATAGACCAGACACTAATTATTAATTTACGACAGGAGCTGTCTCTGCCCAGTGATTAGAATAGTCACATCCTCTTAGGACACATCCACCTCGCAGAGTGCAGATGCGAGGTCAGTTCCCACAGAAAACTCTCGGTGGGCAGAGGATCAGAGAAAAGGACCCGGTGGGAGGCAGCAATAGCTAAGCGCATAGGCTCTGGGGTGAGAATTTGGTTTGAAGTTCTGCTTCACCACTTCTAACCAGGTAACCTTTGGCAAGTAGCTTAATTTTTCTCATGCAAGATTTCCTCATCATCTACCGCACAAGGGTTGCTGTAAGGTTCAACTGTGTGAAGGGTTCAGCATGGCATGGGCATATGGTAAAACTGTTCAGTGAGACGCAGCTGTTGTCATCTAACCTATAGTTACGGTTTGAAAACAGTGTGCTAAGATTCATTTGGGGGCTTTATTAAGCTATAGGAATTTGGGCCCCTTTCCCCTAAAATTCTGAGTCAGTGGGACTGGAACAGAGCCAACACTCTGCATTTTCAGCAAAAACCCCAGGTGATGTCAGTACAAGTGGTCCACGGATCACACTTATTAGAGAAATGCTGATCTTGGACCTGGAAAATCCTGGGTGTCTCCCCTTCCCCAAACTAATGCCTCTTTCTCTTGGGTCCAGGAGGCATCAGCATTCACTTGGATCAATAATGATTCTTAAGCTTAATGTTTGCTCTTTCCCTCCTTAGGGCTTAGTTTGGCTGTAGCTCTTCACTAAGATGAAGCGATGTTACAAATACCCCGGCAGCTTTCTTCGCAAGCGTCACTTCGTACGTTCCTAGTCACACATCCCTGCAATAACACACTGGCTGTCTTGACCTTGTGTGCAGCTTCCTCAGGCTACCTAAGTATGGACTCTTTACAGACGGCTAATTTTAATCTACTAAAAAACTAAAGTTTTAAGAACTATTATGGATAATTCCAAACACATAAATGGGGGAAAAATGGTTTAACGGAACCTCACGTATCCATCGTCCAGTTTCAACAATTATCAATCTTGTTGCATCTCTACTTTTCTTCTCTCCTCATATCCAGTCATTTTAAAGCAAAACCAAGACATCTTAAGTCAAATATACATATTCATGTATTTCTGAGAAAAGACTTTTCATTTTAACTATGTTCTAATCATACCTAAAAGAACCCCAATAATGCCTTACTATCATCTACTTGTGTTTCAGAGAAAATTAGTATTTTCCCACCTGTCTCTTAGGCGGCTCTTCTAGCGTCACAAGGCAGCTGTTAATTCATCCTTATGTTACACTCGGTGTACCTTTATCGTAAAACTGTGGAGTTACCTCACTCTAAGCAAGCCCCCTTCCTTTCGGGGATGTTTTTCCCGGCTGGCTCCATCTAACCAGCAGTTCTCAACCTGCGGTCCACAGACAGAACTGAGAGCATCTATGAATTTGGGTGAGGGAGAAGTTACATCTTCATTTTTCTCTGGTTTCTGACATTTAGCACTTCCTTTGATTTTGAATGGAGGCAACAAGCCATCAGTAGTATAATGGGGTACCTAGGACTTCATCGCCAACAGAAATCACAGGTTATTTTCATATAATTGGATAGTGGTGGCAGAAATCTTGATGTGTTGGTTACATTCATCACTATTTGACATTAGTTTTTAGACTGACAATTAGATCTGGGTATTTAATATATTAATAACAAAACACATTACCACATCACACACTTATTTTTTCAATATTTTGATAGGCATTTCAATATAACAGATTCCCTTTTATTCTACGTATTTTAAGGCGATTATCACAGACCTCACTAGGCAACCAAAGGGATCATGACACAAAAGTGGTTAAGAACTCTGACTGTCCTTTAGGCCTCTGGTCAAGTGTAAACTCTCCCAAAGCCTTTCCAGACCACGCAAGCAGCACCCCCCCCCAAGGCACCTTATTCATTTCCTTCAAAACAGTTAGCACAACAGACCACCAAAACGCTTACCTGTCAGTGTCCAGTCTTTCTAACCCTCCTTGAAAAAGAAAGCCTCTTTTCTCTTTAGTCCATTTAGCACAATTCCTAACACATAGTAGGGATTCACAAAAATACTGGCTAAATGGCAGTTTCTTTCTTTTAAGTAGGTTCCACCCCCAATGTGGGGCTTGAACGCATGACCCTGAGATTAACAGTCGCATACTCTACCGACTGAGCCAGCCAAGCGCCCCAAAATGGCAATTTCTACACCTCTATTCACAACAGCTTATCATGCTCTCTACCACAACTAAGACGGCTGAAATATTCAGACTTAATTGAAAGACTCTAAGAAGGGCTTTGGTTATAACCTTCTTGGGAAAATGTCCTAATAGTCACAAATTCCCTCCCCTCTTGCCCCAGTTATAGACTTCTCTGTATTTATTCCCATGGCACAGATACTTCCCAGTAATCTGAAAGACATTTATAACTCCCACCAGCTATTATGTGGACCCCAAACTGTTGCCCCCTTTTATTATTTATTTTTTTTAAAGATTTTATTTATTTATTTGATAGAGACAGAGAACAAGCAGGCAGAGTGGCAGTCAGAGAGAAAGTGAGAAGCAGGCCCCCCACTGAGCAGGGAGCCCAATGCGGGACTCAATCTTAGGACTCTCGGATCATGATGTGAGCCAAAGACGGGCGCTTAACCAACTGAGCTATCCAGGCGCCCCACTGTTCTTATTTATTTATTGTCAGAGAGCGTGAGCACAGGCAGACAGAGTGGCAGGCAGAGGCAGAGGGAGAAGCAGGCTTCCTGCTGAGCAAGGAGCCCGATGTGGGACTCGATCCCAGGACGCTGGGATCATGACCTGAGCTGAAGGCAGCAGCTTAACCCACTGAGCCACCCAGGCGTCCCGTCACTGTTCTCTTTTTAAAGATATAATGTTCAGGGGTGCCTGGGTGGCTCAGTGGGTTAAGCCGTTGCCTTCGGCTCAGGTCATGATCTCAGG
>NC_081567.1:20277704-20300865 GCF_022355385.1 Mustela nigripes
TGTTGAGGGGTGCCTGGGTGGCTCAGTGGGTTAAAGCCTCTGCCTTCGGATCAGGTCATGATCCCAGGGTCCTGGGATGGAACCCGCATCGGGCTCTCTGCTGGGCGGGGAGCCTGCTTCCCCCTCTCTCTCTCTGCCTGCCTCTCTGCCTACTTGTGATGTTAAAAAAAAAAAAAAAAAAAAAAAGAGTAAAATGTTGAATGCTACAATGATTTATGAACTAGAGGACGGCAGCTCTATTATGGAAACAAGAGATTCAAGAAAATGGTGCCAGAATATTCCAGGCTGAATTTATTTGAATGGCTTATACATATATTTAACTTAACTTTATATTTAATCATTAATATCTGAACCGGATACCACATTTCCATTATACTTTGCAACATCTTACAGAAAACAATAGATGGTATTGTTATTTGTAGATTTATTTTTAAAAGATTTTATTTCTTTATTTGAGAGAGTGAGCGAGTGAGCAAGCACGAGAAGAGGGTCAGAGGGAGAGGGAGAAGTAGACTCTCTACGCCCCACCCCCCGCCCCGAACGGGGAGCCCAATGCGGGGCTCGATTCCAGGACTCCAGGATCATGACCTGAGCCGCAGACAGATGCTTAACTGACTGAGCTACCCAGGTGTCCCTGGTACTTGTAGATTTAGAGAATATCAAAGATCTGTTGATTTTTTCCCAATGTCAACAATTTGTCTTAACTTGTTTAATCATCCTCAATACCATGGGGTGGGGGAGTTAGGAAATAAGTAACTTAGATCATAAAGGAATTGTATTCGTGATCTCCTGTGGTAACAAATAGGCACCTTTCTTTTACGTATGCAAATACTTGTGCTTTTTTCACTTATACTTAGGAGATACTCTAAAGTAAGTATCAGTTATAGTGATTTAAGGTGCTTTGACAGAAAACACCAATACAGTGTATTAAGACTATGTTTCTACCCAAAAACAAATAGATGTATCACACAGTATGCGACAGTCTTCATGTATATGCCCTAGGATTGCTCTATGAAATCTGTATGTCTATGACATTAAGCAGGGATGAATTCCTTAACAACATGACACTTGGTTAGTTTTAACAGTTTTAAAAATGCCTGGTTTTTCTGCATTTTTAGGTTTCTGGCCAACTGTACAATTATGGGTAGGCATGTTCTATGCTCTTTTGATATAGAATATGCTAAAAATCGTAGCTGATAACTTTAGTATCATTTAAGATACAACTTTCTAGAATCATGAGTCTATTTCCCAGAGAGCCAGTCACATCACTGACTATATTCATAGATCCTGATGGAGAGGATCTACTGTACACACATATCTTAAATATGGCTCTTATGTAAAACTAAGGATATTGAGCTTACGAATTTGCCTTATTTTTTTAAGTTTTTATTGTTTTTAAGGGTGGATGGGGAAGGACAGAGGGAGAGAGAATCTTAAGTAGGCTCCATTCCCACCACAGAGCCCAAAGTGGGGCTTGATCTCACAATCCTGATATCATGACCTGAGCCAAAATGAAGAGTTGGAAGCTTAATGAATGAGCCACCCAGGTGCCCCACATCTTGCATTTTAATGCCTTAATCTAGTATCTTTCATTTTAGTTTGTTAATCTGGGGGAAAAAGTACTCTTTTAATTTAAAAAAAATCTACCAAAAATGTAAATAAATTAAGATCATAGCAAGGACAAAGAGATATCCATTTTATGATTTTTTTTTTTTAAGTAAATTCTACCATATTACAGGACTTGAACTTAAAACCCTAAGATCAAGAGTTGCATGCTCTACTCACCAAGCCTGCCAGGCATCCCTGATTAATTCTCTGAATGGCACAAGAAGTTTAAACACATTATGAAACCGGGTACTGCAACTTAAAAAATTTTTCCTTCTAAACCCAAATTTAGGATGGTGTTTGGCAGTGGTTGGAGAAGAAAGTGAAAACAAGGAGGGGGCCTCAACAGTGCGGGTAGTTGTTTCGTAAGCTGGGTGGTGGGTGCACAGGTGTTCACTGTATTATTTCCTTATCCCACTTGGCATATCTGAAATATTATGTAATTCATTTAAAAGAAAAAAAAAGAAGCATAATATTCACAACTTTATTGTTTTTACATACTGGTAAATACTGGACCATTTGCTTCTAGTATACTTCACCAAGGTGAAGAGAAAAATTTCTTTCATCAGGCATATATTGCGAAAGCATAAAGAAAATATAAATCATACGCCCCACCCTCTCCAATGGTTTTTGGAAAGTGCTATCTTAGCAGAACATGATTGGTCAACAGTGGCAACATGCCACAACTCCCAGTGTAATGCTCTTAATGAGTAAATTACCTCAATTTCCTGTAGCTGCTCCTGATTGGTTGTGTACATCTGCTGAAGAGAATCCTCCAACTCTGTGTTCCGATCCAGTAGCGTCTTCCCCAGTTCAGCAGCAAGTTGGAGATCTAGCACAACAAGTGAATTTTAGGAAAATGCAAATGATCTCACTTCAACATTTTATATAACCCAGTCCTTAAAATAAGAATGAATCAAGACCTAACCCAACACATAAAGTCTAAGTCAGATCCCAGCGGAAGGTGGAATAGCACAGAAAGAAACCGGAGTTCTACTTAAAATTCTGTTGAGCTGGGTCTCTCTACTAGGTAATGTGTGCTCTTATGTACCCTTACTTGTAAGACTGAAGAATAGTGATCTACTTTATTTTTTTTTTAAATATTTTATTTATTTATTTGACAGAGAGAAATCACAAGTAGATGGAGAGGCAGGCAGAGAGACAGAGAGGGAAGCGGGCTCTCTGCTCAGCAGGGAGCCCGATGCGGGACTTGATCCCAGGACCCTGAGATCATGACCTGAGCCGAAGGCAGCGGCTTAACCCACTGAGCCACCCAGGCGCCCTAGTGATCTACTTTACAGAGAAGTATACATTAGTTCGGAAATAATCATTCACCATGGTAATGTCTAACATCATAATTATTTGCTCATGGATTGGACTTAATTCATAACCTCATTGTCTGCTTTTTTCCTGGAGACCTTTGAGCCAAAATATAGGTATATCTTTCAATAGTCTCTGAAGTTCCCATGAAATCTGGCTGCTATGAATTCAACTATCAAAGTAAAATTTGTGTTACGGATCCTGGCCTCCTAAGGAGACTAAAAATTAAGGCAAAAAAAGGAAAAATACACCAGTAATAAGAACACAGCCCCAGGTCTCTCATTTTTTTCCCTTCTCTTCATGTCCTTCTCCGAAACGAGCAAACCAGATAAGCAGCGCAGTGACAGTTTTTAAGGTAATTACATGTCAGTAGCTTATACTTTGATTTAGTACAAAACCGTATTTCTTTTTTTTTTTTTTAAAGATTTTATTTATTTATTTGTCAGAGAGAGAGTGAGTGAGAGCGAGCACAGGCAGACAGAGTGGAAGGCAGAGGCAGAGGGAGAAGCAGGCTCCCTGCGGAGCAAGGAGCCCGATGTGGGACTCGATCCCAGGACGCTGGGATCATGACCTGAGCCGAAGGCAGCTGCTTAACCAACTGAGCCACCCAGGCGTCCCACCGTATTTCTATTTTGAACCTCATTTTTCAACTCTCTCTCATCTTAGGCATATATGTACACAAGACAGGATTTGTCTATACCCTGGAAATAAAAATTTAATGATACAAACAAGGACACCAGTATAATAAGACAGGTAACTGAAACACTTACTTGCATAGCAAGTTGCATGGTAGGCCCTTTAACATAGTGAGAAATGCACTGAACTGAGGAGCAAGGCCTGAGCTCGAGTTCTGACTACCATTTACCAGGTGAACACTTTCAGTATGGGGACTTTAAAGGTCCCTACACTTAGTATTTTTGTCTAGAGAGAAGACGGCCCTGTCAGTGTAAGATTGTGAACATCAAATGAAGTGATAAAGGAGGACTTCAGACACTATGCTGCATGCAAAGTCCAAGTATTATTAGTATGCACTGACTCACAAACTCATGTTTTTATTGCTAGGTACTATGCTACTAAGCTTTAGCTATAGAACCATGCATAAAATGGATGAAGTTCCTGTCATCCAGACACTTCCAGAGACTAACGGGAGAAACCAGACAGCAAATAAAGAAATAAATTTGCCAATGGGATAGAACACTTTTCGTTCATAAGGGCATGCATACATTCATTATTAATACCAGACACTGTTCTAGGCACTAGGTATACAAGTATGAACTTAGCTAAAAAATTCCCTGTCCTCAGGAAGCTTCTATTCTATTGGGAGAAACAACATAATAGACTATCAGACAGACAGTGTTAAGTGCTAACAGGGGGATATGAAGAATGTGCATGTGGAAGGCTGAACTTTAAGAACACGTGACAAGGGTGACATTTGAATCAAGATGTGAAGGAACTGACTAAATGACCCCATAGATCAATCGAGAGAACCAGCATTCCAGGCAGAGATAAAACACGTACAAAGGCTCTAGGAAGAGGCGTGACTGGAGCTAATAAGGAGTCCAAGGAGGTGGAAACAAAAGTGCATGTGGGGGGGGCAGAGATGGTGACAAGTCAGAGGGGCTCTAAGGTTCCCCAGCCAGCTTGTGTAAGGCCTATGAAGGTCAAGATTTTGCCTTTTCCTCTGAGTGAAAGGGAACCCAGAGAAAGCTTTTGACAGGATGAGTGGCCACTGTAAACACGCTGCAAGAGACAAGACCGGAGCAGGGAGGAGGCTGCAGTCGTCTGGGTGAGGGCGGCGGGTGGACTGCACGGGCGGAGATGGAGAGAAGAGGCAGGAATCCAGACACGGTTTAAAGCAGAGCTGAAAAGAATTATCGACCAATTAAATGTGATGTGTGAGAAAGAAAAATAGATTTGGTGATCATGAATAAATTTTTAGAAAGGGTGGTCACAAGGAAAATCTGAGGGGACATTTTAGCTGAGGAATGAGGATCTTGCCATATAAACAAGCCCGAGGAGGCACTGAACAGGGAAGAACTTAGTAGAGTCTATGACCTGACCAAAAGCCAGTGTGAGTGTGACAGAACCATGAAGGGGAGAGTGGGAAGAGAGGAAGCTGGAGAGGAGGCGGCAATCGGAACATGCAGGATTTAACCCATGGTAAATAAAGAATGTTTAAATTTTATTCTAAGCATGATGGAAAGACATTTTACTTCATGTCATAAAAAGTAATATGAAAAAATATTATGAAAAGAGGGAACCTCACTACATATGCTCTTTAAACTTTAAATTTTTAGAGGTTGACAAATAAGGTTTTGTGTTTACTCATTACTACCGACATTAAAACATAACCTAGAGAAAGTAGTAAAAGAAAAGCCACAACTTTTATTACCCGGTCCTGTCCATTAGAGTGTATAATTAGTATTCTACTTGGTTAGTTTTCTCTCACTGGGAAAAAAAAAAAAATGAAGCATCAACACCTACCACACACTACTTCAGCTCATTTTAAAACATCTTACACCCATTTATAATAAATCAGTCTGTATGCCGGTAGACAGGTGTTAAAATACATTCTCTCATGATTTAAATATTAACAACATCTATTAACATGGGTAAGACCTCAGATAACAAGTCTATGAAATAACATCTTCTATTCACAAGGCATAGAACCTTTACAAACAGCTCAAAGCATTTAAAAGACTTTACTTTTTCTATCTTTTCAAGGCACTTAGCCTGGATTTTCAGTGCGGCAATTTGAAGCACAAAGATGCTAACTGACCTGACCAAATCAACATGATGAGTCACAGCGAAACAGAAACCTCTGTCAACAGGTTCTAACTTCACAGTCCTCATACTAGGAGCACGCCACAGGGAGGTGTTTTAGGTAGGGAGTTCATTTCTCCTTGAGGTACTTAACCTTTTCACTTGTTTTTGGAGATAGCAAGGAGAAATCAGAGTTGAGCTACTTGGCTTTTATTGCCTGCTCTGCCAGGGAAAGCACACACAATCCCAGGCAAGCTAAATTCCCATTTTCATTAAATGCAAAAGGAACTATGCTGATGCTCCAGAAATAACTATTCTGTTCTCATAGGACATGTAATGTGTATACAAGCCCCACAAAGAGCCACTGTGCTTATTTAAGACAAAGCATATAAACATTACCCAAACATTACTTCAGGCTCTCCTGGCCTGTTGTAAGATGGTAATTCCTCACTGGGAAGGACTAGAGACTCAAAGATTTTTTTTTTTTTAAGATTTTATTTATTTATTTGATAGAGATGACAAGTAGGCAGAGAGACAGGCAGAGAGACAGGCAGAGAGACAGGAGGAAGCAGGCTCTCCAAGGAGCAGAGAGCCCGATGCAGGGCTCGATCCCAGGACCCTGGGATCATGACCTGAGCCGAAGGCAGAGGCTTTAACCCACTGAGCCACCCAGGTGCCCCACCAAAGGTGTTCTTAACTAATGATCAAAACCTGAGCCAAACCCTCTTCCAGACTCAAGACTAACTTGAGACCATCTTCTACTACTTTGATTCAGTTAAGAAACCATCTATCTACTCCTTAATACACAGCCAGGAGTGGCTTTCCTGCTCTGGCTGCTGCAGAAGGAGATGCCAAGCACAGCACTGTGCCAGTAAACAGCAAGCAGAAAAGAATTTGAGACTTGTCCTTATCTCAATCCTTATTTCCAGTTAAACAAAGCCCCAACCTGGTTCAGTAACCTGAGGTCTCAATCTCCTAAATATTTCATAAAAGTTTAGGGTAGAATTCTGGCAAAACAAGTCTCAACTACAAGTAAGTGTCTGTGAAGTCACACTGCATAATAGGATATTACTTCATCTGTTAGTTTAAAGACAAGGGTCTTTTTTTGGTCTTTAAAAAAAAACCCTCATTTCCTGTTGTGTAGCATCTGGCTTCCATAACCAAAAGGAGCCAAAAGTTGGCAGTAAGCCCAAGAAGTGTTTCTAAATAATGAGTGGGGGGAATGGCAGAATGTTCAATGTCCTTTATATTTTTAATTAAGGCACAAAAGGAAAGGTAACAATACAGTTTTGAAGCCTTATGTACCTGATCATCTCTATTTCTCGACAAGAATTTTCATCAAGAGGTTGTCTTTTCTAAATCCTATTGAACTGAGCTAGGCAGCCACTAAAAATACCACACATTTACTGCTGGCTTGAGAATTACAATCTATCAATACCTTCCTATGTTTAATATTTCACTAATTAATCTTTGTAAGTGATAATCTACCTTAACAGTGTAAAATGTAAGCTCTAAGCAGGTACTCTACCCAATCCTATGCCAAAGCAAAAGATTAGCTCTGGCAGCTGAGTGATTTTTTTTTTTTTTTTTTAAAGATTCTTTATTCCAGAATTCTGAAACTTTTAAATTCCCCTGCTATTATATTTTTATTTTACTTCAGTTTTCACAAACTGTGAGGACAACATATTCCCGTGTTAGCTGTAGGCTGCAGCTGTAATTCAACAACATTAGGGCTGACAGCTTTTCCTATTACAAAATCAAATGCGTCATTTGGTGATGCTTCTGTGTAACTCCTGTTGCCAACGTTACTATAATTGGGAAAGCAAAAAACCTGAATATAAACACCAGAAAAATGATGGTGCCAGGGGCACCTGAGTGGTTCAGTGGGTTAAGCCTCTGCCTTTGGCTCTGGTCATGATCCCAGGGTTCTGGGATCGAGGCCCACATCAGGCCCTCTGATCAGCAAGGAGCCTGTTTCCTCCCCCACCCCTCTCTGCCTGTCATCTCTGTCAAATAAATAAAATCTTTAAAAAAAAATGATAAAGATTTATTTATTTATTTGACAGAGAGATCACAAGTAGACAGAGGCAGGCAGAGAGAGAGAGAAGCAGGCTCCCTGCCGAGCAGAGAGCCCAACATGGGACTCGATCCCAGGACCCCGAGATCATGACCTGAGCCAAAGGCAGCGGCTTAACCCACTGAGCCACCCAGGCGCCCCAATGGTGCCAGTTTTAATGACCCTTCAACAACGATTCAGCAAATTAGTTGTACACATGGAAAGTGTACTCATCATGAAAAGGAGGAGAAATATGAGGGTTCCTTTAAACTAAGATCTAATTTGCTGATCCACCTAGTAGGAACTTGAAACCTTATTCCAAGCTTGCACAGCTCACCAAATGACAATTATAATAGCAGCTGGACTAAAAGAAAACTCCGTCTCTGAAGTCTTTCCACCTTGTTCTCGGGGCACATTTCAAAGCAAGCACCATCATTACCTGCACAGAAGGCTCCTGCTGTCCCAGAAAGGATCTTACCCATAGAGATCATTGTCAGTATTCTTACTGTGCCAACTCAGCCCTCTGACAAAAGAGTCTCTTTATCAAAGTGTTCTGTAAAAGCAGAGGGTTTTCTCCTTCTGCCTGCACAAGCTTTACATGTTTCTAACAAGGTATAAATGGTGGACCACATCCTTCCGAGGTTAGAATTTTTCCGCAATTTTAATTTAAAAAAGAATTCCCCAGCAAATTTGATGTGGTCGATTTACTTAAATAATGTTTCTATTGCTAAAGGAAACAAGTTTATAGTTTAATGACTTTGAAACATTTTTAGCAGCTCTCTCCAAACAAGGCTTGCTCAGTAAACTTCATAGTGAAGACTTAAAAAAAAAAAAAAAAAAAAGAAACAGATGTCTGCATTTGATAAAATCCCATTAGATGTGCTTATCAATCCGTTTAACAGGACAGAGTTGTTTCCAAACTGTATGCAGCATCAAATATCTACTGAGGGCCTCCCTTGTGCCAGGCACTATAGCTGGGCACATAGCAGGAGGCACTATCACCAGGCTCCACTAGTAAACAGATTCCTAGACTGTCAATTCCGGGAGTAGGACCCTATCTATTCTGTCTTGTGGATAGGCACTGTGACCGCGGTGCCTAGATGAATTCCTGGCACAGACTCAATAATAAATTCTTCAGAAATTAACACACTTAAAAATTCTTTAGAAGTTTAGATGTTCTGTATATGTGTACATGTTAATTTTTAGAAGTTGGGACAAAGATATCCTTTTATTCACCATACAGACTTCCTTCTTCTATAGGCCATATTCACAAGTTGTGATTGTTGGAATTTCACATCTATTCCTACCCCATGCACTTGGGTTTTGACATATAGGGTTAGATGTAAAAATCTTTTGAAAAGCAGGAAACAAATCCCAAATGCAAACTGACATTAAGGAGGTTTGGACCTGCACTCATTACGGTTTCATTAAACTTGAACATCTGATGGCTCTGCTTTGATCAGAGGTTAAAGAGTTCCACATGTCATGGCAACAGGTTGCATCTGTTTCCCATAGACTGAAATCTTACAACTGGTCGCTCCTAACAACTTCCCACAGGGTAGAAGTGCACTGTGGATTAAAGCGCCCGATGGAAGGGAGCCATGAAAACAGTAATCCTGTTTTAATATTTGTTGACTCAGGTCAACAAATATTAAGACTGAGCCTCTATTATATGCTTAAGTTTGTTAGATTAAAAAAGGGGGGGGGGGAGAAGCTTCACAGATCTATGCTTGTTAAAGAAAAATATTTAGCTTTGATTATACAAACTGCTTCATTTATTGTAGGGATATGCTGCAACTGTGCAGTGGTTGCCTCATTAATCCTGGAGAAAGTATCTAACTAGGCCATCAATCCTTATGGGGAATTTTGAAAACAGGTTTGTTAAAGCCTAAGACAAATCTGCCTTGTGGACACTGAGAACATATGATGGCAAATACTGCACTGCAGTCACTTAACAGCTTGGGCTATTTCAGTGAAACGGTGAACCACTGTGGTTCAAGTGACTGTCCACGACATATCCAAAATCACCTTTCCCCCAAAGAGCTTGCCTGTATTCAGAAAAGGCAAACAAAACAAGTCATTCAAGCCTGCATCTCCCCCGCCCCCCACTCCCTGTTCCCACCCAGTTCAACGATTACCACGAGCCAACATCATGGTTATTTCATATTCAACTAAAGGAGATGTTAATTCTCAGTGCAAATTTAAAGCTGAAAAAGTTGATTTTCCCAGAACTGCAGAGACCGAAGACGCCTGAAAAAACTTCCCAAGGAGTGTTCAGTAGAGTAGCTAAGAAAGTTTGCTCTCAAGTTTTGCGTGGAAATCCTAGCCGCCCCCCAAACAGTAGCTAGTCTACGTCCACAGCTCGATGGGAGGACAGAATGAGCACCAGTGATAAGAACCCACAAAAATTTGCAAAATTTGCAAAATTTGCAAAAATCTGCATCCCCAAATGCAAATTCCCTCGGGTTAATACACATCAACAAGGTCGGGGCACTGGCTCCACACGGAAGGCTGCTCTGAGAGGTCTCTCTGGAGACAGCTTCGGCAAGAGAGCCAAGGCAGGCCAGGATCTGAGTGTCTTGTTTTTAACGAAAAAGCTAGGGCGCGAACTGCAAGAAGCCGCAGAGGCACCAGTGCCCCAAGTCACTCTCACTTGGCATCTATCCACAACCCCCCCCCCCCCCCCAAAACGTTTTCGACTTCCTAACACCCAGCTGAAGCAGCTGCAAACCGGTGATAAAGGAGCGATAGGGTCTAGGCAGCGGCTGCGACTCCTCGCTCTGAGCGTGTGGGTTCAAAACGTGCACTTGACTCGGGGCGAAATCGTTGGGCCGTTGTGGCCTCGCTTTCCCCATCTGGGAAATGGGGACCAGGGTTCCTCTCGGGAGGCATGGATGGAGAGAGGGGGAGGTGGGCGGGCCCGGCACGGTTCCTGCCACCTGGCGCGGCGACCCCTGCCACCTGGCGCAGCTCCTGCTCTGGGAGGGCTCGGGGCGGGCTCGGGGCGGGGGGTCCCCGAGGAGGCGCGGAGGCCGCGGGGGTGCAAGCCGGGAAGGGGCCGTGCGGCGCCTCCTAGGGACGCGGGGAGGATTCAACCAGCCAAGCCGCCGAGCGCTCCCGACCGGCCGGTGCCCCCACGCAGGGACCGGCCCGGGCCCACGCCAGGTGAGCGCCGCCGGCCCTTCCCGCACCTGGCGTCCACCCGGCGCCGGCAGGTGCAACTTTTTAACGGTTTCGCGCCCGGGAGCCTCCCGCCAGGCCGGCCGCCCGCCGGGGGGGGGGGGGGGGTGGGGGGGGGGGGGGGGGGGGTGGGGTGAGGTGGGGGAGCGACCGCGCCCTCACCTTGCTGGAGGTCCTGGTGGTCGTACCACGGCTCGTCCTCCTTCATCTCAAACTCCTCCACCAGGTTTTCCGCCAACATCTCGGCCGGCTCCTCCGGGGGCAGCGGCCCCCGCCGCCGCCGTCCCGCCTCAGCCGCTGCCCCGGCCGCTCCCCCGGCTCCTCCGCCCTCAGCCAGAGCCGCCCTCGGGCGGGACGCGACGCCGCCCCGGCTCCGCCGCGCCTCCCGACCAGACCTGCTCCCCGTCCGCACGCCGCGGACGGGCTTCCCGGCCCGCCTCGAGCCGCCCAACGGCCCCGACCGCCGGAGCCCCGGCGCGAGCGCCCCGGGCGGCCGGCACTCGGAGCCGGCTCCTCACGCCGCAGCCGGGCCCAACGTGGCACTTTGGCAGAACCCTCCCCGGCCGGGGCCGCGATTCAAACCCCCGGCGGCGCCTCGGCCAATCGCGAGCGGGCCGCCGGCCGAGCGGCAGCGACGTCGTCCAATCCTGTCTCACCGCAGGCCCGCGGCGCGCCCGGCCTAGCGGGCAAGCAGCCAATGGTGACTCCGGAAGAAACAAAGAAGGCGGGGGAAAGGCGAAGGGGTGCGGCCGACGGCCCCGCCCTCCCGTCTGCGTTGGGTCACTTCTGGGCGGGCGTTCCGAGCCCTGGGTGTGGAGGTGGCGGCCTCCGTGGTGCCTTTGGTGGTGGTGGTGGTGGTTGGGGGGTCCGACCGGCCAGTTAGCCGGTGGACAGGCTCCGTGGGCTTGAGGGGGCGGGCGTCCTGCCTCCGAGCCGTGGGCGGTCGTCGTGGGGGCGCCCTTCGTGCAAGCGGAGGCGCGAAGGGTGCCGGGAGCCGAGGTCCCCCGCCTGGCTGGCCCCTTCTGGTCTGTGCAGTCCCGGGTTTGCTCTGGAGTTGAGGCTGTTGGCTGTTTGCTCCTTCGTGATCTGAGCGCTCACCTCCAGCCCACTGAGAGCTGTGCTCACTTCCCCGGACACGGAGGGCCCCACTGAAGTATCTGGGGAGCTGAAAAGGGTGCAGCTGGAGGGAGCTCCTTAGAAAAAGAAATTGCAAGCACTTTTGCACGTGATTTTATAAAAAGGTTCATTGACCGCCGGTGAGGTACCCAGGGGTCACGACATGGCCCCTGGAGGGAATTGAATGCAGCCCTATAGCACTGGATGGCCAGCAGGGCAGTGAACTTCGTTCCGCACAGAGTTCAAGTCCATACCGATCGTGGGGTGCGGCTTTTACCATCACCGTGCAGACCCAACATAGAAACTGAAGTGGGGTGACTTGATGGTCCGTGTTCTCGACCTTGACGTAAGGGTAGAGATGCTGCTGATAAAAGCAGGGCGCTCCCCGACAGCAGAGTGCCAACCAATAAATGCAGAAGGAGTAATGGTGTTGGAAAGGAATAAAGAGGAATGGTAAAAGCAAGTCCTTTTCTGAATTCAGGTGTACTAAAAGGCAAAATGTTACTGATTACTTTTTTTTTTAACTTTTTTATTGCTAGGTTAAAAAAAAAGAAGAAGAAGAAAAAAACTAGGTTACCTTTATAGCCTTTACTGCCCTAATTGTCAAAATTCAGATAGAGATATAGTCCTGAGCCAAAAGAAAATAATTTAAAGCCAACTGTCTTAATCTAAAAGTAAGTCACTGCACACTGAGCTCTTTGGAAAGAGAGATGATTGGATTTAGGATTTGCTGACGGTGATTTGTGGAAGCTGAAGGGCTAAAATCAGGCATTTGACCTTCAAGGGACTCATCTCCCCTGGTCACTGATCCGCAAGATTGGAAATGCTAGCTTTTTTTCTCCATGGCAAATAACTCATTGAACTCCAAATCAAACTGGTCAGTGTATTGAAACGTTCTTTTGCATTCTCCTTCAAAAAAAAAAAAAAGATATGGAGAGTTAATATTATTGATAGATTAAAATGGCAGAAAGACAGACTTTACATCTTTCGTACTCTTGGGTTCTTTGTACAGACACCTTTTGAAGAAACTTTTTCCCTGGAAAACGTGAACAACAATTGCATTGAAAAAGAGATGTTAGCATTCACTGCTCAAAACCATGTTTTCGAGGGGTCCCCATCATTCTTTGACAGCCTATTTAGTCAAAACTTAGAAGCAATCATCAACAGGCTTTTCAGGGACATTGATATTACTTGGTGTAATGGTAGGTTAGTGAATAACAACCCAAGTTGATTCTAAAAAGAAGGGTTTGGGTTTTCATTTAATAATTCATTGGTACATTGTACACCTGCCCAGCCTAACCATCATACCATTTTGCTGTTTAAACTCTTCTGTATAAAACCTTTTGTGGTAAAGAAGAACCAGTTTCAGAAGTCTTTTGTCTGTGCTCGTAAAGATAAAATATTCTTGTTTGTGGGGCACCTGGGTGGCTCAGTGGGTTAAAACCTCTGCATTCAGCTCAGGTCATGATCCCAGAGTCCTGGGATCGAGTCCCGCATCGGGCTCTCTGCTCAGCAGGGAGCCTGCTTCCCCCCTCTCTCTGCCTGCCTCTCTGCCTACTTGTGATCTCTCTCTGTCAAATAAGTAAATAAAATCTTTAAAAAAATTCTTGTTTGTTCTTGTTGCTATAGTAAAATCAGGTAAGGAGAGTTTTTAGATAGTGGTGGCTTTGAAAAAAATTCTAAGTAGTGATTTTCAGTTTGATATTTACTGAAATAAGTATTTACTATGATGAAAATAAAGCAAAATTTTGATAGTTCCTTTTGCAAATGGAAATAAGGGGGATTTTACTTCCTCCTCTCAGTATATATGAACAAAGAGAAGTTGAAGCTATAAGAGTTTTTCATAATGTTACTAAGACCTTATATTCACATGTTTCAGACAGGATGGGTGCTTAACTCAAATTCTTTTTTTAAAAAAAACTTAACTTGGGGCACCTAGGTCGCTCAGTCAGTTAAGCGGCTGCCTTTGGCTCAGGTCATGATCTCAAGGTCCTGGGATAGAGCCCTACATCGGGCTTCCCGACTCAGGGGGACATCTCCTTCCCCCAACTCCCCTAACTCATGCTCTCTCTCTCTCTCATTGTCTCTCTCAAATAAATACAATCTTCAAAAAAAAAAAAAAAACCCAACAAAACTCAATTCAGTGAATTTATGATTCTCCGCAAAATTCTGAGTTTGTAAATACCCACTTCCTGACTTAATGATAGATCAGCTTAGAATGTGTGGCATGCTTCTTTTTTTTTTTCAGCATGCCTGAAATAAAACTAAGAAAAAGAAGAGTGCCTACATCTGGGGGGACTAAATTTGTATCTTGGATTTTGGTTCAACGGACTCCCTTATTTTGGCATTCTTGGCAACCCAGTCTTCAATCTTCATTCTCACTTACACCAGAAGTAACTCCCTAGAAGGGGGTCTTCACTGGTATTTCCAGCTTTTTCAAATCTGAGAATTACCTTTACAGCCAAAAATGTTGGCTGACCTCCACAAAATGGTACTTGTACTTTTCAAGTGTTTGGGTACTGCATAATGACAACAAAAAAATTCATATAGTATCTTATCATTACAGCAGAATCTACAAACATTTTAAGAATAGTAGTGCACTAACAACAACAACAAAAAAGAATAGTAGTGCACATACAAGCAAAATATTCTTTATTCAGTACACAGGCAATGCTTGGTCTGCATACGGGTTTCATAACCCCTTTTCATTGTAGGGTCCTGCTTCCCATATATTTGGAATCATTTTTGGATCTACCCAATGCAAAGTGAAGCTCAGGGACTTAGATAATTTGAACCAGCTGTTCACTGCTTGCTTCTAGCTTGTCCTTCCCTAAGAAACTGGGCAGTAAAGACTGCAGTGTCCGCTGAATTCCCAAGGATTATTTAAGCAAGGGACTTCTCTTGAGTTATCTGGATATTTGTCTGTTTTGTGACACAGTAAGATTATGCTGACCCAGCCAAATATTCCAGGAAGTTAGGGGTAAAACGAAAAAAATCATGGTGTTATCTAAAACTATAGTCAGGGTTAAAAGAAAGACGAATCTTGTTTTGTTAACCTATTTTCCTATTTTCCAGTTGCATAAATCAAGTCATTGAAAGGCTGAGACAATAGGCCAGATTTACGAGGGACGTCTGCATTGAGAAAAGACCCGAATGTGTTATTTCTTTTTTTTTTTTTAAGGTTTTATTTATTTATTTTGAGAGAGAGAGAGAGAGAGAGAGCAAGTGCACGCCGGAGGGGGTGAGGCAGAAAGAAAGAAAATGAACCCAACTCCGGACTTGATTTCACAATGGACACCCCCAGAATGTGTTACTAATGTGTTCTAATATCCATTTTAGATACATGCTTTGGGCCAAAGTTACATAGTCTGTGAGGAGAAGACCAACAATAAATATTCCAGTGCAACTCTGTAACTACTGAAAGGTCTACTTTATACTAAGATGAAAGATTCTATTCCTTCTGTCTGACTTTAGCTAAAGGATGTCATTTCATTGTTCCCTCTCTGTTGCACCCTCCCAAGCAGGGAGGATAATAATGCCATAGACACATCTCCTTGGCCCCTAGTTAAGCATATCCAAACTCATGGGTAAATCTCACTTTTATAACTTGGAAGAGTTATTAAAACTATGTTCAAGTAGGGGCTCCTGTCTGGCTCAGTTGGAGGAGTATGTGACTCTTGATCTTGGGGTCTTGGGTCTGAGCGCTGTGTTGGGTTTTAGGGATAACTAAAAATTAAAAAATATATATATATACATATGCAAGTGAGTTACACTTTATGCAAATTAGGGTACCTAGCAACTTCTCAAAAAATGCTGAGCGAATGGTTAAGAAAGTAAAATGCTGAATCTGGTGACAGCTAGTGGTTTTAGATTTTTACTTAACTAAAATTAAATTAGTGTTCAGTGGAATTTTGCCACCCATCACGTATTGTATGCAAACAGTGAATTTTAACCCCAGTTTCCTTTTTTTTTTTTTTTTAAAGGAAGAAGAATTCCTTTGCATGAAAAATGATACTTTTAAGGATCAAACCCATTGCTTGGGCATATTCTATGCTAACATTAGGGACTGAAACGCTAAATTCTGTCTTCAGTTTCTACTATGTGAAGCTTTTTTTATATCTGTACAAGATTTCAGAAGTGGCCTTTTACCAAGCCCAAGTGAGATGGAGCCCTCATTATCCTATCACCTAGGACAGAGTTTCTCCTTCCCCACGGGGGATTATTATGATTTTCCAAAGAGCTGATTCTTCACACAGCTGTCTTTTCAAGAAAAGGTTATCCATGTCCAAATCCTCTGTTCGAGGGCAAAGAAACTTTTGAAAAGATTGCCACTTAAAACGTAAAAGCTTTAGAGTTTAAAGGGAAAGCTTTGGTTATCTGGAAATTTCACTTATATGGAACAATTAGAATTATTATTAAGATATTCTATGTCTTGAGAAGGTCCGTGGTAACCACAGATTGGGTTGTAACTCATTACCAATTATATGGTCAGGGTGTATAGAGTTAATGGTGTTAAAACTCTTATATTTTATAATATTACTCATTTATGACCACCAATGCGAACTTGACTTATTTAGTATTGTTTGGCATTTTGCAATGGCAAACATTGATATTTTAACCTTCCTTAATGGAATTGTGTAGAACTATGCCATGGTATATACAAAAGCCATCATTCTCTGTAGGGTGTGGCCTTGTGTGCCTTAAAAAGAAGTCTAACATAACGACTGAAAGCACAGATTCTGAGGTCATCTGCCTTGGCTCAGATTGTGACTCTGTCACTAACTAGCTAGGCAAATTGATCAACTTCTACGGTCCTCAGTTTCATTTGTAAAGCAGGGATAATTGTAGTACCCACTTCCTAGGATCATTTTGAGGATTTAATAAATTAATCGATGTAACTATTTGTACAATGCCTAAACACAAATTGAATACGCCTTGGCTTTTGGAGTGGTATTAACCAATCCGATTAAGGATATTACAGGACGTACGCCCCCTATTGGTTCTGAAAGCAGTGAACTTTTGCCTCCCCCATGCCTCCCCCACCCCTTATAGTTTGGGTTATTTCACGTTAAAAGTTTGGGAGTCATTTTCATCAATAAAAACCACACTAGGGGCACCTGGTTGGCTCAGTGGGTTAAGTCTCTGCCTTCGGCTCAGGTCATGATCCCAGGGTCCTGGGATGGAGTCCCGCATCGGGCTCTCTGCTTGTCAGGGAGCCTGCTTCCTCCTCTCTCTCTGCCTACTTGTGATCTCTCTCTCTCAAATAAATAAATAAAAATCTTTAAAAAAATTTTTTAAAAACACACTAAAATAATCCTGTGTTGTTGTTTGTTTGTTTGTTTTTTGTTCTCCTAGATGATTTTAATGATCTGGCATGCTCTTAATGACCTGACTGGCTATTTTCACAACAACTCTCAGGCTGACTGCTGTTCCAGTCCACGCAGTTCTGTTCCATACAGTGCCCCTTTATATTCAATAGGCTTCCTGCTTCCTTGGTTCCCTTGGAAATACTATCAACAAGGTTGGCAGAGATTTTCACTAGACACAAAAGTCACCTTCAGCTTATTAAAATTAGCCAAATGACATCACTGGTAGGATCCTTTCCTGTGGCCCCCACTCCGATAATGTGGAAATTGTACTCAATTTTCCGGCTGTTGCTGTGATCATGGCTCCTCTTGCCGTGGCCAGCCTTTACACTGGCATGTGCCACGTGATCCCCTGGAACCTACCAGAGAAGCCCCAAGGAAAACCTTTTCTCAGAGAGTGAGCAGGATCTCCCCTGGACCTCCGTGGTCTCTATTGATGAGACAGATCTTGACTCAGCAAAACTTTTGCCTTTTTCTGAAAATAAATTTCTTCCAAGTCTTCCGTTTAACCCTCTCCAATAACTTCATGATGATCTTTGCCGATAGTCTCATTCCTAAGGACATTCTTCCCTCTTCCATAAGCAGTCTCGTGTACAGGTCAGGCTTTATTTGCCCACAGGTATGTGATGATTCTCCCTGTAACTTCCCACAGGGATAAACACTTAACTCTTACCTAGCTGAGGAAATTAAAAACCTGTTGTATCAGCAGTTTGTCAAAATGACACTGTAAGAGACCTGAAGACAATAGAGTCAATGATATTGCAATAATGTCAGGTGACAGCCGGCAGCTAGATTTGCGGGTGAGTGTAGCATAATATAGAGACTTGTGAAATCACTAGGTGGTATACCTGACACTAATACAACATATATGTCAACTGTATTTCAATTAGAAAAAAGAGAAAAAGGGGGGCCTGGGTGGCTCAGTGGGTTAAAGCCTCTGCCTTCGGCTCAGGTCATGATCCCAGAGTCCTGGAATCGAGTCCCGCATCGGGCTCTCTGCTCAGCAGGGAGCCTGCTTCTCCATCTCTCTCTCTGCCTGCCTCTCTGCCTACTTGTGATCTCTGTCTGTCAAATAAATAAATAAAATCTTTAAATAAAAGAGAGAGAGAGGGACACCCAAAGATTCAGAGCCTCAGGTGTTATGTAAGATTCCGTAGAAACATAATGGAAACAAGAAATGAAAAGAAAAAAGAAAAGTGAACCTACAATATTTGAAACCTTCTAGCTTTTGAATTTTGTTATCCTGAGCTTTCTCACTTAAACCGTAGCAGAGGTATGGCGGGAAATAAACAGCCGGTTTGCTTTACCCAGGCATTTAACCTTCCTGTAACCATTATAAGGAAGAGGGTTACTTGATCAAGAATTCTTGAAACCAGCTTTCAAAACACTTGGCTGAAAGACTGAGTCCTGGAATTCCAGAACGTTATTAAAATTCCACGCTCATGACCATTACTGGAAAGGGCACGTCCTGCTTCAAAAAGTCTACCAGCCTGCTGGGGTTTTTTTGAACTCCATTTGCAGAGCTGATAAATCATATTGCTTTCCTTCACCTAAATATGTCACCCCAAAATATGACTTAATCCAGCCTATGATATGGGTTTTTCCGATTTTCATAATTAAATAAGTAAAATTCATTATCCTCTTCAGAGAATAAGTCATTCTAGACAGAAGGGTTTTTACTTCGTTGATGTGTTTACATGGTTTCAAAAATATTTAAACCATGCGGGATAGAAATAGTTCTAAAATATTTTAAGTGTCGCCACACTTTCTTATGCAAAGGACACAGGATACCGTTTGCGTTTTTGAAGATTAGCTTGAGGCCTTTGTCACAGCTTGGTTACTGTATATACCGTAATAATGGTAAGTCCCCTTGGGTGCTTACTGTGGGTCATGAACCATGCCTAGCCCATTGCTCATACTATCTCATGGAATCCTCACAACAACCACCTCCAAGGGAAAGACTCTTCTTGTCTTTACAGATAAGAAAAGGGAGGTTCAGAGGTGTCTGCCCTTAGAGCTATACACTTTTAGATCCTGTCTCTAAAATGTACTGTGCTTACACGGTTTACTTAGCAGAGTAGACCAAATAGAGTATCATTTTTATCTTCATCAGAATAGTCCCAGGTACTAGGTGTGCATAGTGAAATGATGCTATTCCTTCAGGACAGTTGGAAGTCTGTCAAGCTGTTTGCTCCTATGTTCAATGACCCAGAATGGGGAACTGTGTGTGCTCTTATCTGTGTTATCAGATTGTAAGACATATGTACATTTTAATATATGCCTATCTATAATAGATATCTTCTTACTTTTTTATCATTTTTTAAAAACATTTTATTTATTTATTTGACAGAGAGAAATCACAAGTAGATGAAGAGGCAGGCAGAGAGAGAGAGAGAGAGAGGGAAGCAGGCTCCCTGCTGAGCAGAGAGCCCAATGCAGGACTCGATCCCAGGACCCCGAGATCACGACCCCAGCTGAAGGCAGCAGCTTAACCCACTGAGCCACCCAGGCACCCTATCTTCTCACTTTTAATCATGTACTTGTCTAGGGGCGCCTGGGTGGCTCAGTGGGTTAATGCCTCTGCCTTCGGCTCAAGTCATGATCTCAGAGTCCTGAGATCGAGCCCCACATCAGGCTCTCTGTTCAGCAGGGAGCCTGCTTCCCCCCACCTCTCTCTTCCTGCCTCTCTGCCTCGTTGTGATTTGTCTGTCAAATAAATAAATAAAATCTTAAAAAAAAAAAAGTCCAACAGTAAAAAAAAAAAAAAAAAATCATGTACTTGTCTAGAGTATCTCCTCTAAGTGAAAGAAAAAAGTTTGTTAAACTCTTATGTTAAAAATAAAAAGAGGGGCACCTGGGTGGCTCAGTGGGTTAAGCCTTTGCCTTCAGCTCAGGTCATGATCTCAGGGTCCTGGGATTGAGCCTCTCTGATGCTCTGCAGGGAGCCTGCTTCCCCTCTCTCTCTGCCTACTTGTGATCTCTGTCAAATAAATAAATAAAATCTTTAAAAAAAAAAAAAGAGTAGGGGTTCCTGGTTGGCTCAGTTGGTAGAACATGTGACTCTTGATCTCAGTGTTATGAGTTCAAGCCACATGTTGGGTGTGGAGCCTACTTAAAATTAAAAAAAAATAGTAATAATAAATAATAAAGTAAATAGCTTTTTTTTCCACAGCTTCATTGGGACGTAATGCACGTATACTATACAATTCACTCGTTTAAAACGTGCAGTTTGGGGTGCCTGAGTGGCTCAGTTAAGAATCCAACTCTTGGTTTCCGCTCAGGTCATGATCTCAGGATCGTGAGACGTAACCCCGCGCTGGGCTCCGTGCTCGTTGTAGAATCTGTCTGGGATTCTCTCTTCTTTTCTGTCCTTCCCCCTATCCATGTTTTCTCTCTCTGTGACTCTTCCACATCTCATTCCCCTCAGAGAGGCAGGATAGTAAATGAGTTAAGAACATGGAGTCTGCCAGAGAGGAGTTCCGCGCCCCTCTTACCAGCTCTGCGACCCTGGGTAAGTTACTCAACCATTCTGTGCCTCTGTTTCCTCATCTGTAACATGAGAATAAAAATAGTGCCTAATAAATAGAATTATTATGAGGATTAAGTGACTCAAAATATACAAAGTACTTAAAAAGGTTCCTGGCACAAACTAAACCCTCTAGAAATGTTAGTGTTTTTTTTGTTTTGTTTTGTTTTGTTTTTATTAAGATTCGATTACAGCAAGTATTTTACTAGATTTCCACTGCAAGAACACACTGACTTTATCTGTTTTGTTTTAGGCTTCTTTGGCATAGGTTTGCCAACACTTATGCTGAAACACACTGTTCACAAACTCCTACTCAATAAACACGAATGGAGAGCCAAAACTCTCAGTTTGTAGAAGACTTTATTTTAGTAAGTGAAAAAGCAGTCTCTCCCAAATTTATCATTTATATCATTGGCTCATGTCTTTTTATATATTGGATATTATAGTAGTAGCTAGCAATTGAGTAGCTTATATGTTGAGTATACGCTAGAAGAGAAAGAGAGACAGAGACAGAGAGACGGTGACAGGCAGAGACACACAGAGAGAGTGTTCGCTGGAGGAAATGTCCCTTAAAATAAAGTAACTTGTCTGTGATCACACAGCTGGTAAGGTGACAAAGCTGGATTCAAACCAAGGGACATCTGATTTCAAAATCTTGCCCTTTCCACGCTGCCACATATTTCTTATATTATTATAATTTCTTGTGTTTTGTGTATTCATGCATTAGAGACCAAGCACAAGAGGCTTCATTCCAATATGTGGAAATGTGTGATTTTACAATATTATTCTTATACGGAGGACTATAATGGGACTTGCTGGGGAGTTCTATGTATTTTCTCTTACAGAACTCTAAGAAGTGACTTGGATCACATCAGTTACTGAGCCGTTCATTGTCTTTAGTATCTAGAAAATGAGCTCTTGTTCCTTGAAAGTAGAGAAGTAAGCCAAAAAGTTAGAAGGAAAAACACTTTTGTTTATTACAATACATTTCTATTCTACTTACATCATTCAAAATTCTCGTGTAATATATGTACATTTGGTTAATGAAAACTTTTCAAGGCTAAACAATGTACTTTTTAACTGAAAACAAAGAATAATTTCTGATCTTTGTTAATGTCCATACATATATTTAGCACAAACTTTTGAATCTAGAACAATGAACTTTTTCAATGTTAGCTTGAAATGCAAAAAAAAAAATGTTAAGTCTGAGCTCTCAGCATGAGCCTATTAGAATTATGAAAATATGTAAGATTAGGCAAAAAACAAAACCCAAAGAAATGTGGATAGAATCATAAACTATTGTTTATGGTACTCAATTTTAGGATTAAAAAGTACATGTCAGCTATATTACAGTAAGAACAATAGTGAAATATATATTTATTTATTCAATAAATATTTGTTTTATCTACTGTATGCTGAGTGAATTCCAGGCTTTAACCCCAAATCTTCAAATCTGGATTTATATTAGATTTTAGTTGGACCTTTCGCATCACCATAAAGCAATGTTGATTGTTTCTCTCTCTCTTTTTTAACATTTATTTGTTTATTTTAGAGAGAGTGTGCAAGTGGTGTGGGGGAGGGGCAAAGAGAGGGAGAGGGGATGTAGACTGCCCACTGAGTGTGGAGCCCATCGCGGGGCTCCATCTCAGAGATCACGACCCGAGCAGAAATCAAAAGGCACTGAACAGACTGAGCCACCCAGGTGTCCCATTTCCAAGCAATGGATTCTTTCATATAGTTAGTTTTAGTAAAATATCTTCATATTAGTGTGAAAATGAAAATGTAGGAAACCTTTTTCGGGTTTGTTCGTTTTATAGGAGATGGTGGCTGTTCCTTTGTTATGGAATATTACTATCCTTAGTCAATTTTTATGGATATATATGAGTAATAGCATTTCTGGTCACAATAGACAATATTACTTGTGGGTTTCGACGGATACTATAATTCAGAAGCAAATTTATTTTTTTGCTGAGAACATTTACTTTGTCATCAGCAAGAGTACGCCTAATTCATGGTGTTTCATCTTAACACTATGTCACCCTGGGCACCTGGGTGGGTCAGTGGGTTAAAGCCTCTGCCTTCGGCTCGGGTCATGGTCCCCGAGTCTTGGGATCGAGTCCAGGATCCAGATCTCTGCTCGGCAAGGATCCTGCTTCTTCCTCCCTCTCTCTGCCTGCTTCTTTGCCTACTTGTGATCTCTGTCTGTCAAATAAATAAATAAAATCTTTA
>NC_081567.1:20310865-20425027 GCF_022355385.1 Mustela nigripes
TTTTTTTTTTTAATCTTTTTTTAAAATTTTTTATTTTTTTATAAACATATAATGTAGTTTTATCCCCAGAGGTACCGGTCTGTGAATCGCCAGGTTGACACACTTCACAGCACTCACCATAGCACATACCCTCCCCAATGCGATGGACTGCTTTTATATGAGAAATGCTGGTGTGGGTCTGAACTAAAGCAATGTACCATGGAAAGCAAGGAGGAGCTCGCCGTGAGAGAGATGGAGGAGTTAGAATCAACACAACTTGGTGATAATTGGTTACAGAGGCATGACTCACAACTGGGCAACTGTGTGTTAAGAAATGAGCTGAGTAGGGGCGCCTGGGTGGTTCAGTGGGTTAAGCCTCTGCCTTTGGCTCAGGTCATGATCTCAGGGTCCTGGGATCGAGCCCCACATCAGGCTCTTCACTCAGGAGGGAGCCTGTTTCCCCTTCTCTCTCTGCCTGCCTCTCTGCCTACTGTGATCTCTCTCTGTCAAATAAATAAATAAATATCTTAAAAAAAATTGTTAAAAAAAAAAAGAAATGAGCTGAGTATACACTGGAAGTGAATGAGTGAGTGTGGACTGCTCTGGATGGCATTTCTTCTGTAGAATCATAGGGAAGTTGCTTGAAATCCAGGTAACATGACAAGTCTCAAGCAGTGTCGTGGAAGAAGACCATGATGACTGGAAGGGGAGAGGAACAGAATCTGGGGTAGAAAGGACTCAAAGCTCATTCACTGATCGATGTGAGAGGATGCAGGAAGAAGGGGGTGCATAACTCTGTGTCCCTCTACATTTTCTTTGAGAATAGAGGCCCTAAAGTAATGTTTCTCAACCCCATTGAACATTAGAATCACTTGGAGCTTGAAAAAGTCCTGATGTCCAGGCCACACCCTAGGCCAGTTAAATCAGAATCTCTGGAAGTGAGATCCAGACATTGGTATTTTTTTCCAACTTACTAGCTTATTCGATTGTGGAGCCAATGTGGAGAACCTAAAGCTTTACTTCCTTGGAAACAGCGGCTCTAGAGATGAATTCCTGTTGACTTGGGCAAAGATACGTTGACAACCAGACACGTTGGCAAAGTAGTCTTCTGGTCCAGTAAGCGTTTTTAGAATTAAAAACTCATGTAGGACACTCAAGTATTATTTATCTTTGAGTGATAACATTTGGTATCTGGTGGCCTTACACTGCTATTGGTAATCTGAAAGTGCCTGACTGAAGTCCAGAGGTCAACTGCACACTTAACAGATATGGTAGGTGATCAGAGAGTGCTTTGAGATTCATGGTATATGAATTTAGCAAATGTCTATTTGGAATATGTTTCATGCTTGGAAGGGAGTTTTCTTTTTCTTTTTCTTTTTCTTTTTAAGATTTTATTTATTTGATAGAGAGAGATCACAAGTAGGCAGAGAGGCAGGCAGAGAGAGAAACAGGCAGAGAGAGAGAGACAGGCTCCCTGCTGAGCAGAGAGCCCGATGCAGAGCTCGATTCCAGGACCCTGAGACCATGACCCGAGGTGAAGGCAGAAGCTTAACCCACTGAGCCACCCAGGCGCCCCTTGTAAGGAAGTTTTCTAGTATCTGATTAATACTTTATTGTTACAAAATGCAGAACTGTACAGTTCAGGAGTGTTAGTCTTGCCCCTGCCATTTTTGAAAATGGTCTGTGATTTCTTTTTAAAAATACTTTATTTATTTATTTGACAGAGAGAGAGAGAGAGAGATCACAAGTAGGCAGAGAGACAGGCAGAGAGAGAGGGGAAGCAGTTTTCCTATTGAGCAGAGAGTCCGATGCGGGGCGCAATCCCAGGACCCTGAGATCATGACCTGAGCCGAAGGCAGAGGTTTAACCCGCTGAGACACCCAGGTGCCCCTGGTCTGTGATTTCTTGATACAGTTAGAGAAATGTTGGTTCTAAGGGGCGTATTATCTTACTAAGTTTAATAGATCTATTTTCTACTACTACTACTACTACTACTCCTTCTTCTTCTTTTTGTAAAATAGAGCATTTTTTTTCTTTTAATTTTTATTAATTTATTTGGAAAAGAGAGGGGGAGAGCACCGAGGAAGAGTAAGAGGGAGAAGCAGGCTTCCCGCCAAGCAGGGAGCCTGACGTGGGTCTCAATCCCAGGACACTGGGATCATGACCTAAACTGAAGGCAGATTCTTGACTGAGCCACTCAGGCATCCTGATCTATTTTCCTCTTATTGACCAAAGGATATACTTACTCAGTAGCCTGTAAACGTAATGGTTAGTTTATTGTTAATGGAGATTCACAAATGGGGTACTTGGGCAAGAAAATCAATGCGTCATCTCTTCTAATTATAGGGGATAAGGTACTTTATGTCATAATATTGGATACTGATTATCTTATTTTATACGTGTAACTTCTATTAAAAGTGCAACAATGTCCACACTTTCCACACACACACAAAATGACCATGAAATCCTAGTATGTCATGGAAAAAAGGCTACTCCTCCTACTTGGCCAATAAAGCACGCTTGCCTTCTTTTGTCAGCAAACACGTGTGGAGCACCTAGTAGATGTGAGCACTGAGCTGGGAGCTGGGATACAAAGAGTCGTGAGGCATGACGCCTTCCTGCCCTTCGAAACTTACGTGGCATTGGCGGTGAGGCCGACTGGAGACAGAAAGTCCGGTACAACGGGCTAAGTCCTCGGCTGAGATAAGCAGAGAGCAGGAGGAGCGCAGGCTGGGCACTCGGCTCCTTGTTCCAGGACGCGGGGCCCGGCTCTGACTCCATGGCGTGGCGCTGTCTCAGAGTCCTGGCCACGTTCTTGCTGCGCGATGAGACATTCTGGAATAGAAAGATGCATTTCCCCAGTCGTCAAAATCTGCCAGTTCATGTGTGGAGTTAGAGTTTGTCCTCTGTGGAGACTCTGCAGGAAACTCAGACAAAAATACATGACTTAAAAAAAATACTCTTTAGATCAGTCTGCTACATATTCAAGTGTGTGTTTTCTAAAGATTATTTATTTATTTGTTTGAGAGACAGAATGAGAGGGAGAGAGAGCATGAAAGGGGTGAGTGGCAGGCGGAGGGAGAAGCAGGCTCCCCGCTGAGCAGAGAGCCCGATGCGGGACTCCATCCCAGGACCCTGGGACGGTGACCTGAGCCGAAGGCAGAGGCTTAACAGACTGAGCCACCCAGGCTCAGCCCCCCCCCCCCCCCCGCCGCCCCAAGTGTGTTTTTAAATGTTGTAAATGTAGCTTTCCCTTTGCTTCTCTTTTGTCTGAAAGCCTCATAATACTTCACAAGTTATACTTGCAACAGAAGTTTAGAAAATGACTTTTCTCTTAATGATATAGTAAACAATACTGTCTTAAACTCCAGCAAAGAAACAGATCAAAAGTGAATTGCTTCAGGGTGTATAACTGACAAATAACAAATAACCTCAAGGCTTTGTCTTTTAAGTAATGAAAATATTCTTGGTATTTAATTATATGTAGCTAATCATGGAAATCAATTTTAAAGCTGGTTTTTGAAAATAAGTGCTTTGTATAGTGATTTACTATAGCAACAGCCTGGATATTCTCAGGCAACAACTCTCTCCTGCTTGTTTAATGATTTCTGTTTCATATTAGGACTAAGTTGGTGGTTTTATTCAGTACTAAAGGTTAGGTTACTTAGACTAGAAATGGGCTAGTCTTACATATCATACTTGGTGCTGGTGGATTTTGTTCTTTCAAGCTATCCATTCAATATCACACTGCTGTAGTTCTGAAATACTTACTGTAAATCCCTTGATTAATATTTTTACATACTCCTGACCTATGAAGCCACTGTCGCACAGAGCCTTGAATAGGAAAAACAAACACCCCCTTCTCTGAAGAGCTCATGCAGCTTATTATAGGGTCATTGGAAGAGCAAGCAGTAGTCAGTAGATAGGACACTCATGTATGCAGAGCCTTAATTTTTTTTTTCAGAGCCTTAAATTTTAAAATATGACTTCCCCCTCCCCCATCACTATTTGGAAAGATAGGATTAAAAAGATACAAAATGTTACAGCTGCAAGGAAGGTGTCCCTATAAGCATACACATTTGTTGGGGTTGCTAGAATAAATACTGGGATAATTTCTGTTTAATGGTGTTCTATACTGAGTCCATTTGCCAAGTATCTTGAACAGGAGCCCTCGTAACATTCCAAATTAAAAACATTTGGTCCAAAAGATTATGATTGAGGCTAAATCAGTTTACTAATGGTGTGTCAGAAATGGGGTTGTGGTGTAAGCTGATGTAGAGGAAACCCTATCCTCAAGTTCATAGGACCACAATAATATATATCCTGGGTTTTATGTGCAACTACCAGTGATGATGATTTCTCCCCCATTTTTCGCTTCTTTCTTCTGTATATAAGAGCGATGTTTTTCCATTGCAAAGGGACCGCTTGAGGACAAGATTATGTACAAAGGAGATACCCTCAGAATTTGTTTTGTTTTGTTCATTTTTGGGTTCTTTTTTTTTTTTGAGAAATATTATACTGCTTCTTTTTTCTAGTTCGTCTTTAGAAAACTAATGTGAAACATTAACAATATCCCCAGCTTCTCACGAAGAAAAGCAGGTGTATAGGGAGTTACAATCTTACATTTCCATTATCAGTAATGTGATGTTATCAAGCTGTTAGTGTTCTTAGTATTAGTTATGGGTCATTGCCTTTCACTGAAACTTTCTGAATTCATTTTCACAGAAAGCATATGACTATTCTTTAATTTTATTTTTTCTGGGGTTCCTGGGTGGTTCAGCATTTGACTCTTTTTTTTTTTTTTTAAGATTTTTTTTTATTTTATTTATTTGACAGAGAGAGATCACAAGTAGGCAGAGAGGCAGGCAGAGAGAGAGGAGGAAGCAGGCTCCCTGCCAAGCAGAGAGCCCGATGTGGGACTCGATCCCAGGACCTGAGATCATGACCTGAGCCGAAGGCAGCGGCTTAACCCACTGAGCCACCCAGGCGCCCCAGCATTTGACTCTTGATTTTGGCTCAGGTCATGATCTCAGGGTTCTGAGACTGAGCCCCACGACGTGGAAAGCAGTATTTGAGCTAAGTTCTGAAGAATTAGTAGGCACTAACTCTGCCTGGAATCACGTGCAAAATCTCCAGCCATCCCTACCTCCTCCTCTAAGAGCCATAGGTGGGAATGCATGTCCTTGGTGCTCTCAACTGAACTGCACTGGGCATGTGCCCAGACCTAGTCAGAACTCCAGCCTCAGGCTACCACTAAGTGAGTCAGCGATGGGCATGTGACTCACGGAAGGCTTTTCAGGGTCCTCCGGGGGACTTCTGCGGTGCTCCTGGGAGAAATGTACATGTTTCCTTTAGGATCTTACGCTGCTGGGCCCAAGTAAGCCTGGAGCTACCTTGCTGCCATGTGGTGAGAGGCTGCATCTTTGCAGAAGGAAAGTCAGGGACAGAAGAAACAGGTTCCTATCATAATCTGGGCACTTACCCAGATCTACCTCTGCCTGACCTTGCAGTTATAGGAGCTGGCAAGTTCCTTTTTTATTTCAGCTAGCCCGCACTGGGTTTCTTTCACAGCCAAAGTAGCTTGAATAATAATGCACTTTCCCATTGGCACTTATGTCCAAATTACCATAAATTGGCAGCCTCTGACCGTTATAGGGAAAAGATTCAGTGGTTTCTAATTGGCCATTACTAACAAGGACATAGGAGGTTTGAAACAGCTGAGCACAGATTTTGAGAATGAGAAGACAAGGTTATGGTTGTACTTTTGAACGTGACATTGTAGGTGTGCACATGCCTGTCTCACGACCTTTGACTGTTCGCTGACTGGAACCACAAGACAGACCGGGAGAGAGAACTGGATTGACCGTGGGTGCCAGATGTCAACAAGGTAACAGAAACCCAAGTTCCAGTTAGAAGCAGCCTAAATCACACATTTCTCAAACACAAGCAAGAAAGGAACTGGCCTAATCAAGACCTTTCAAGAGGAAAAGAACCGCAGAGCCATGACCATGAGCTGCTAGTCACAGAATTACTACAATATGTGCTGAGAAGCCCAGTGTTTTATGAAAAGACTGGTTTGTGCTTGGCTGACGCACTTCCGTACATTTTTATCTGAGTGTTTGGAAAGCAGTAGGAGCCCATTACCCTTTGGCATTGTCTACTTATAACAGATCCCGGTTTCAGAAATATCAAGAAATTGGATTCCAGCTGCCAATGGTTCTCTCCAGGAGACATTCGATCTCCAAGACAGAACTGTCTTTTTCTCTTTCTTCCATGGTGAGGGGAGGCATTCGGAACCCCTGTGGTGTTCTGCAGAGGCAAAGCCTCCTCTGAGCACGCTAACAATACAGCAGAGAGAAAGCCTTAGGCTAGAAGCTCAAGGAAAGGCAGTGGGATGAATATTTCAATAAGTAGGGCAATTTGATAACTACCTTCTTGTGGTTTAAGCCCTAGTGCTCTCGGGCAGATCTTGCTATTATTACTGAAACTGCAACGATTTTAATGTTTCATGTGCTCCAAAGCAGAGGACATTTATTTCCCCACTACTTTAATGAATCGTTTGATGCTCTTCAAAAAAATCTCCCTGTTCTTTCTGCTCTTTTCTTAAGAGTCCCTCTTGCTCTTAAAATGTAATTCTAATCTGGGAAAGATGCACAGGATTTAGAGAGTTTCTTTTCCTCCCTCAATTGGGCTTTTATACTTTCCAACCTTCACATTTTTGAGTGAATCTCTGGTGGAAAAATAACTCCTAAGCCCCGCTTAGAATTTTGCTCGCTCAATAAGTACTTACGCACACTTACTGTTTTAGGTGCTTGCAATGTAGAGTAAATAAACCAACAACGATCCTTACCATCAACAATTGTAGTGGAGGCAGAAACAATACAGAGATATCTTTAATGTTATCCTATAGTAATAATAGCAATTGCGTCTCCTGCTTATGGAAAAAATTTTTGCTCCGAATTTTCTCTCATAATGTTCTGTTTTCAAAAGAAAAAAATACCTCCCTACAGGTTCTGACATCTAAAATATTGCTGTTTGGGGTCTTTTTCTTCACTTTCTTGTCTTAGCTTATACTTGCTAAACCGTAATACTGTTTTGTGGGAGTACAGATGCTTCAAGAACAGAAAGCGAACATTTCCTTTCTACGGTCAGCCTGATGAGACCCTTTTAAGAATAATGATGGTATCACATGGATTACAGGGTCACAATGTGCCTGGTCCTGTTTGACGGTTTTCCGTCATTGCTACAAATTTTCATAATAACCCTGAAGAAGACACTAAGGCTTAACTAGGTTAATAGAGTTGCCCAAAGTTCCACAGCTGGTGAGTTTGGAGCTGAGATAAGATACCTAGATCTGAACTAAAAGTGACATTATAATATGAATTTATGAGAAGGAAAAAACCACATTTTTAAAAGATTTGAGAGAGAGCTGCACAAGGGGAGGGGTGAAGGGAGAGAGAGAGAGAGAGAAGGGAGTCGGAGTTGTGTAGTCGATTGGGGAGGGAAGAAAAGAGAGGTTTTTCTTAAAGGAAGGAAGGAATTCAGGGAAGACAAAACACTCTGTGCCCCCAGAAATGAGGTTTTCCATAGATAGTTTGGGTAGAGAAGTGACACCACATTTCAGTGGCACCCTTGGTGCCTCTGTTACCTCCCGAGGCTACAGTTGTTATGTGTTGGATGGCTCAGCCTGGGACCCAAGGCTCTGTGTTTGTCTCAGAACCCAGAAAGTAGCAGCACAAGAACAATGGGTCGGTAGGTCATAACCACTTCTTGGACTGACTAGGACTCAAGATGAAGGGTGGTCTTCTGGAGCACTGATTGGAAGGGGTGGCCATTCCTAACCAATGCAGTCCGGTCTAGAGCACCAAGGACATGCATTCCCAGCCATGGCTTTTAGAGGAGGAGGTAGTGATGGCTGGAGGTTTTGCACATGATTCTAGGCAGAAGCCCTCTAGTTAGTGCCTACTTATTCTTCAGAGGTCAGTTCCAATACTGTTTTCCCAGGCGAGCTTTCTCTGGACTCGGCTTGCCAAGAGTATGCAGACCCTCTGGCTATGTGCTCCCATCTAATACCTTGTACTTTTCTATCACAGCACTTAATGCACTTAATGCAGCGAACTTTTTTTTCTTAAGATTTTATTTATTTGAGAAAGAGTGAGAGGAGGAAAGAAGGGAGAGCCTAGAGGGAGAGAGAGAGAGAGGAAAGCAGACTCCCCACTGAGCAGAGAGCCCAACGTGGGGCTTGATTCCAGGACCCTGAGATCATGACCTGAGCCGAAGGTAGACCCTTAATCAAATGAACTACCCAAGTGCCCCTAGAGCAATGATCTTATATTGCCATAAGTAAATCACTCTTATCTGTGATTACCTGATGAATACCCAGCTCCTGCACTAGAAGGTGAGCTCCTTGAGGGTGGAGCTCCATCAGTTTTGCCTCCCATTGAATACCAGTACTTAGCCCAGGGTCACCACATTAATAATCACACAGTGACTGTTTTTTTTTTTTTTTTTTTAAGATGAATGAATGAGATCTAGTTTCTCCTAATAGCAGCTGATTTTAGTACGAAAATGTAACAAACTGCCTCTTGTTCTTCCTAAACCATCATCTAGTTTGGTCTTTTCACTTATTTCCTCAATTGATTGAATGAATGAGGTGATATTTTAGGTAACCCAGGTGACCAAAAAGCAGCAGCAGAATGGATAGTCAGCCCCCAAATAATCAGGAGCCCTCTTTTCCTGTATATGATTTAAATTAAAAAAAAATCTATCAGGTACATAATCAAGAACCACAGGGATCTTGGAGTTTAGTGGAAGTTCCTGGCAGAAAACCTGGACATGCTACTTCTGAATAACATTGTTAACTGTGGTTTCCTCTTATCATCTCTAATTGTGTTGAATAATAATAATACATTTAATAATAATAAAAATGAATACCAGGTTCCCACCATTTTGTTTAAAACATCTCGGAAGGGGGCGCCTCAGTGGTTAAGTGCCGGACTCCTGGTCTTGGCTCAGGTCATTATCTCATGGGTCGTGAGATCATGCCCTGCATGGAGCTCTGCACCCAGCGGGGAATCTGCTTGAAGATTCTCTCCCTCTTCCCCTCCCCCTACTCATCCATGTTCACGCATGCACACTCTCTAAAATAAATCTTTAAAACATGCTGGATGGTAATTTCAAGACTGAAGTATGTACCTATGCATTGTGCCTCACTTCGGCCCTCCAACTTCCCCTGTTCTCTGTGTGCGGTCCTTCAGGCATGATGATCACAGGCTTTTATGCCAGCCTCCTCTGGTATCGGCAACTGCAAGGTAGGGATTATTCAATTACTTGGAAAAATCCAGATTATTTGATGACATTTCTGTTACTTTTTAAAAAGCGTTAACTGTTCTGAAACTTTTTGTTATATAGCTTCGAATTAATAAGAAAGCACTAGAGGGCGCCTGGGTGGCTCAGTGGGTTAAGCCTCTGTCTTCGGCTGGGGTCATGATCTCAGGGTCCTGGAATCGAGTCCCGCATCAGGCTCTTTGCTTGGCGGGGAGCCTGTTCCCTCTCTCTCTTTGCCTGCCTCTCTCCCTACTTATGATCTCTCTCTGTCAAATAAATAAATAAAATCTTAAAAAAAGAAAAGAAAAGAAACCACTGGAGAAACTAAAGATGGTTTTCTTTCCCTAGTACAATTTTAGATCTTCATGATGCTATGTTTAATTTGATTTGCCTGGTCCCCCTGAGCATTGCAGTAATTCAGATTCTGGTTTGGAGCCCATTCTCAATCAGAAACAAGACAGACTACACAGGGCTCTTTAAGGCCAATGCTCGCTATCATGGGATTCAAATAAAACTTCAGTTGCTTATCTGTTCTAATCGAGTTTACATTATACCAGAAGGCAAAACTGTTCTTCATAACCTCTAATTTGTTTAGAAAACAAAACAGATAAAACAAACAAATAAAACCCATCATGTTTCAGGGCTTTTCGACTATAATAATAGTTGAAAGAAAGTTAAATAGGAATTAAGGCCTCTCTCTGTTGGCTGTTTGCAAGTGGTCTTGTGGGCCCTGGCCACAACCTGTTACTCTTCACCCTTGAATCCCTCTGAGTTGATTTGGTTTCCCAGAGCCCACCTGACCGTACATGCCACTTTTATTGTAAGCCCTTTACTGCTTCTTTAGCTGGTTGTATTAGTGAAGACATCATTTCCTTTTTCCTTTTCATTAAGTAATACCGTATTACCATGATCTGTAGATTCCCCTGTGACTGAGAGCGGTCAGATTTGGGGGATTCAGGGTCTAGCGTAGGAAACCCAGATTTATACTGCTCACCGTCTTAGTCACAGAGCTTTTAGTTATGAAGGAACAGGAATTCAACTTCAGCTATCTTAAATAAAGAGGGGTCTCTTGTAAGGATCCAGTAGGCAAATTCGTAAGCATGGGGGACAGGAAAGAGAATTGAATCATCCCACTGGAGTGGGAAAGGCAAGGGCAGAGGTAGCTTTCTCTGTCTCTGTCTTTATTTCATTGTCCGCACCCCACCCCGGCCCCCCGCCCAGACACACACACTCTCTCAACTGAGCGCCAGAGCTTTCGGGTCAGTTGCTTGCTTTCATTTAACTGACTTAGATTCTGTGTGCCTGTTGGATTCTCTCTCTCTCCTTTTTTAAAGTTTTATTTATTTATTTATTTATTGTTAGGTAATCTCTACACCCAACGTGGGGCTCCAACTCATGACCCTGAGATCAAGGGTTGCATGCTGTTTGCACGGAGGCAGCCAGGCACCCCTGTCTGTTAGACTGTCCTACCCAAGAACGGTCATTGCTTAACATGACGCATTGTTGATACTGGTGTGCTGAAGATGTCAGACAACTGGCTCCCTAAAAAAAAGATGTATGCATATATACATATATAACTTTATTATACATTTTACTGATAAAAAGGATGTGTAGCATACGACTTACAAATAATACAAGATACCTACTACTTATTATAAATTGCATACACCTATAATTTCAGTGTGACTTGTTATTTCTTTTCTTGGTTATTTCTTAAAATTCTACTGTTGGTCTTTATAATTCACAACAATAGTCATGAAATCAAGACGATGAATAAGCTTGATTACTACTCAGTTAAACAAAGAACTCACATATGTCACAGACCAGAGTGCCGTTACAACCTCAATGTTGTTTTATATTCTCATTTATGTTGACTAGTAAGACAAAACTGGAACACGAAGGACATCCTTCCAAACTTTACTCAATCATTAATAATGTGAGCAAACTTCTCTGATTAACTGAATGATAAGTTTTGAATACTATAAAGAATATGTCCTCAATTTCCCATTCTTTTCACAGCGTAACAGCTACACACATGACAGTTTTTAGTTCAGTCTGCTTTATTAACATTTTCTTTACTACTTTCTTAAGTCTAGACCAGAGGCTGGCAAACTATAGCCTGTGGGCCAAATCCAACCTTTGGCTTTTTTCTGTGCAGTCTGAGATCTAAGAATAATTTTTACATTTTTAGAGGCTTGTTAAATAATTATTGTGACAGGAACTGTGTGTAACTCACAAGCTAAAATATATGCCTTTTTAAAAAAAGATTTTATTTATTTATTTGAGAGAGTGAGAGAGAGAGAGAGCATGAGCAGGAGGAGGGGCAAAGGGCGAGGAAGAAGCAGATTCCCCACCGAGCAGAGAGCCCACCACAGGACTCGATCCCAGGACCCTGAGATCATGACCTGAGCCAAAGACAGATGCTTTATTGACAGATGCTTTATTGACTGAGCCACTCAGGCGCACCTATATGGCTCTTTTTTTTTTTTTTTTTTAAAGATTTTTATTTATTTATTCAACAGAGAGAAATCACATGTAGATGAGAGGCAGGCAGAGAGAGAGAGAGGGAAGCAGCCTCTCTGCTGAGCAGAGAGCCCGATGCGGGACTCGATCCCAGGACTCTGAGATCATGACCTGAGCCGAAGGCAGCGGCTTAACCCACTGAGCCACCCAGGCGCCCCCTATATGGCTCTTTATAGACAAAGTTTGCTAACCCCTGGTCTAGATAATTTGCAAAACAAATCAATAATATATACTGATTTCCATGATATTAGTACATCCACTATCGCTAATTTCAGTCTATAAATGTGGTATTACTGAAAAAAGAATTAGGGGAAAGGATGCTTTGTAACATCTTTTTTATAAGACTAAAAAAGATTTAAAAAGATTAAAAAACAAAACAAAATCAGAGAGGGAGACAATGAGAGACTCTGGACGCTAGGAAGCAAACAGATTACAGAAGGGAGGGGGTGGGGAGAATAGTGTCGCGGGATGATGGGTATTCAGGAGGGCGTGTGTTGTGATGAGCACTGGGTCTCATACGCAACTGATGAATCACTGAACACTACATCAAAAACTAATGATGTACTATATGATGGCTAACTGAATATAGTAAAAAAAAAAATTAAGTATAAAAACCAGCTTAAGGGACGCCTGGGTGGCTCAGTTGGTTAAGCAGCTGCCTTCGGCTCAGGTCATGATCCCAGCGTCCTGGGATCGAGTCCCACATCGGGCTCCTTGCTCAGCGGGGAGCCTGCTTCTCCCTCTGCCTCTGCCTGCCATTCTGTCTGCCTGTGCTTGCTCTCTCTCTCTGATAAATAAATAAAATCTTTAAAAAAAAATAACCATAATACCAGGTGTACATGTTGTATCACCATAGAGATATAGCAGACATTAATAATATTAAAACATAAATAATAGTAAGATATAGTAATGAGAAAGTGGTATTTTGAGTACTTACACTTTCTTTTGAGTACGTATACTTTTTAATATCATTTGCTTAATCACATACTTACATATACTAATATTTAAATAATTGCTATGTTTAAAAACCAGCTCGAGGAATTCCTGAAAAGTTGACAAGGCTCTCATCAGCCAGGATGAGAAGGCTCCAGCATCCCACTGGATCCACTGGTTTTGCCATGACTTGACCTGTGGGTAGGTGTTCAGTAAGAAGCGGAAGGAGCACAGGCAGGGTAGGCCTGATCCACATCCTGAGTTCTCTGATCCAAGCCAGCATGCTTCAGGAAGAGAATACAAAATGGCAAATTTCCTGAGTTTGTTTTCATTTTGCTTTCCCTGAAATCAGCAAAGTTTTTTTTAGGGCCTGAAAATAGGGAAAACTAGAGATGGGGAAGGTGACTGGATTATCTTCCAGGGAGGTCTACGAATCATAAATCCACACTGATTCCTGAAATGGGAGCTAAAGATGGTGAAGAAGTTTGGACCTGTACAGACTTTAATATGACCCATGAGGAAAGAATCAGTGAACTTCAAGATATGTCAATAGAAATTACTGAAGCTCAAACACAGAGAGAGTGAGAAAAAAAAGAATAGAGCACCCAAGAGACTTGGGACAATATGGAGTAGACAAACATACTTTTTTTTTTTTGACAAACATACTTTTAATGGGATTCCTCCCACTGCAAGAGAAAGTGGAACAGGTTAGAAGAAATATTTGAAGAGGCAGTAGCCAAGAGTTTTCAAAAAATAATGAAAGACATCAAACCCAGGAGCTCAAGATCCAAGTAGCTCAGAGAACCAGGAAACAAACAAACAAACAAACAAATACAAACAGGATAAATATTAAAAACCCCACCAAACATACAAAACAAAAAACACCTAGACACATCATATTCAAACTGATGAAAACCAGAGATAAAAATAAAACACTGATGGTAGCCAGAGAAATAAGATGCATTACATGGAGTGGAATAAAAATCAGATTAGCAGCACACTTTGCACCAGAAACAATGCAAGACAGAAGGCAATGTAATGACATCTTCAAAATGTTGAAAGAAAAAAAAAAACCTCATCTACTTAAAATTTTATAAACAATGCAAATATCTTTAAAAAATTAGGGTGATATCAAGACTTTCAGAAAAACAAAAGGCTAAAAGAATTACCAGCAGATCTGCATTACTTGATGTGTCCAAGGAGGTTACCGGATAGAAACTTGGGTCTACACCAAGGAATAAATATCTCTAGAAATGGTTAAAATGAAGGTAAACGACTTCTTTTTTCTTGTTTTTAATAACTGTAACAGGTGATTGAGAATCACTTGTACCTTGCCAGTGAAAATGTAAAATGGTATCACCACTATGGAATACATTTTGACAACTTCTTATAAAACTAAACATGCAGGGGCTCCTGGGTGGCTCAGTGGGTTGAGCCTCTGCCTTCGGCTCAGGTCATGATCTCAGGGGTCCTGGGATCGAGCTCTGCATCAGGCTCTCTGCTTCCCCCTCTCTCTCTGTGCCTGCCTCTCTGCCTACTTGTGATCTCTCTGTCTGTCAAATAAATAAATAAAATCTTTAAGGAAAAAAAAAAATAAACATGCAGTTACCATGCAACACAGTGATTGTACTTGGGGGTATTTATCCCAGAGAAGTGAAAACTTGTATTTACACAATAACCCATAAATGAGTATTCGTAACAACTTGATTCATAACAGCCAAAAACTACAACAGCTCAGATGTCCTTCAACAAATTAGTGGTTAAACAAGCTATGATATACATAAACCATGGAATACTATTCAGCAATAAAAATGAACAAACTATTGATATACACATCAACATGGATGGTTCTCCAGGGAATTATACTGAATGAAAAATCCAATCACAGGTTATATACCATATGTTTTTTTTTAAGATTTTATTTATTTATTTGACAGAGAGAGATCACAAGTAGGCAGAGAGGCAGGCAGAGAGAGAGAGAGGAGGAAACAGGCTCCCTGCTGAGCAGAGAGCCCGATGCGGGACTCGATCCCAGGACCCTGAGATCATGACCTGAGCTGAAGGCAGCGGCTTAACCCACTGAGCCACCCAGGCACCCCATATGGTTCCTTTTATATAACATTTGTTGAAATGAAAAAATTGTAGAAATGGAGGCCAGTAAAGTGGTGGCCAGAGGTTTAAGATGGGAGTGGAAAGGGACAGAGATGAGCGTGGCTCTACCAGGGCAACACAAGCAATCCTTGCGGGGGTGGAATTGTGGTGTATCTTGACAGTGGTAGTGGATACTGAACCCACATGAGATAAAACTGTCTGGAACTAACACACACATGAAAGTAAAACTCTGGAAATCTGAATATTAGTGGATTGGTAACAGTGTCAAAATCCTGGCTGGGGGGCGCCTGGGTGGCTCAGTGGGTTAAGCCGCTGCCTTTGGCTCAGGTCATGATCTCAGGGTCCTGGGATCGAGTCCCACATCAGGCTCTCTGCTCATCAGGGAGCCTGCTTCTCTCTCTCTCTGTGCCTGCCTCTCCATCTACTTGTGATTTCTCTCTGTCAAATAAATGCATAAAATCTTTTAAAAAAAAAATAGGCAGCAGTGTAATTTGGAATTACAGTATGTGCAAAAATAAAATACAGGCTAACAATAGCCTAAAAGATGAGAGGGAAGAATATGTCATATTGCTAAAAGGTTTTATACTATATAGAAAGTATATCATTATTTTAAAGGAGGATGTGTTTAATCAAAGATGTATATTGTGAACTTCAGGGCAACCATTAAATATGTGTGTGTGTTTTTTTTTTTAATGAGGCATGAATGGGGCACCTGGGTGGCTTAGTCATTAAGTGTCTCCCTTCGGCTCAGGTCATGATCCCAGGGTCCTGAGATCAAGCCCCGAATCAGGCTCCCTGCGCAGTGGGAAACCTGTTTCTCCCACTCCTCCTGCTTCTGTTGTCTCTCTCTGTCAAATAAATAAATAAAATATTTAAAAAAAATAAAAATGAGACATGAATAATAAGCCTATAGTAAAGATAACATAATAAAAATTATTCAACCTAAAAGCAGGCAGAAAAAGAGGAAAGAGGGCCAAGAATAGAACAGAGAGAAAACAACTAGCTAGGTGTTAGATTTAATCAATATTACATTAAATACAATGGTTTAAACAGGGGTGCCTGGTGGTTCAGTGGGTTAAAGCCTCTGCCTTCGGCTCAGGTCATGATCTCAGGGTCCTGGGATCGAGCCCCGCATCGGGCTCTCTGCTCAGCAGGGAGCCTACTCCCCCCCCCCCACCTACTTGTGATCTCTGTCAGATTAAAATAAAAAAAAAAACTTCAAATGGTCTAAACACACCAATTAAAAGACAGAAATTTTATTTGAATTAAAAACAAGATCTACATACATGATATATTTTTAAAAATCCACTTTTCTCTTCTTTTTTTTTGAGAGAAAGAGAGAGAGCAAGTGACTGAGAGCAAGCTGGGGGAGGGGCAGAGAGAGAGAGAAAATGTTAAGCAGGCTCCATGCTCAGCATATAGCCCAATGCAGGGCTCAAACTCACGACCCTGGGATCATAACCTGAGCCGAAATTAAGAACTGGACATTTGGGGCGCCTGGGTGACTCAGTGGGTTGAGCCTCTGCTTTCAGCTCAGGTCATGATCTCGGGGTCCTGGGATCGAGCCCCGCATCGGGCTCTCTGCTCAGCGGGGAGCCTGCTTCCCCCCCCTCTCTCTCTGCCTGCCTCTGCCTACTTGTGATCTCTGTCTGTCAAATAAATAAATAAAATATTAAAAAAAAAAAAAAAGAACTGGACATTTAACCAATGAGCTACCCAGGGCCCAGCCCCCCCCAAAATCTACTTTTTTGCTCTTAAAGATTTTATTTATTTATTTGACAGAGAGAGAGATCACAAGTAGGCAGGGAGGCAGGCAGAGAGAGATGGGGAAGCCGACTCCCCGCTGAGCAGAGAGCCCGATGTGCGGCTTGATCCCAAGATCCTAAGATCATGACCTAAGCTGAAGCAGAGGCTTAACCCACTGAACCACCCAGGTGCCCCAAAAATCTACTTTAAATATGAAGACATAGATATTTTAAAAGACAAAGGACCGAAAAGTGTAACACGTAAACAGTAATCTAAGAAAAGTTGGAGTGACCATGGTAATATTTAAGTCAACTTCAGAAGAAGGAATATTACCAGGGATAGAGGGACAGCTCACATAACAAATGGGTCAATTTACCAACAAAATGTAATAATCCTACATGTGTATGTACCCAACCACGGAACTTCAAAATGCATGAAGCAAAAAACTTAATAGAAGTGAATGGAAACATAGACAAATCCACAATTTTATAATTTTTAAATAATTTTTTTTAAGGAAACTCTTTCCCCAGTGTGAGGCTCAAATTCATGACTCCAAGATCAAGAGTCACATGCTCTACCAACTGAGCCACCAGGTACCCTGAAAAATCCACAATTTTAGGTGGAAACCTCACTTCTTAGTAATCAATAGGGCCAAGTAGAAAGAAAATCATAAGGATATGGAAGAAGTGAACAATACTATCAAGAAACTTGACCTAGTTGCCATTTATAGAACGGTTTGCCCAGCAACAGCAAAATATACCTTCTTTTCAAGTACCAATGAAACATTTACCAAGATAGACCATCTTATGGGCAGTAAAAGAAACAACCCATGCGGGGCGCCTGGGTGGCTCAGTGGGTTAAGGCCTCTGCCTTCGGCTCGGGTCATGATCTCAGGGTTCTGGGATCGAGCCCCGCATCGGGCTCTCTGCTCAGCAGGGAGCCTGCTTCCTCCTCTCTCTCTGCCTGCCTCTCTGCCTACCTGTGATCTCTGTCAAATAAATAAATACAATCTTTAAAAAAAAAAAAAAGAAAGAAACAACACATGTGAAAGAATAGAAATCATATAAAGTATGTATAGTATGTCTTCTGATTAGAATGGTACTAAATTAGAAACCAGTAGCAAACATACCTGGGAAATATTCCAAAATCTGGAAGTTAAAAAAGCACTTTTTCTCTTTTTTTTTGGAGAGAGTATGTGCATGAGCCACGGGTGAGGGTCGAGGGGCAGGGAGGTCAGAAGGAGAAAGAGAGAGAGAGAGAATCCCAAGTAGGCTCCCAGCACAGAGCCAGACACAGGGCTGATCCCAGGACTCTAAGATCATGACCCCAAATCAAGCCAAAATAAGAGCCAGATGCTCAAGTGACTGAGCCACCCAGGTGCCCCTAAAAACACGCTTTTAAGTAATTCACAGGTTAAAGAGAACGTCACCAAGGAAACTACAACATATTTTGAACAGAACAAAAATGAAAACTATAATTTATCAAAATTTGTGGAATTCATCAAGAGCAGAGCCTAAAAGGTAGTCTGTGGGGTTCAATGCTTATATTAGGAAAAAAAAAAAAAAAAAGAAAAGAAGGGTTTCAAATCAATAACCTATGTTTCCACCTTAAGAAACTAGAAAAAGGGGGCGCCTGGGTGGCTCAGTGAATTAATCACAGGGTCATGATTACAGGGTCATGGGATGGAGCCCTGAGTCGGGCTCTCTGCTCAGCAGGGAGCCTGCTTCCCCCACCCCCACCTCTCTGCCTACTTGTGATCTCTATCTGTCAAATAAAATAAATAAAATCTTAAAAAAAAAAGAAACTAGAAAAAGGGGGTGCCTGGGTGGCTCAGTGAATTAAGATTAAGCGGCTGCCTTCTGCTCAGGTCATGATCCCAGGTCAAGCCCCACATCAGGCTCCCTGCTCAGTGGAGGGTCTGCTTCTCCCTCTTCTTCTGCCCCTACCCCACGCCCACCTCCAGCTCATGCACTCTCTCTTTTGCTCTCTCAAATAAATAAAAATTTTTTAAAAAGGAAACTAGGAAAAGGAGAGCCAATTAAACCCAAATCAAGCAGGAGGAGGAAATAAGATTAGAAACAGATGAAATTGGAAACAGATGCCTGTGTGAACAGCTATCACCCAAAAAATTAGAGATAAGAAATGTTAGCAAAGATGTGGAGAAAAGGGAACCATGCGCACTGTCGGTGGCAATGTTAATTTGGTGTAGCCACTGTAGAGAACAGTACGGAAGTTTCTCAAAAAGTTGAAAATTGAACTACCATATGATTCAGCAATTCCAGTTCTGGGGATTATCTGAAGGAAAAGAAAACCCCTGTTGGGATATCTGTACTCCCATGTTCACTGCAGCATTATTTACATAACCAACGGAGGGAAACAACCTAAGAGTCCAAAGACCGATGAATGGGTAAAGCAGTGGAATGGAAATTTGCCATAAAGAGAAGGAAATCTTACTATCTGTGACAATACAGAGAGCCCTTGAGGGCATTATGCTAAGAGAACTAAGACAGGGAAAGAGAAACACTATATGATCTCACTTATCAGTAGATTCTAACAAACGAACAAAAAGCCAACAACCAAGAAACCCCCAAACCAAAACAAAACTCACAGAAAAAAAAAAAATCAGATTTGTGGTTACCAGAGGCAGGGGAGGAAGAGAAGAAAGGTGGTTAAAAAGCACAACTTTCCATTTATCAGTAAGTCCCAAGGATGTAATGTACAACACGAGGACTATAGTTAACACTGCCAGATGGTATATTTGAAAGTTGTTAAGCGAGTAAATCCTAAGAGTTCCCATACAAGGAAAAAAACCATTTTATTTCTTTTTCCCTTTTTGTGTCTCTATGAGGTGACAGCTGTTAACTAAACTGATTGTCGTCATCATTAGACAATATATGTAAGTCAAGGCATTATATTATATACCTTAAACTTACACAGTGCTGGGGCGCCTGGGTGGCTCAGTTGTTAAGCATCTGCCTTCAGCTCAGGTCATGATCCCGGGATCCTGGAGTGGATCCCGGCACTGGGCCCCCTGCTCAGTGGGGGGTCTCCTTCTCCCTCTCCCTCCCCCCAGCTTGTGCACTCTCTCTCTCTCTCTCACTCACTTCCTCAAATAAATAAAATCTTTAAAAGAAGAATGGTGACTGTAGTTAATAATACTATGTCATGGGGTGCTTGAGTGGCTCAGTCTGTTAAACAACTGACTTTGGCTCTCGTTATGATCTGGGGGTTCTCGGGTCAAACCCCGCAACGAGCCCCAACCTACACTGTGCTCAGCAGGGAGCCTGCTTCCTCCTCTCTCTCTATGCCTGCTTCTCTGCCTACTTGTGATCTCTGTCAAATAAATAAATAAAATCTTAAAAAAAAAACCCAACCTCTCACAACCAAATAAAAGATAAGAAAGAACCCAATAAAAAATGGGCAACTATCTGAATAGACATTCTACCAAAGAAAATACACAGATGGAAAATAAGTACGTGAAAAGATCTTTAACATTATTGGTTTTACTGGGAAAAGGCAAATTAAAACCGCAGTGAAATACCACTATCTAACTACTGGAATGGCTAAAAAAAAAACCTGACAATACCACGTGGTGACAAGGTTGTGGAGCACCCAGAACTCAGACAGCCCTGGGAGAATTAAAATGGCACAGCTGCTTTGGAAAACAATTTGACAGCTTATTAGAAAGTTAAATAGACATAGAATCTGACATAGAATCCAAAAATGCCATTGCTAGTTATTTGCTCAAGAGAACAAAACCTACATTTACATAAAACATGCACACAGGGACACCTGGGTGGCTCAGTTGGTTGGGTACCTGCCTTCTGCTCAGGTCATGGTCCCGGGGTCCTGGGATCGAGTCCCCCACTGGGCTCCTTGCTCAGCAGGGAGCCTACATCTCCCTTTCCCTCTGCCTCTCCCCCTGCTCATGCTCTCTCTCTCTGACAAATAAACAAACAAAATCTTTTTAAAAAAATGTACACAATTGTTTAGGCAGATTTACTCACAATCACACATCTAAAAAAACCTGGAAATAACTCAAATATCCAACTGGTTAATAGGTAAACAAATTGTGGTACATCTACATCATGAAATGATATATGTCAGTAAGAAGACAGATTTATTGATACATCAGTGTGAGTGAATGCCAAGCACATAATGCTGAATGAAAGAAGCCAGACTCAAAAGATGATCTACTATATGATTCCATTTAAAGAATATTCTGGAAAGGGTAAAACCATCAGGGCAGCAGACACATCAGTTATTGCCAGGATCTAAGGTGGGGAGAGGGATGCTGTAAATTTTTTTAGGGAATGGAAATATTCTATATTTGGATCGACAAATGCACAGTTGTATGCATTTATCAAAACTCAGGAATTATACACTACAGAGGATGAATTACCTGGTTTAAAAAATATTTACAGATCACAGAAATTGTTTTCATTTTATTTTTGGGATAGTGTCCTGAAGTGAATACACAAATGCATTTGACTTGCTATTTAGAAATGTCATGTTTGGGGCACCTGGGTGGCTCGGTCGGTTAAGCGTCCAACTCTTGATTTCAGCTCAGGTCATGGGATTGAGCCCTGTGTCTGTCCCGTAGCTGGGCATGCAGACTGCTTGGGATTCTCTCCCTCCCTGTCTGTCCCTACCCCTTCTGCGTTCCTCTCCATACCTTCCCCACAGTGCTCTCTCTTTCTCAAATAAATAAATACATCTTTTAAAAACAGGAAATGTCATTTTCTTCTTTTAGGTTATTTCAACACTTAAAAAATCCTTACCTAGGGATGCCTGGGTGGCTCAGTGGGTTAAGATGCTGCCTTCGGCTCAGGTCATGATTCCAGGGTCCCGGAATTAATTCCTGCATTCGGCTCCTTGCTCGGCAGGGAGCCTGCTTCTCTCTCTGCCTCTGCCTACCTGTGCGTGCTCGCTCTCTCTCTGATAAATAAATAAAATTTTAAAAAATCATTACCTCATTAAAAAAGTGCGTGACTATTGAATATTCTTTTTAGTAATTTTTTAAAATTAAACTGCATATTGCTTCTGCTAAGAACCTCTTCCCTGACTTATCTCTGTGAGGCATGTTTCAGTCTCCCTGTTTACAGCCAGATTCTGAATCAGACACTTGAGCTGCCCAGGAACCTGCACTGTAACTAGCACCCCCGGGGACACTGATGCTCATGGGCTGAGAACGGCTAATTAACACTAGGAGGCAGTAGAGCATTGAGTAAAGAATGTGGGTTCTACAACCACGCGGCCTACTTTAAAATCCTGCCTCAACCACTCTCTGGCTGTGCAATGGAAGCTTTATGGGCCTTGCCTGTTTGGCAGGGTTGGGGGCGGTGTGTAGTAACAATAGTATCAACCTTGTTAGATTGTAACAAAGCTTAAAAGAGATGCCATATGTAAGACACAGCAGGATATGTGGTATGGAGTCTCCGAGTGTCCCTTGTTGTTTCTAGTGACCTGTTCATGAAGAGCAAGGCTGTGGCCCAGATCTAGAATTTCATGGGGGTAAAAATACACCCATTTTCATTTCTAGAGTGCTTTTCTACCCAAATGCCTCCCCGGGAACTGGGCAAGCCTCACACAAAGGGGAAGGGTGATGGATATGGGGCCTAAGAAATGCAAGGTCTTTGGCTTCGGGTGGTAAGAAGCTGACAATTTGTCAAGCATACAGTTGTCTCTGCTTACAAACTTCGTCATAGGTATGCACCTGGCGCAGTAAATTATTTCCTAGGGAACTCTGAACTGGTGAGATTTTTTGTTAAAGAGTGTGGGACGGGGTGCCTGGGTGGCTCAGTGGAGGCCTCTGCCTTCTGCTCAGGTCATGATCTCAGGGTCCTGGAATCGATGATCTCAGGGTCCTGGAATCGAGTCCCGAATTGGGCTCTCTGCTCAGCGGGGAGCCTGCTTCCTCCTCTCTCTCTGTCTGCCTCTCTGCCTGCTTGTGATCTCTGTCAGATAAATAAATAAAATCTTAAAAAAAAAAAGAGTGTGGGAAAACAGTTAAATTGCTTCTCTTTTGTACTATGTAAGTACAGATATGTTTGTTCTAGCATTGGGGGGAAAATCCACAGAATTCCAAATTCGCAAAAGAAAGTAAACAGTGAAGGAACAGATCCTGTAACTGGAAGTCTAATCCAGGTGCACGTGTGCAGGTGGTCTTTATTAAGTATCATTTTTACAGTCCAAATAATTAAGGGGATGTAATTTTCGAAGGTCACCTGGAAAATGTCAGGGATGTAACCAGAATCTGAGTTTCCTGCCTCCCGGTATGAATGCTCACCCTGGTTTTGAGGATAAAGGTGAGAGCTGGATGAACTGACATGAGGTTCAGGGACTGGGAACGCGTGGGGGGGGAATAAAGACCCTGAAATAGGGGCGCCTGGGTGGCTCAGTGGGTTAAAGCCGCTGCCTTCGGCTCAGGTCATGATCTCAGGGTCCTGGGATTGAGTCCCGCATCGGGCTCTCTGCTCAGCAGGGGGCCTGCTTCCCTTCCTCTCTGTCTGCCTCTCTGCCTACTTGTGTTCTCTGTCTGTCAAATAAATAAATAAAATCTTTAAAAAAAAAAAAAAAAGACCCTGAAAGAGAACCTCAGGCATGTCTGAGCACTCTGGGAACATTTGCATTCCTACCCATGGCACTTTTCAGACAAATGAGGTCCGATATTTGTTGGATGAAGGAAAGCTTGCTAGCCAACTTCAGTCCCCATAAGGAGCTTGAGGAGGGAAAATCACCATTGCCTAAGGTTTTGCTGGTGCCGAAACCTGAGATGTGGGTATGCTGAGAAGGAATCACTTCCCACAGAGACATTAGCATAGGCCAAACTCCCAGCCTAGTGCAAAAAAAAAAAACACACACACACAAAAAAACCCCCCAAAACCCCACCCAAACCTATTTACTAATTTATACTGAGAAATTTGCCAACGAGACAGATCCTTGCATTCCCCATCCGCACATCCCCACCATGCGGTGAGCATGTAATGAGGGACATGGCCATTTAGAATGATGTTAATGGATGATGTCATGAAACCTGGATAAAATGGATGCACCCATCTCCATCCACACAGAGAGAGACATCGGCCACACTGAGCCAAGCGGAGGGCACTGCTTCCTGGGCCGATGATGGAGATCCATGATGAAATCAGCCTGCCTTTCTATTTTCTAAGGCTGACGCTCCTCTCCACCTCTACCCACAATGAACTGTTTTTTCTATAGATATGTTAGGACCTTCCTTCAGTCAATCTGCAGTCAAGTCTTGCCTTGGGGACCTGCTTTCCTAAAAGGTGACTTTGCACCTCTTTGCTCTAATCCATTAGACATATGCTTTCCCAAAGTGTGATTCTTACCGATTTTATTTCCCTATTTCCAGAATTTTTTTCAGGGCAGTTTTGATGAGCAACTGCATGTACTGCCTATCATGCCAAAGACCTGACTTAGGGGAACCTGGGCGGCTCAATCAGTTAAGCATCTGCTTTCCGCTCAGGTCATGATCCCGGGGTCCTGGGATTCAACGCCATGTAGGACTCTCCGCTTGGTGGGGAGTCTGCTTCTCCCTCTCCTTCTGCCTGCAGTTCCCCCTGCTTGTGCTCTCTCACTATCTCTCCCTCTGTCAAATAAATAAATAAATAAATAAATAAATAAATAAATAAAACCTTTAAAAAAAAATACCCGATTTGGCTCAGTGGGTTAAGCCACTGCCTTCTGCTCAGGTCATGATCCCAGGGTCTTGGGATCAAGTCCCGAGTCAGACTGCTCGCTCGGCAGGGAGCCTGTTATTCTCCCCACTTATGCGGGAGCTCGCTTGCTCTCTCTCTCACACAATAAATAATGAATAAATAAATAAATAAAATCTTAAAAAAAATACCCGATTTAATTTTTTAAAAAGATTTTATTTATTTATTTGACAGAGAGAAATATCACAAGTGGGTAGAGGGCCAGGCAGAAAGGAGTAGAAGCAGGCTCCCCGCTCAGCAGAGAGCCTGATGCGGGGCTCGATCCCAGGACCCTGGGATCAGGACCCGAGCCGAAGGAAGAGGCTTAAATCACTGAGCCACCCAGGTGGCCCTGATTTTTTTTCTTAAAACATCTTTAAAACATATGTCAAAAATATAACATATTCCTGACACTTGTGTCCAGATATAAATTCTAAATGGGGTAAAAGAATTAACAAATATTAAATGTTCTTAGATACGATATGATCTACCATGTATCAAATGAAAATATGCCCATGTCTAGAACAATGGAGAAATTCTAGTCCATGTATCAAACAGGGTGTTGGAGAATCTAAAAATTAATCAATTGTGCTATCAAATAACTACAGGAATAACTTAACTTTTTTTCCTTGAAGACTTTTTCCAGGGCACCTGGGTGGCTCAGTCAGTTAAGCATCTGCCTTCAGCTTGGGTCATGATCCCTGGGTCCTGGGATTGAGTCCTGCATTGGGCTCCTTGCTCAGCAGGGAGTCTGCTTCTCCCTCTACCCCTCCCCACTGCTTGTTATCACTCTCTTTCTCATGCTCTCTCTCTCTCAAATCAATAAATAGAACCTTAAAAAAAACTTATTTCATTGAATAATCGTGATGAGCAGATGTAGATGTGGTAAAAATTATCTGTAAATATGTCTATTTAAATATGTCTATTAAAATTTTAAGAAAATTTTCCTTTTTCTTAGATTTTATTTATTTATTTGACAGACAGAGATCACAAGTAGGCAGAGAGGCAGGCAGAGAGAGAGGAGGAAGCAGGCTCCCCGCTGAGCAGAGAGCCGGATGCGGGGCTCGATCTCAGGACCCTGGGATCATGACCTGAACCGAAGGCAGAGGCCCCAACCCACTGAGCCATCCAGGCACCCCAAGAAAATTTTCCTTTAAATTTTTTCCTTTAAAATTTTCTTAAAGGAAAATTTTCCTCAGGGAATTTGTTTAAACTTATAAGATATTTAAAAAACATCAAATTTGGGCACCTGGGTGGCTCAGTTGGTTAAGCAACTGTCTTCAGCTCAGGTCAGAGTCCCGGAGTCCCAGAATCGAGACACGCATCAGGCCCCCGGCTCCATGGGGAGTCTGCTTCTCCCTCTAACTTTCTTGCCTCTCATGTTCTCTTTCACTGTCTCTCTCTCAAATAAATAAATAAAATCTTTAAATAAAAAAAAAAGACAGCAAATTTGGCTCTAGTATCATTTATAGCTTTGGTTATAATTTGGGCTTCTGGAGGCAGAGCAACCTGTTCTATACTCACAGATAACAAACTATACTTTTGTGAGGTCCCTGGGCAAAGCTGGCTTCTCCTGCTCTTACCTCCCAGAGCTGGTGTGGGAGGCTGGAGGAAGCAGATGGAATCTGAGCGCTGTTGGTGGAAGGAAAAACTGCTGGCTTCGAATGCCTGCTCAGGTCGTATCTAAAACTTTTTTTTGAAAGACTTGAGCATACAAAGCTATTGAACTTGAGGTAAACTTTCTATTGTAAAATAGCCTAATAGCTGTTTTCAGGATTGACTGTCAGTGTTAGGAAACTGTATGGAACAAAGGATGCTTGCTAAGGGGAAACCATGAACCAGAGTAAAACAGCTGTGGGGATCTCACCATGCTGAGGTTTTGATTATTTAATAGGCCAAATGCCTTTCCTCTGGGTTTAATGGTTTGTGCACACAATACGTTTAAGAAAGATCCTAGGCTGAGATGTAAAGCAAACTAACATTAGTTGTGGCTATTTAAAAATATATATATCAATCACTGTTTTCACCAGAGAAAGGAGATACTTCTGTCTGATTTTCAGGTTGCTTGATTGCTCAAGTATCCTCTTTCATAAATGTATTCTTCCTCATCCTCAGACCAGTATGTGGTTGTGCAAAAATAAAATGGTCGTCGTCTTTCGTGCCAGCAGAGATGTGGTTCTGGGCTATGTTATATGAACTCTTTAAGATCACTTATGTTTACATATGTACATACATATTTTGTCTACTGTGACATATTTAGATTTTAAGTTTTAAAGCTTTCTCATTGTACCGTGCAATTTTTTTCATGGATTTCATATGAACCGTACGTTTGAATGTTTTATAGTTATAAAACAAAAAGGCTTTATAGTTTCAAAATGAGCATATAAAAACACAGCGGCATGAAGTGACACGGAGCATGGGGTGGAGAGGAAGTGGCCATTCATAAGACTAAACCTGCATACATGCAGGAGACAGCAATTAAGAGGCCAAGGATAGGGATGTTTTGAAAATATACTTAAAATAAGATCAAAGAAGATCTTTGGACCTTTGAAAATGTCCCAGAAAGTGAGTGAAAAACAACAGCCTTCTCTCTTTTTTTCAGAGCTCTGACTCAGACCTCCTACTAGAAGGACATTGCGAAGTAGAAATGTGTGTGTTCTTTTTTTAAGATTTTATTTATTTATTTGACAGACAGAGATCACAAGTAGGCAGAGAGGCAGGCAGAGAGAGAGGAGGAAGCAGGCTCTTCGAGGAGCAGAGACCCCAATGCGGGGCTCGATCCCAGGACCCTGAGATCATGACCTGAGGCGAAGGCAGAGGCTTTAACCCACTGTGCCACCCAGGCGCTCCTGAAATGTGTTATTTTAAAATGCAACATATATTCCTTTAAGTGAGTTAAACTACTATGTGCAATTTTTCGAAGGATCCTTAAAGCAGTCATGTATATGTACAACATAATTACATAGATGGCCCACCGTGAGTTTTCACATCCTAGGAGGTTCCAAGGGTCCCGCCATCTCTTTCCTCACAATTACTGACAGCACCGATAATCCAGAGGAACTTGGGCAATTTGGAAACTCTCAAACTTAAGATGTCAAAACGAGGGCTGCAATGTCACACTTCCTCTGGGCAGCTCTCCCTGCATACTCTATTCCCTGTACCCTAGTCAAGTTAGATTCCTCTGTTGTAAGTTCTAGCAATTTCCAATTCGTTTCTTGCACACAGCAATTTGTAATTATATATTCATTTTTTGATTCCTTGGACAGTCTAACTCCCTACTGCACAGACAGCAAGCTGTATGAGGCACTGTGTTTTTTAATTCCACTTAATCCAGTGACTGGTGTATGACATGTATTCATTAAGTTATTTATTGACTATATGGAAGTGGTATTTGTCTTTCTGATGTTATTCCTGATGAGACAGGTATAAGGTTGCCATGGTGTATAGCTGGAGGGGCAGGGGAAGGAAGCCGTGGGGGTCAGAAGGTTCTGCACAGGTGAAATGCCACGGCTGGCATGGAGTTCTATGTATCAGAGTGGGAACGGCTTTCCTACCAAGACAGGCATCCCTGACAAGTCATCTGCATTAGGCTTGCTGTCTGACTCTGTGATTTTAGGTTTGAATGTTTTCTAGTTCTGTGTTTTATCCCCCACCCCTTCTTACCCTTCCTCCCTTAGTTTGCAGTCTCAGGAAGGAACCTGGGAGTAGACACATCAGGAGGAGGAGCTCTCATCAGGGCCTCTAAGGGAATGTTTGATGGCGAGAGGCTTTGCAGAGACCACAGTCACTTTAGGACTGAACATAATGTTGGCTGAGACTTTCAGAACATCTGATTCTCAGAGGTATTATGAAGGAGGGAGCTCAAAATCACGGCCCTTAGTTTATAAATGAGGAAAGTAGAGGCTCAGAAGAGGCTGGATTATACAAGGTATAGTGAAAACCAGAGCAAATTAACATTTTTTTGGAGAGTTTATTACTATGTTGTTGAGGCACTACACACACACACACTTAGAATATATACTTTAATTTTTTAAAGAATATATACTTTTTTTTTTAAGAATATATACTTTAATCATTACCACATCCCCACGAGATAGGTAACCATTACTATTATTCCCATTTTACAGACGAGGAGACTGAGACTTGGAGAGATCAAATTATTTGCCTCAAATTTTATTATTAAGAAGCAGAGAACCACGCTTCAAACTCAGGTAGTCTCTGTCACACCACTATGTTAATGAGTAGCACTGGGAGTTCTCCAAGAGTACATGGTGTTATTTGAACTTGCTTCTATAGGTGTGACTCCTGGCTTAATTCTGCTGCTTTATGTTGCCAATTTTTTTTTTAAGATTTCATTTATTCATTTGACAGAGAGAGAGAGAGGTCACAAGTAGGCAGAGAGGCAGGCAGAGAGAGAGAGGGGGAAGCAGGCTCCCCGCTGAGCAGAGAGCCCGATATGGGGCTCAATCCCAGGACCCTGAGATCATGACCTGAGCCGAGGGCAGAGGCTTAACCCACTGAGCCAACCAGGCACCCTTATGTTGCCAATTTTAAAAAACTGTTTGCACTTTCACCTGAGCTTAGAATTTATCACTTAGATACCACAGTGATCATTGCCTATAACTGAAATTAGGTCAACCAGGTTCAGATAATATCCCCTATATCTACTAATTAAAAAAAAACCCTGCTGAATACATATACTAATTTTATATTTTAGAGGTGCTCCTTGCTTAATTACCACAGGGCACATCTACTGAATATATATGGGAATACTTGCACACTTCTCTGACACTCTACAAAACATTATTAAAAAAAAAAAGAAGTCGGGCGCCTGGGTGGCTCAGTGGGTTAAGCCGCTGCCTTCGGCTCAGGTCATGATCTCGGGGTCCTGGGATCGAGTCCCGCATCGGGCTCTTTGCTCAGCAGGGAGCCTGCTTCCCTTCCTCTCTCTCTGCCTGCCTCTCTGCCTACTTGTGATCTCTCTCTGTCAAATAAATAAATAAAATCTTAAAAAAAGAAAAAAAGAAGTCTATGAAAACATGTGATTCATGAGTTCTCTGTAAACTGTTACCTCTTTAAGGAGAGGACAGTAACCCACAGCGACTAACACATTTTGTGCCCTCTACAGATCCAAGTCCCTCTTTCTATGGGCTCCCTTTACATTCTATTTTGTCACTGGAAAAAGGACATAATGTTGTCATCTGTAGCTCCTAAGAACAAATGACAACAAAAGGGACCCTTGCTTGGAGTTTTACAGAGGGAAGTGTACCCAGGCAAGATTTGGGGCTCATGCACAGAGCTATGACCCAGGAGGGCAGCGAGCAGAGATCAGTACAGTAAAGGGTGTCATTTGTGTATCTTTGGAATATCACTGACTGGATATGAAAGCCACATTAGAAAGGATATTGGCTGGTTTGGGGCTTCTCGTGTGATCTGGGCCTCTTCCCCTCTCCATTATGGACAACTGAGGTTTTCAATTGAGGTTTTAATATACAGCAGTGACATTCTAGTAGATGAAGGAAGGGGTAGTCCCCGAGGGCAATCTGAACTTCTGCTTAGTATATTTACTCTTGCTGTTTTCCTTCCTCCTCATTCGTAATTCAGGAGGCTCTCTGAGAAGACAGAGGCAGCGAGGCTTGAGGCTTCTTAGATGGATCGAAGGATCACGAGCGGGGATACCAAGTTCTATGAAAAGGTCTGCTCTTGAATTTGCTCTACCTTTAGGCCAATCATTTGATCGTGTTGTGCGCTTTGGTTTCTTCCTCTGCTTGCTAAGTGTAAATAACATGTATTGGACTATTTTGTGATTATCATAGAGACTTTTTTAAATGTGTGGGTGATTTATTTTTCCAGGCCAGCTGCTCAGGTATAAAATGACAATCTGCTCCTTTGAGATGCTAGGCTCCATGGGCCGTCAACTGACCTCCAAATCCTTGAGGTCAGCAGCTGTCCGGTTGCTTCTCGGTTGGTCTGACACAGTTTGCAGTCTCTGGGCTGTGGCTCCTCAGGTTTACTCTACAGTGGGGGCGCATGCCTTTCTGTCTCCTTTGTTTAGAGAAACGGAAGACGTCACTTTACATACCCTTGCTGCTTTCACTCTCATCCCCACGCCACCCCGTCCAAAAATAGGAAGGCTTGCTTCCTGCACAGAGCTGCTTTATCGGACAATGATTTCAAGACACAGGAGGGAGAGCTGACCTGGTAAACAAACAGAATTCTTCGGATTGCCTAATAAGAGTTCCCTTTCCATGACTTAGGCCAGGACCACTCGAGGTTTGTACTAGCTTTAGGGGCTCTCCCTCTTTGCAGTTTTGGCAGGAAGCAGTCAGGGAATAGAGTGGAAAGAGAGAACACCAAGTATCCACCCCGTTTCCCCGCCCCCTGTTTTTGTTAGTTTGTTAGTTCGGTTATCTGGTGGGAAACAAGACATTCCTGTCAACCAAAAACTGCTGACCTGAGATTCTTAGAAGCTACTAAAAATGTCTGTGTGGAGGCTAAAGGGCCGATTTGGGTCCTCATCAGGGGATCCCCACACCGCTGCTTCCCAAAGGACCATCTCTCAAGTGCAATCCTGGAGTAACCCGAGAGGCTTGTTTCTTTGGGAAACAACAACAAAAAAAAAGTTATTTACATTGTATCTAGGGCAGTGAAAATTAAAAAGCCGTTTCTAAACAAACCTGGAACCCGTGAAATACGTGGCTCCCCAGCTGGAGCTTTTGGGTGTAGCCGCGGGAAGAACTTCAGACCCGGGAACCCAGCGCAGCCCTTGGGTTCTGAAACGTTGCTAAGGTCGGCTCGGGCTGGGAAGGATCCGAGAAACCTCCGCGTCCACTCCGGCTCGCAGAGCTGAGTTTTCGCGTGAGGCGTGTTGGGTCCAACTTCTGCCGGTTAGTTCAAGGACATCAGCAGCAAGGGACCTCGTGTGTGGTGTGTGTGTGTGTGTGTGTGTGCGCGTGCGTGTGTGTCTGCGGGTGTGTGTGTGCAAGGGGAGGTCTTCATTCCTGGGCAGGGTCGTCTGTACATCCAAATATGACTTGCAGGTGCCCCCGCTGCCGTACGATTTTGCAGCAATTTAATAGTAATATAAAACTATATTTTCATATGAAAATATTTTAAATATTTGCAGCAGCTTCTGACAAAGGCAGAGAGCTTTCGCGGACGCCTCTGAGACACTAGGCAGCCCGCAACCTGCCAGGCTCGGGGGACAGGACCGGGACGAGGGAGGGGAGAGCTCGGGGAGAGCCTGTGCCTCGGAGATTCCGGGCTGCTCTGTGGCTCCCGCGGCGCCGGGGGGAGGCCCTGGGGGTCTGGCTCGCGGGCTCTCCGTGGGAAGAGGAAACCACGCAGCCGAGCCAGGGACCCGGGAAGAACGGGCACCGGCCGTCGCAAGCGAGGGGTGGGTCTGGCCCGTCCCCGACCGACGCGCGGCCGCCGCGGCGGGGGGTCGGGGGGGCGGGGGGTCGGGGGGGGGGGGATGCGACGCCCAGAGGCCAAGACGACAGCGAGGAAGGCCCCGAAGCCCTAGAGGCAGCACCTCGGAGGGACGGGAGGTTGCACGAGCTACCTGCGGAAGGATCTCCCTCGATGCTGAGAAAAATTAAAAAAAAAAAAGAAAATCATCTCGGCCATTCCGTGGAGCCGCCGCCGACGCCAGGCCGGGCGGCGCGCGCCGGGCGCAGGCGCGCTCTTTTGGTCCCGCCTCCCGGCCGGCGGCGGCGCACGCAGCCGGGGAAGGCGCCCGGGCCCTTCCTTCCCTAAGGGCTCCGGGTGGAAACTGGCGCCGGCGGCGGCGGCGTTCCGCAGGCGGAAAGGAAGGGGGAGGCGGGAAGGCTGTGCGCCGCCCGCTCTTCCCCACCCCGCCCCCTCCCCCGCCACCACGTCCGCCTCGGCCCTGAAGGGGGCTGGATGGGCGAGTTGGGCGCGATGGCTCGAGCCCGGGCGGCGGCGGCGGCGGCCGGAGGCGGCGGCGCCTCCTCCTCCTCCTCCTCCTGCTGCTGCTGCTGCTGCTGCTGCTGCTGCTGCTGCTGCTGCTCGCCGCGGCGCCGGCGGTGATCCGAGCGAGCGGCCGCGGCCCCCGATGCGACTGCTCGCGGGCTGGCTGTGCCTGAGCCTGGCGTCCGTGTGGCCGGCGCGGAGGATGTGGACGCTGCGGAGCCCGCTCGCCCGCTCCCTGTACGTGAACATGACGAGCGGCCCCGGCGGGCCGGCGGCGGCCGCGGGCGGCAGGAAGGACAACCACCAGGTAACGCGGCCGGCGGGGGTCGCGCCGCGGCTCCGGGGGCTGCGGCGGGGGGCGTGGCGGCCCGGCCTTCCCGCGCGCGGCCCGGGCTATTGTGCGGGGGCGGCCGCGGCCGCCGAGGGGCCCCCCACCCCCACCCCAGCCCCGGGGCGGTCGCGGCCGCCGCCGCCTCGGCCCTGCAGAAAGTTTTCCCGACGCCTCCGCGGCCGGGCGCTCGGCCCGCGGCCCCGCGGCGCCTTTTGTTCCCGGGCGCGGGCGGAGAAACGGCCTCCCGGAGCCGCCCCGGGCCCGACGGCGGGCGCCCCGGAGCCCCGCATTGTTCCCGCGCGTCCCGGGCGGTGGTCGCAGGCGCCCGGCCGCCGCGGCGCGGGAACTTCGGGGGGGTGGGCGCGTGGCCGCGGGCGTCCGGCCGGTCCCCCCGGGGGGGGCCTGCGGGGTCGACGAGCGGACCGAGCCCCCGGGGACCCGGGGCCGCCTTCCCGACCCCGGCGAATCCAAGCCACAAACCGATCCCTTAATTTTTTTTTTTTTTGGGGGGGGGGGGGTCTGCTCGAATCTCTGCGCATACAAAGGGCCATAAAGAAATTTTAACCGTGCATCGTGAGAGCCTTTTAATAACTCTCCGGGTGACCTTTTCCCTCGGCAGTTGTTTTTTTAAAAAAAAAAAAAAAATAGGATTTGACAGGTGCTCACACTCCCACCCTCCCGAACCCTGCCCCCACCCCCTCCGACCGAAGACTGATCTCCTTTAAACTTCGCTGTGGGTTATCTGGCTGGAAAGATGACGTAAGAAGGAAGATGATGCAAGCTTTTCCTGGAAGGGATTTTTTTTTTTTTTTTTAAAACAACTAAACAACAAAACAAAATTTAAAAAAAAAAAAAAAAAAAAAAACACCCCAGAATTAGGCAGGAGTGAATTGCTTTCAGAGTTGTGGATCGTGACCTGTGCGATGTGACCGGTGAGGTCGCCTTTTTCATGAGGTTTGGGTTTGGGGGGGCCCCCTTAACAGAAGTCTGTGCGGTTCAGCGGGAGCATTAAGAGTGGTCGTTTCATTTTTGACCATAAGGTACTTGGCGGTGAACCTTGCATTTATGGAAAAGAGGCTTTCGGGAGTCCGGCTCAGGATTGCTGAGCCTTGATGGTGCATTTTGCCCTTCCAGAGAGCAGGAAGAAGCGGTGGTTCCCCATTTTTGTGTCTCATCGGGTTTTCATAGATTTCTCATTTTCCTATGTTGGGTTTCTTGTTAGGCCAGGCGTTCAGAGAGTTGACACTGCGGTGGAGTCTGTGTATTTTAATGGAAGTAAATAATTATCTTAAGGACATAAAGCAATTCATTAAGACAAGTAGTGTTTAGTTTTTATCTAGTAATTACTGATCTTGGTTCCCCCCCCCCTTCCATTTTTAAAGGAAATCATGCATTTCCATGAAATTTTTTTGTGTGATCCCACGGCTGTTAGAGTTTGTTAGGTAATCCTGCCTATGATATTTTTAGGAGGGCCCTTAAAGTCAGGAGGTGATCTTAAGTTGTAAAACTACATTCTTTGCTGTGGGTTAATTAGCACTGATCATTCTCAGAGAAACAGCTCTGAAGTACTACAGTGATCATGTACAGTTACCAGAATGTCACATAGCCATATGGAATATGAAATAAGGTTCTGGGTAGGATGAAAAGGAGGCAGATCTCCATTGCTATGGAATTATGGTTGAGTCTCTTAGCTGAGGTGCTTATGACTCTTGTCATGATTACACACTTGATAAGTTGTCCGTGCTTGTGGAAGAATTGGTTATATTTTAAAAATTGAAAAGCTGTTTAAGTAATTTGATTTTTCTGGAATCTAGGTAGAATACAGATGTGGACATCACCTCACAATATCTCCTAACAGGAGATACTTTCTAATTGTGGACCTTTTTAAAACTGAATCATTTAGGTTCTGATGAAAACTGATACTGGTTTCAGACACATCATTTACTTTGTTACACTTCTGAGATACTGAAGTATGTGTGTACACTGTGTGTTTTAACCAGTTGGACTAACAGTTTGGCAGCTGCATTCTCCAGGGTGAAGACTGATCTGGTACTTCCTGAGTTATTTTGGGGGAGATTGGCTCTTCTCCTTAGCGTGATCAATCCAGAGGTTATTTTGAGATGATGCATTGACATTTTGAAAATATTGTCCATGAATAAAGATTAAAGTGAACAAAAGAAATGCGTGTGTAAAAACCACAGTGAGATAAAGTGAAAAAGGGGATTTTCCCCTCTCCAGTGTCTGCGGTGGTTGTTATCTGCTTTATATTCCAGGATCCTAGGTTTGCCTTATGAACCTTCTGACCTGTGAAGAAACTTAACTCTAACATTCCTTCCCCCTTCAAATTTATAGTTTCATCCAAGGTTTTCTGGTGTTCATTTGGGTGTGTGGGTTCCATAACCAGCCACATCTGGTTCTTTTGGATTTGCATGAAAGTGAGGTTATGGATTTAATTGAACCGTACTTAGCAGAAGTTTTCTTTATGGTTATTTTATTAAGAAATTATGGTGGAGGATTCTCTGGTTAAAGGAGAGGTCTTGGGAAATGTATTAAAAATTGCTATTGAGTTACTATCTCCCGGAGATGAGATGCAAGGCTCCTTTGAGCTAGAGTCGCTCTAAAACTGTAGGGGCAGCATCATCTTAATAACTTGGTTTGATGTGCCGGCTTCCAAACTGGGATTGTTTTTCACTTCGGGCAAGGGAGAAGCAAGAAAGGCTTCTCCCAGAGCAGACATGTGGCTTGCAGGCCAGCTTGGGCTCACTGACATTTTTGTTATAGCCCATGAAGTCAGAATACTTCTACATTTTTAAGTAGTCGTAAAAAATATATAATATTTTGTCGTATGTGAAAATCATGAGATTCAAATTCCAGTGTCCACAAATAAAGTTTTGTTGGCACAGAGCCACTACATTGGTTTACTTGTCTTTAAGTGCTTCTGCACTACAGTGGTCAAGTCGCATAGTTGGTTCTTTATGACCTACAAGTCTAGAATATTTACCCTGTGGCCCCTTACAGAAAAGGAGTTTTCCCCAGAGAACTTTCCAGCTTCCTTCATCAACAGCACACTTCTTAATCACAGGTTGCACAGTGGATAGTTTGACTCATTGGGAAGAAATAGAGCCAGCCAGGGAGAAACTAGATATGTCACTTTTCGGTTTTGGCAGGCTTGGAACTTAAAAAGAAGATAGCAGCAACAAAAACTTTTGATCTAGTGTTTTTGATGCATTGTACCTAGTACTTAAAGTTAAGGCAACTCTTATGGAGCTATTGAAACTTGAAAGGACTCTAAGGCCCCACTAACTAGGCTCTTGATAATAACAGTCATTCAGTAGTTTCTGAGTTGATGGAGTGAAAAAAGAATTGTTACGGGACTCCTTGGAACCAGGCCAGGACAGCTTCTTCAGGTGATGCACTGTATGCGCTTTTAAGAGCACAGGTAACATTGGTTATCTGGAATTAGTAAGGTGTAACTTAAAATTACAAGTTTGTTTATATCTGCCTTATTTTTCACCTTTTTATATAAATTCAGAACTGTGTTATGTTACAAGCAGTGATAGATTTAAGATAGTCAAAACAATTGTTTTTTGTGGTTTTTTTTCCAAATGAAAAAATACTTGGTGATCCCAGCCATAGGTCAGAGGTTGTGCTAGCGGACAGATGCGGCCTCCTGTCCCCTTCACTCCTCATTTACTTGTGGAGGCCGACCCAAGTCAGCGTGACTTCACAGTGCTCGGGGCGGTCGCCAGCTGGCCAGATGGACACGGATGGATTTGTGTCCTCTTCTGAACTGCCTTCCAGAACCTGGAGGCCTTCGTAGCCGAATACCAAAGAGATTTTGTAGAGTTTCTTTCCTTATAATCTGTGTTGAAACCCTATATAAGTGTTTGCCTCAATTTCATGGACCACTGGGATCCCTCTCTTCTGCTGGATATGCCAGAGGCCTTTATGTTCCCCTTTGAAGGTGCTTGAGGGCACCCTGGTAATTGCCAGTAACAGACTGCTGTTTAGACCTTCTGAAGCTTTGTTAAAATCTTAGGATTATAAAATTTTAACAGTGAGTGAGTACTTGAAATGAAAATTGCCAATAATTTATTTATTAAATCAGAGCTGAAACAACTTAATCTAATCCATATGAATTGTTTCCCTTCGTGGACCTGAGGGTGCCCTGTCATTCTGCACATTGAAATCTCATATAGAGAGGTTGTTGGTTTAGGTTTGTGTCATTTGTGGAAAAATAATGAATGGTTTGAAGATTTACTCTTATGCTGTGCTTAGATGCAAGAAAGTGTCAATGATTGAGTGTCTGGACAGATAGGACCCCTTGCAGAACTTGGAATGTGATTTTTGAATCCTCAGCTGTCAGGTCAAGGTCGTCAGGCTTGGTCTGACCACCCCCTGTAAAGAAAAGATTCTATGTTCGTGGATCCCATCAGTGGAGCCTTTCCAATTGTTTTTAGTGGTACTAAATGCCTCAGGTCTTGGGTTACTCATTCCTTTTGAGAATGGCTGGGTGCCCAGACCTACAGTGTGGTTTTTAGGCATTCCCTTGAACTTCTGCTCTCTGACTGGCTTTTGTGGGCCTTGGACAGGAAGGAGAAAGAAATCAAGTTATTTTGCTTCTATTGTGCACCAGACACTTTAGTGTATCATCCTCTCTCGTCCTTACACCAACTCCCAGAGGTAGGTGCTACCCTCCCCCCCCTTTTTTTGCTCCACCCCCTTTTTTGAGAGAAGATTGAGCCTAAGAGAGATGAGACTTGCTAGGTGCCCCAGGACCTTGGCTTTTAAAAATAATTTTTCTGGGGATGCCTGGGTGGCTCAGTTGGTTGGACAACTGCCTTCGGCTCAGGTCATGATCCCGGAGTCCCGAGATCGAGTCCCGCATCGGGCTCCCAGCTCCACGGGGAGTCTGCTTCTCTCTCTGCCCTTCTCCTCACTCATGCTCTCTCTCCCTGTCTCTCTCTCAAATAAATAAATAAAATCTTTAAAAAAAAAATAATTTTTCTGGGCGCCTGGGTGGCTCAGTGGGTTAAAGCCTCTGCCTTCGGCTCAGGTCATGATCTCAGGGTCCTGGGATCAAGCCCCGCATCAGGCTCTCTGCTCAGCGGGAAGCCTGCTTCCTCCTCTCTCTCTCTCTGCCTGCCTTTCCACCTATGTGATCTCTCTTTCTCTCAAACAAACAAAAAAAAAATAATAATAATTTTTCTAATTCCATTTCTACTGTGCTCAAGTCCTTTGTATTTTGGAAAGAAAGAGTTTTTTTTTTTTTAAGATTTTCATTTATTTATTCGACGAAAAGAGGCAGTGAGAGAGGGAATACAAGCAGGGGTATCAGGAGAGGGAGAAGTAGGCTTCCTACAGGGAGCCCAATTTGGGCTTGAACCCAGGGTCCTGGGATCATGATCTGAGCCAAAGGCAGATGCTTTATGACTGAACCACCCAGGTGTCCCAGGAAAGACAATTACATAGCACATGTATGGTTGTTGAGAAACTAAAAAATAAATTCAGAAAAACTTCTAATTGTATCCCTTGGTCTTGTAAGTAAATATAATCAATCTTACAGGAAAATTATATTTATACTTTGAAGGAATGATTCATCCACCAAGGTTATATAAAGATTAAGAGATGTTCATGGGCTTAATCTGTAAGACCCGACCTAATACCTCATTATTTTGATTGGCACATACTGTCACATACATGTTAAGAACTCACTAGTGTGAGTTCTTAACATGTATGTGTGTCTTGCTACAAGTGGTATAGTCTTTTAGTATAGTTTTGCTACAAGTAGGGAGAACATTGCAATTTCCTGTGATTTCTGGAAGATGTCTTTGTTAGTTGTCACATCCTACTTTGTCCTTGACATCAGCAGAGGACTGTACAGCGTAACTTAGTGTGATTAGAATTTGTTATTTAAAAGATTTCCTTCCTTACTTGGATGGATGAAAATTCATGTAAGCTTTAAAGGAAGATGCTAAGATGACGTTTCTCCAGACACCAGTCTCCAGCTGAGGAGGCCAGCCTGCTGTAAGTAGGGTGAGCACACAGTCCTTCCAGTGTGAACATTTAACGAGCATGATGCTTTGTTCTTGCCTGTGCACCTTGGTCTCTGTAGTCTTTGAGGAGCACACATTCAAAGAACTCACCTGCTTGAAAGTGCATGGGAGCCTACAGACAGGCCACCCATGCTGTGAGCTCATTACAGCTTTTCATTTAAGCTGGATTGTCTGGAGAGAGGAGCTCCGGGGGACCGCCATATGGTTGCAGGGGGTTCCTGCACTGATTTTCTCTCTATCAGCATCTCATCTTAGAGCAAGGGGACTGCATATTTAAGGCCTGAAGGTCCTGCCTAAGATCATAATCCCATCATGATTCCCTTGGTTCCCTTGGTTTCTGATTTTTTTCTCTCCTCTGGAATACAAGTTCCTGGAGGCCTTTGGTCATCTTTAATTTTCCCTAGACCACTGTTAAGCTGTGATCATTAGGAAACAGTAATGAAATTTTTGGGGTTGGCCCGTGTAGTTACTCTCAAGCAGTACTGATTTTGCCTCCCAATGGATGGATGTTTGGCAATGTCTGGGACGTTTTTGGGTTGCCACAGCTCGGTGGAGTGCTCCTGGCATCTGATGGGTAGAGGCTAGGGGTACTGCTGCATGTACATCCTATAATGCATGCGACAGATCCTTTGACAAAGGATTATCTGGGCCCAAATGTCAGTAATGCGGAGGCTGAGAAACCCTGTCATTTAGTTGCTATCCAGATCAGATTATCTTTTCTCTTAACGTACCCAGTCCAGTTTAGTTGGACAGAGTGGTCCTGCTTTCTTTTCTGCAAATGTATCTCAGACATGCTGGGTAGACTAAAGAGAAGCTTCTTTGAAAGAAGCTCTTATGAAGCAATACACTCCTAGAATAGGAACCCGATTCAACTGTAAGTGCTGAGAAACCCCAGGCTTCCGATTATCCGGAAGTTGTGAGATGGTAAGTGAAATGTGAAGCCCTTGGCTGGGTGCCTGGAACAAGGTAGGTGTTCAGTCAGTGTTGTCCTTCGTTGCTTGCTTGTGGTGATGCAATTTTGTGGTGAGTGGGTGGGTTTAACCACTGTTTGCAGAAGTGGGTTTAAGCAAGGCCTTTCATAGGTACCTGGCTGGCTCAGTCAGTGGAGCATATGACTCTTGATCTCGGGATCATGAGTTCAAGCCCCACACTGGGTGCAGAGATTACTTAAATAAATTAAGTAAGATAATAAAATAACCTTAAAGAAAAGCAGGACCTTTAAAAAAAACTTGGAATTTTAGAAATTGACAGAAACCTAGTGACCGCTATCTCTGTGGCTGTCGTATATCTCCTCTAAGATTTTGTTGGAAACTCTACATTCTATCTGGTAGGCTGCCTGTGATTTTTTTTTTTTTTTAAAGACTTATTTATTTCGAGAGAGCAAGTGGAGGGGTGGGGGGAGAGGGAGAGAAAGAGAAGCGGACTCCCTCCTGAGCACAGAGCCCAACCAGTGCTCCATCTCAGGACCCTGAGGTCATGACCTGAGCCAAAATCAAGAGTCAGATACTTAACCAACTGAGCCACTCGGGTGCCCCTGGGCTGCCTGTGATTGATTCAACGAACATTTATTGTTCATTGTATCTGTGCCAGGCACTGAAGTCAGTCATTGTTCCTACCTTTATGAAACTTTGTCTTCCTGGGAAGGGAGACAGTGAACATACAGTTATGTACAGTTATTCAATTCAGTGGTCATCAATGCACTGAGGAGATATATAGGATATAGGAGAAGGTATTTGAATTGGGGGGGAGGATCCTATCTGGTCTACAAGTTCAAGGCAAACATACTTGAAGAAATATTTAGGCTTAGGTCAGATTAACCAGGTGAAGAGATAGTGGTTGGGGTGATGGGAAATGTAGAGGAGAGAGCAAACCCCATGTGAGACAGTCCTGAGAAAGGAGCCTTTCAGAAAAAGAGGGGTACAGTGTTGTGACATAGTGAATGGTCAGGGGTTATGGGTGGCAGACAGTGTTAAGAGATAAGGCTGTTGACACAGAACGGACAAATTGCATAGGGCCTGGGAAGCCCATAGTGAGCATTTTGGGTATTAGCTTCAGACTTGCATGAAGTAGGGTTGTGATGTGGTCAGATTTGCATCTTTTTTTTTTTTTAAACTCGACAGAGAGAATGATCACAAGTAGGCGGAGAGGCAGGCAGAGAGAGGGGAGGAAGCAGGCTCCCCGCTGTGCAGAAAGCCTGATGCAGGGCTCATGTGGGGCTCGATCCCAGGATCCCGAGCTCACGACCTGAGCTGAAGGCAGAGGCTTAACCCACTGAGCCACCCAGGCGCCCCAGATACACATCTTAAAATTTGCATTTTTATTTTTCAAGATTTTATTTATTTATATGACAGACAGAGATCCCAAGTAGGCAGAGAGAGAGGAAGAAGCAGACTCCCTGCTGAGCAGAGAGCCCGATACTGGTTCCATCCCAGAACTTGGGGATCATGACCTGAGCCGAAGGCAGAGGCTTTAACCCACTGAGCCACCCAGGTGCCCCAAAATTTGCATTTTTAAAGAGGTTTGCCAGATCACTTAAATTTTCAAACCACTTTTAATTTCTGGAAGATAAAAATGCCATCTACATTTAAATATGTATGTATATGTTAAAAAGAAGCCTTTATTGAGATATAATTCACATACCATAAAACTCATCCTTCTTGGGGCGCCTGGGTGGCTCAGTGGGTTAAGCCGCTGCCTTCGGCTCAGGTCATGATCTCAGGGTCCTGGGATCGAGTCCCACATCGGGCTCTCTGCTCGGCAGGGAGCCTGCTTCCTTCTCTCTCTCTCTGCCTGCCTCTCAGTGTACTTGTAATTTCTCTCTGTCAAATAAATAAATAAAATCTTTAAAAACAAAACAAAAAAAAACTCATCCTTCTGAAGTGCGCAGTTTGGTTGTGTTTATAGTACAGTGTCTTCACAGAGTTGTGCAGCCATCACCGTGCTAATTTCAGGGCATTTTCATCACTCCAGAGAGAAACCCCATATGTGTAAGTAGACACTCCCTCTTTCCAACTACAGTCTGTTTCCTGTCTCTGGATCTACCTATTGGACACTTCATGAAAGTGAAATTGTATCATTTTGGGCCTTTTTTCAGAGTTCTTCCATGTTGCCCCATGAATCGGTACCTCACTGCTTTTAATGGTTGAATAATCTGTATTCTCTTGTATGGATCAGTCATCTCTTGTTTATCCATCAGTTGATGGGCACTTGAGTTGTTTCCACTTTTGGGGATTACAGATAATGTTCCTTTTGGAGTTGACATTTATATCCTGCAGATAGTCAGCAGGAGCATGGATTTCAACCTTTATCTTTTTTTTTTTTTTTTAAGATTTTTTATTTATTTATTTGACAGAGAGAGATTACAAGTTGACAGAGAGGCAGGCAGAGAGAGAGAGGAGGAAGCAGGCTCCCCACTGAGCAGAGAGCCCGATGCGGGACTCGATCCCAGGACCCTGAGATCATGACCCGAGCCGAAGGCAGAGGCTTTAACCCACTGAGCCACCCAGGCGCCCTTCAACCTTTATCTTTAAAGAGGAGGGCTTTACTCCTTTTTATTCTGTAGCACATTCTGTTCACTAAGCAGTTTCTTTTCTTTTCTTTTTTTGAGATTTTGTTTATTTGAGAGAGCGCGAGTGAGATAGCAAGAGAGAGCAGGAGCAGGGAGAGGGAGAAGCAGGCTCTCCAAGGAGCAGGGAGCCTGATGTGGGGCTCAGTCCCAGGACCCTGGGATCATGACCTGAGCTAAAAGCAGATGCTTAACTGACTGAGCCACCCAGGCGCCCCAGCAGTCTCTTTTCTGAAACACTTGTGTGGCTATAAAGGTTCAATTACATGTGTCAATGTCAGTGAATTGAGAGAAATGCTGTTAAGAACTCGAGTTTAAAAAAAAAAAAAAAAAAAAACTTGAGTTTTTCCTCTTGGCACTTGAAAGCAATATTTGCAGTTAATGATGCCCAGTCTTGCTTAGTTCTGAAGTCAGAGTCCATTGTTCCAGTTGTCCGTTTACAAGTGGATGCTGAGGAATTCTAAGCTCCTCTGTTTCACTTGAATGACTTCTTGTCCATGTTAATAGAATGTGCCTGATTGCCTACCACCAAGGTGATGGCTTTCATCTTGATTAGTCATTTCAGAGAATAAAAAATAAATAAAAGGCAGAGTGGCCTCAACATTACAGAGTTCAGAATGTGCACCAGAAGGTCGGGAGTATAATAAAAAATGGTTTATGACCTGCACTGGGGTATAACTTCAGACACAATGAATATTAAGAGTTAGTTAATGATTAAGCAAGACCATTTTCAGACCAAGGAAAAAAGTGTAGGCAGTGAGTATAAGAAGCTTCACAGCTTATCACACAGAGTAGAAAAAAATGAAAATTGCTTTCAAGTCCAAGAAGTTTTGGTAAGAGTATTTAAACGGTGAATTAACACAAATCAGTCAATAGGTGGGAGATTTGGTATCTCGTTTGGATATAGGGTTTGTAAAAAAGATGAGTTAATCTTTGCAAACTTAATGTGTGCCTTTTTGCTTATTTGTGTTAGTTTCTAACCGGGTCCTTTCAATGTTAGTGTCAGGAATGTTAACCAAGATTTCATTGAACATTTAGGAAGCTTTGGAGGATTGTAAAAGTGGGAACGTGTCCTGATAAATGGTCATACTTTTGAGGGGGAAACAAATTACTTTTGGCCAATAGATGTTTTATTGGGAAAAATTGATTGTTTGTTAGCAGGCAATGGATTAATAATAACTGGTCAACCTTACAGTTTCATCATAGTAATTAATGGCCTACTCTTATTTTTCAGGCCATGTTAGAGGAATCTCATTGCTATTATTATAGGATTCTTCTGTGTGTCTGGTACTATATTTGAGGATTTGCTTGCATTATCTTGTTTAATCCTCTCAGTACCCTACTAGGATAGATAGATAGCAGTGACATCTCTAGTCCACAGATGTATGAACGCAGACTCAGAGATTAAGTGATTTGTCTGAGTTTACACAGGAATGGCAGAGCCAGGACTTGACCGTGGAGCTGACCCTACAGCTGGCCTGCTGTGTGGTCTTACTCCCCCCTTCCCTGGTACACTGACTCTAAATGAAAATGGAAAACACTGGGGTGCCTGTGTGGCTCAGTGGGTTAAAGCCTCTGCCTTCGGCTCAGGTCAGAATCCCAGTGTCCTGGGATCGAGTCCCACATCGAGCCCCACATCGGGCTGTCTGCTCCGCAGAAAGCCTGCTTCCTCCTCTCTCTCTCTCTCTGCCTGCCTCTCTACCTACTTGTGATCTCTGTCTGTCAAATAAATAAATAAAATCTTTAAAAAAAAAAAAAAAGAAAATGGAAAACACTTATTGTGGAGAATTACATTTCATCCTTGGTGGAGGTTCTTGTTTTGTCCTCAAAATTGTGTTGTGGCGAGAGCCTGTTCATAGATACCTGATTCTCCTACGTGTTACCACTTTTGTCTTATTAATTACAGTGTGACCTTAAGTAACTTCTTAATCTTTCTCAAGCACATATTGCCCATCTGTGAGAGTGTTACAAGACCTGGTAAGCACACCTCCCTATTTCTAAAGGCCTCTCTATAGCCTACAAGGAGAAAGGCAGGTTAATCTGGACACTGGAGTATTAACTTCTGTGGCTTCTTCTGCCATTGATTTCTTTGGTGATTTTGAATCAAATCACTGCATTATGGGACTGTTTCCTTATCTAAAACCAAAGTTATTATTGCCAGTTTTTGCCTTCTGATGTTGCTTTCCAGTGAAGGAGAGGCCAGCAGAGCTTTCCTAGATCTCAGGGTACGGGGGCTATAGTGTCTGAAACATTGGACCAGATGGGACTCAACACCTCAGCCACCTACTAAGCCACTAGAGCTGCATGACTCAGAGCCCTCTTCAACCTTCCCCCATACTCTTATGAGAATTAAATGAGAAATTACTTATGTAGAAGTATTTTATACTTTATAGGTTGTCTATATTTAAGAGATGATGATTATTCTCAAAGTGCCAAGTGCCTTGAGATTATAATATTGGAAATACTAGATTTGATTTAGTCTTCCGGCTTTTGTTTTTGGAGTTCTTAGATGACACTTTAGTTGTGTGTTTTCACCTTTCTTCTTTCTTTTTTAGTGGTATGTGTGCAACAGAGAGAAATTATGTGAATCACTCCAGGCTGTCTTTGTTCAGAGCTACCTTGACCAAGGAACACAGATCTTCTTAAACAACAGCATTGAGAAATCGGGCTGGCTATTTATCCAATTATATCACTCTTTCGTGTCATCCGTTTTTAGCCTGTTTATGTCTAGAACATCTATCAATGGGTAAGTGAATCTTACGTACTTTTTCCTTATCTTTAGGTTTATAAAAAGAAAGTGGAAGAGAAAAGTGATTTGGTGGAAGGTGTTGACTGCCTCCGCCGCAGTATTTCTACTAGTCAGAATCCCTGGCAGTGGGCCAGTGTCTTCAGCCTTGTGCAGTTAGCTTTTTAAATTCACCACAACTTGATAAAGAACCTCATTAGTCTGTATTTCTACGGTGGGAGTTCTCCTTGGAGCAGTGCTTCTCAGCTTTGATGGGTATGGGAACCAACTTGGAGATCTGGTTAAAATACAGATTGTGAGTCAATAGGTCTGGGGCCTGAGATTCTCCATTTTTAACAAACTCCCAAGTGATGCCCATAATGCTTCTAGTTCCTTATGAGTAATGAGTAGCAGGAACTAAGTCCTTAACATAAACCGAAGAGTAAAATCTTTGCCTTAAGCACGCCTCCCAGGAGCAAGTTTTTTGGGGGGATATAATTAGTCTCCACAGCAACGTGTGCTGGCTTATTTCGAGTGAAGGGTGCAAAATCTGTTCTTACATAGTATCTAGGCTCAGCAGAATCTTTCAGACTTAGTATGGAAGTACCTGTCTGCAGAGTCGTTCTCGCATATAAATCCGTGGAAGAAACTTTAGGAATATTTTTTATCTTTTCTCTGTCGAAGTTTCAAATATCCCCAAGGCCCAGGAAACTAGAATGCTAAGGAGAAAGCGAGTAGGGCTCAGTGTTTACGAAGCCTTGTTGGACAGCTTAAAGCCACTGGTTGTGCCCACTCTTTTTTCCCCTTGAGGTTTGGAGCCAGCTTCTCCTGAACGTCTGGATCCCCAGTCTATCATCTGGTCCTTAAATATGTTTTTAGGCACCACGAGCCATTTCTCAAGATTTCTTTCTTGATTTTCTTCATTGTTTATATGAAATTGCCTTAAGTTTGCTTCAGCAAACAGTTGTTATTTTTGTATTGGTAGTTGAGTTTATACAACTTGGTCTGACATTTTGTTTCTAAAATTGGCTGCACTGAATTTCTGTTCTGTACTATAATATTTTCTTTGGGAAGCAGACAAGTCATTGTAGCAGTAGCTCTTACCCTTCATGCGGTTCTTTACCTCTTTAAAAATGGTAAAGTATAGGAATCCTCTCTTCAAATAATGTTTACATTCAACATTTCACATAAAATTTTGGGAGATTTCAAACTCTGAACTACCTCTCCCCTTCACTTCTACTCCTACCCCCAACTTCTGCCACGCTGGATCCTGTTTCAAATTCCCAGATACGGAATTTCACAGTTCGGTCAAAGAGAGCCTGTGCATTTCATCAGTCCCTTTGGGTTCCCTTATCTATGGCTCTCACCTCCCACTCTCCCAAAACAAGTCTTGTTGCGGGTCCTATCTAACCTGAAAGCTTAATTTTGAACCTGTTGGTGTTTTCCATCCATGATAGATTATTACCACAAATGGCTGTCTCTTTCTGAAATAATTACAGGCACACCTCAGTTTACTGCACTTAATTCCACTCACAGATACTGCATTTTTTTTTTTTAAATTTAATTGGTACTTTGGGATAACTGTGCATCGTGCAAGTCTATCAATGCCATTTTTCCGGTAGCATTTGCTCACGTTGCATCTGTGTGTCATAATTTGGTGATTTTCACAATATTCAGACTTTTTCATTACTATATTATGATCATGTCTGATCAGTGATTGCGGCTTGGTGAAAACTCAGCTGATGGCTAGCATTTTTTCTTTTTAACTAATGTATTTTTTAACATTAAAAAATTTAATAATGTTAATTTAACATTAACATTATTTTTTTTTAGACATAATGCTGTTGTGTACTTTATAGACTGCGGTATCACTGTAAACATAAATAAAAGTTACATTAAAGGTGCACTGGGAAACCAAACAATTCGTCTGGCTTGCTTTATTGTGATATTTGCTTTATTGAAGTGGTCTGGAACTGGACTTGCAATATTTCCGAGGCATGCTGTACTGTGTGGTACCTTCTTGAATTAAAAAGATACTTATCAGACTTTGTATCAGCAAGGGAAAGGCCAAGTCAGGAGAGACTTGACAGCTGTTTTCAGAGTTTATATTATAAGGAAAATATTTGTAAGGAGCCACACCTCCTCTATAGATTCTATATCTGGAGAGAACTTAGATTGTGGCCAGAGAACCTAGGATGGTTATTAAACACTAGTCCCTTCCCGCCAGTGGGCGTCACTAACTTTGGAAATTAAAGACAAATTAGGGAGCCATACCTCTTCATGATATGTGTTTGCTGGAAACTTTGTATTGAGCTAGGTCAGTGTTTTGGTGTTCTAGGTGGGATACTTTCTTATTGTGTGGGACTGACCCACGTGTATCAGGAAGTATAGCTTTTCTTGCTTTCCTCACTAACTGTGGCAGCATTCCCAAGCCCTTGGGACTACCCCTGACTCTCCCACCTAATCCCACTGCCCCCTAGAAGGCAGAGTTGGTCCTGATTGAGAAACACTGGGCTTGAATTTTGATTTGACAGTTTTAACCTTTCTGTGGAGCCATTGTTACTTGTGATCTTTGGAAATAGGCTGGTGCTTCTCTCTCTGGTGTCTTTAAATGTAGGTAAGTCAGATAACCTCCTGAGCTCTGACCTCAGATGAGCTGCAGCTCTAAGAATTCTAGGATTATTACCTTAAGATTCCTTACTTCCCAAGAAGTTGGCTAGGGAAGCCTGTTTTTCTTATAAGTAGGAAAGTTTAAGCCAAATGACTGGTTTTGCAACTTACTTTGGATCCTGTGGCAAGTCAGCACCGACTCTGGGAATATGCATGCCCCAGACTGTGCTGCCCGCACCCTTTTCCTGCTCTGACTCAGGTAGCTTCTGTGCGAAATTTTGTAAAGTTCTTCCTGTAAATTCAGTCCCTTTTCACAGATTTGCTTTCTACAGCCTAGTGTTCCCCTAGAAGATAAAGAAACAACTGTCTTGGAGGAAATCGCTTTTCTTTGTAAATGATAGCATGGTTTTTAGCAGCCTCTGATGACCATGCCCCCATGCTCTCCATGCCCCCTAGCTAAAAAGCATTTCTGTGGGGCAGACGATTTACCGTAAACACATTATTAGATCTGGTTAAACTTTTCTCCAGCCTTAATGGGAAAAGGGGAGAGAGGGAATTTGTTATTTGAACTCTGCAATTTTACTTCTTTCCCTAAACTGGTCTTACCAGGAGTACCAGGTTGCAGGCATGTGACATTGTACCTTACGATAAATTTCCAGAAAGTAGCAGTACAGGACAGGTTTCCCTGCCGTTTCCCAGACCAGTGGTTTTCAAACTGTGTTCCAGGGTCTGAAGAGGAAGTGCCTCAAGAACTCCTTCAGCTTGCAGGGAAGGGCCCAGACGTGACAGTGTCTCCAAGGCCCCTAACCTCTTTGCTGCGGCAGCGCTCAGCGCTCCCTTTACCGTTCTTCGTAGTGTCTGAGCCCCACTTCAAGAAAGGGTTCTGCTGCTTAAAGGGAGCTGGAGAATCCCTGCCCTGGAAGGACTAGGATTTGAGGGCTAAGATACCAGAGCTAAGTCGGGGGGGCCTTCTGCTTCCCACCATGGTGCTTCCTGGAGACCTGGTTTGAGCTTCAGCTGCTGTTCCCGAGATTTCTCTCTGGTCTCCACTTAACACCTCTCCAGCTCTTTTTTTAAAGGCATCACTGTAGTTTTGAATGTTTTTAGGATTTTTAGAAATAGCAGGACCCAGACAATTGTTGTAATCCGTAAATTGATGGAAGTATGGATCTACTCTTTAAATGCAAATTAACTGATACCACAGGGACCGCTCTTTTCTGCTTTTCTCCAGTGTCCCTTAAAAATCTATGACAGTGAAACTGTTTTTTTCTCACCTATTGTTTAGTTTCATAACATAACAGCTTTTTTTTTTTTTTCTATTTGATTTTTCTTGGTCTTACTGGCTAGTGCTGCAGTCTGATTCTCTTGGCCTATGACAGGAAACATTACTCAGTCCATCTCTCCTTCCTAGTTTAACATGAATTCTTGACATTCACCTTTTACTTTCTTACTCCTTTTTCTTCCCTTCCCTTCCTTTCTCATTCGTGCTGTTTCCTCTCCACCTTTTACCCCTCTGCCTTCCCCATTCTTCACGGGGTAGTATTGATCTCAGAGCCAAATGATACCTAAAGATATTTTATTTTCCTAACTTCGGTTTAGACTCTATAAGTTATATAAAAGGTAATGTATAATTTAACCATACAATCACCTAAAATAAACATTTTGTAGTTTCAGGAGGCCCTTGGGACTGAAGTACTGTGGTTGCTCTGAATGTATGTGGGGGTGCTTGATTTGCATGGACTCTTCCATTTTTGTCCCTTTTTTTTCAGGTTGCTAGGAAGAGGCTCAATGTTTGTGTTTTCACCAGATCAGTTTCAGAGACTGCTAAAAATTAATCCAGACTGGAAAACCCACAGACTTCTTGATTTAGGTGCTGGAGATGGAGAAGTCACAAAAATCATGAGCCCTCATTTTGAAGAAATTTATGCCACCGAACTGTCTGAAACTATGATATGGCAGCTTCAGAAGAAGAAATACAGGTATAATTTTTAGACTTGGTTTGGGGTGTATTTCTTGGTTTTAAGATGTATTTCTTTTTATTTAGTATATGTGCTGCCAGATTGAGCAGATGAGGAGAGTATTATGTAAAGGATATGGACTAGAAACAGTTTTCCATGATGAGAAATTTTTTGAAACTTTCCATATTACAGTAAAGTAGAAACCGAGAGAACAGTCATTTTCTTTTGTCACTATCATTTTGGGCTAGAGGAGATGGCACTATAGACGGAGAAGGGCAGGGGAGGGACAGCTTCTTGGTAAAGGGAGATCAGATGTAGAGACTTTTCCTTGATTGGACTCTGACATTCTGAAAGCTTGGATTTTGTTTTTGTTTTTATTTTTCAGTGAAAAAAAATTTTTTTATGATGGTAAACTACATAACATAGAATTTACCATTTTAACCATTCTTAAGAGTACAGTTAGTGGTATTAGATACATTTTTGTTGTGTAACTGTCACCACCATCCATCTCTAGAACTTTTTTGTTTTTCCCACTGAAACTCTGTACCCATCAAACACTTATTCCCCAGATCACCAGCCTGCCCTTCCCTGGCCCCTGGCAACCACCATTCTATATCGTGTCTCTACAAATTTGACTATTCTGGGAACGACAAATAGGAATTATACATTATTTGTCCTCTTGTGACTGGCTTATTTCACTAACCATAATGTCTTCAGGGTTCATCCGTGTTGTGGCATGTATCAGAATCTCCTTCCTTTTTAAGTATGGATGATACTTCATTGAATGGATATACCACACTTTGCTTATCCATCCATCTGTCAGTGGACACATGGGTAGCCTCCACCTTTTAGCTATCATGAATAAATGCTTTTATGAACACGAGTGTAAAAATAACTTCGAGTTTTTGCTTTCACTTTTGGTTGTATACTCTGAAGTGTAATTGCTGGGTTATATGGTAAGACTATGTTTAATTTTTTTAGGAATTTTCGTACCATTTTCCAGAGTAGCTACACCATTTTACATCCCACCAGCAATGTAAAAGGTTTCCCGTTTCTCTGTATCCTCACCAATACTTGCTATTTATTTATTTATTTATTTTTGATAATAGCCATCCTAATGCGCAAGAAGTATCAAATCTTGGTTTTAAGGCCATCTCCTTCTTGAAAGACTTAGGAAGAAGGTGTTCTTTATTTAGTACGGATTTTACTGAATGGGAGAATAAGGTACTGGGTACAGAATGCAGGAGTTGAGATTAGAGCCTGCCTCCTCTGATATTTTGGAAGCCAGGCTGAGCCTTTCGAAAAATGGAGCAAAGAATTATGCACTCACTTTGCTCTCCACCTGTTTCTGCTCATAGACATTAGCCCTAAAGACAGAGCATTGGTGTAGCTCTTGGAGCTGGACTGGATTGAACATTGGCAAAATATGGAAATGTTTAGCTTGGAGAAGAGAAGACCAAGTAGGAAGGGGGTAGAAGGGAAGGTTCTGATCAACAAACGTAATGGGGTTTTATCTGGAAAGAGGAGTAAGTGTTCTCTTTGGTATAATCATACACAGCTATCTCTCAGCTGAGGCAGAGTTTAGATATCGACCTTCCTAATGGCTCAAGCATCCAAGTCCTTGCCACTCTCCATGTTCAAATAGCTGTTAGGGATGCTATGAAAGGAGACTTTTGTCTGCGTGTGGTTGAACTCCTTGATTTGTAAGATCCCCGTTAGCTCTAGCAGTCCGTCTCAGGTTAGATCCTGGAGGGCCTGTGTGGTAATAACTGAAGTATTTCTTCGCTTAGAAATTAATGCAGCATTTCCAAACTTAGAATGTTTTGGCCTTTGTTTTAACAATGACTTAAATGATGCCAAATTCCTAATCTGGTACTTTCCTTCCACTTAAAAAAAAAGTTTTGGAAGTGCGTGTGGGGAGGAAGGTGTTTGAAACATCTTCATTCCCTCCTACCCACGGGCCCCTCTGTTCCTTGGTTGCATTGAAGCCCTTCTTGAGACTAAACGCCTGAATGGAATTATCAGTGAAACTTAGATGTTTGAATTAATAATTCATTGTATCTGGAGTTTACGTGGTATGTAGCCTAGTAGTAAACTTTTTCCCATATGAAAAAATGCTTAAATTTTTTTCCCTGATGTATAGCACATATGCCAAAATCTATTTGCATTTTGACTTAAATAGGAAATTCATGTTGGTTGCTATTCCCTCCATGTATTATTAATATTAAATATAAACATATTCACAGAAGTGGTGTTTTTTGGCACAGTCTGAGATTTTAATGAGGAAGTAGTATCTTACTAAGGTTAGGGCTCATCCAGCCATGATGGCAGAGCAGACTTGTAGCTTAATACCTTGTTTTTTTGACTTGAGAGCTATTTTCTGTTTCTCTTCAATATCTGAGTTCATGAAAAACTGGCTTTTTAATAAAGGTTCTGACTGTCATTTTTGAAATGATACACAGAAAATAGCCGTGTTTTTCCTCTTTGTTGCCAAGATATCACTATTCAGGCCAGAGAACCTGATTGTAGAACTTAAGGATGCGGCTTTGATTCTTAAAACAAAACAATAATTTTTCTTTATAGTGTTTGTGTTTTGCTTTTTATTTAGGATTTATCAAAATACTGATTGCTTTCTTCTGTAAAATATATTTTAAATCCTCCTGGAAGATAAACTATTACTTTAACTTGTTTTCTTGAAAATAGTAATTCCAGGGTTAGAAATAACCTGTTTTGGAAAAGCCACAGACTTAGGAAAGGATTATACAGTTAATTTTTTATTGTGTACACTCTTGAACAGTTCCACAATTGAAGTGACAGTACATTAAAAAAAAAGAATCTGGGGTGCCTGGGTGGCTCAGTGGGTTAAGCCGCTGCCTTCGGCTCGGGTCATGATCTCAGGGTCCTGGGATCAAGTCCCGCATCAGGCTCTCTGCTCAGCGGCACGCGTGCTGCCTTCTCTCTCTCTGCCTGCCTCTCTGTCTACTTGTGGTCTGTCTCTGTCAAATAAATAAATAAAATCTTAAAAAAAAAAAATCTGTGGCAGGGAAAAATTTTGGCAGCATATGTTTTCCTTTTGTGGTCTACTTCACCAAAAGTTAGTGCCAAAATCAGTTTAGGTGACCTGAAGGGAAGTTTGTAAGATGATGGAGGAAATACAGGTGTGGCAAGATGCAGAGCTGTGAGGGTATGGGTTTAGGGTTAAATTCACATAGACTCTTCAAACATGGGTGATCAAAAAGGAATTGTCTGTACATTTTTAATACCCGAGAACAGATCTTTAATGTAAATTTGAAAGATGCCTGACTTTAATCCATCATCTGGAGGTTTGGGATCTTTCTTGCAAAGAAAATATTGTAGTTAAGAATTTTGTTTCTCGGGCACCTGGGTGGCTCAGTTGGTTGGGCGACTGCCTTCGGATCAGGTCGTGATCCCAGGGGGTCCCAGGATCAAGCCCCTCATCAGGCTCTCTGCTCAGCGGGGAGCCTGCTCCTCCCTCCCCCTCTGCCTTTCCCCCCTGCTTGTATCCTCTCTTTCATTCACTCTCTGTCAAATAAATAAAACCTTAAAAAAAAAATTCTATTTCTCATGTTAACATCCTCTTTATTTTCTCTTTTTAATGAAGAGCTGTTGGAGACTGTGGTGGAGAGCGCCCTTCACTGTCAGCCCACCACCCCGGCAGCATTCGTTCACAGACCGAGTGTCAGGCTCTGTCTTGCCTTAGCTGGGGAGAGCAGGTTCACTGACCTGAATAGCGCACTAGGAGCGTTTCCAAGGTGCCATTTTTTACTCTGCCAGGGACTTGCAGTGTGATTGGGACAAGTCACTTCTTCCCCTGCTCTCATAAGGACATCTTAACCACATGTCTCATTGCTGGGCTAACATGCAGTTTGAGCAGAGCCAGTACATTTGTCTTCCTTGGTGGAACTGAGTTTATAGATGAAAAATCGCCATCAGAAGTAAAGAAGTTGGGCTTCTAAATGTGTAGCCATAACTGTCCCTGTGTTAAAGCCATAATTTTCTGTTAGGAGCTTGTCTTTCTTTCAAAGTCTGCAGGTAAAGGACACCTGGTGGCTCAGCCATTGAGTGTTTGCCTTCGGCTCAGGTCACGATCTCAGGGTCCTGGGATTGAGCCCCGCATATGGGGCTCCCTGATCAGCAGGAAGCCTGCTTCTCCCTCTCCCACTCCCACTCCCCCTGCTTGTGTTCCCTCTTTTGCTGTGTCATTCTGTCAAATTTTTTAAAAAAATTAAATTAAGGGGCACCTGGGTGGCTCAGTGGGTTAAAGCCTCTAACTTCGGCTCAGGTCACGATCCCAGGGTCCTGGGATCGAGCCCTACATCAGGCTCTCTGCTCGGCGGGGAGCCTGCTTCCTCCTCTCTCTCTGCCTGCCTCTGCCTACTTGTGATCTGTCAAATAAATAAATGAAATCTTAAAAATAAATAAATAAAATCATCATTGCAGTTACAAGTTCAGTACAACAACGTGAGTTTGGAACCCTAATGCCCTGCTTAATTCAAGCAACAAAGGAGTCTTGACTAGTCCCTTGAAGTTGGTTAGAGTTGTTTTGGAGGAGGCTTTAGTTATTTAAAAAAAAAAAAAAAAAAAAAATCTAAACTGAAAAGAAGATGCAGCTGAGTGGTTTGTGCTTCTTTTATTCTGCTATTTGAAAATGCTCTCAAATACCACTATTTTAATGAGTTTCCTAAAACAGCCCTCATTATACTTTTAGAATTTTCTAAGATAACTCGACTGTACCTACTCAGCTTTATCAGAGACTTGTTTACCAAAGATCCTTTCTCCTGTTTCCATTTTTCCCCTGCCTCTGTCATAACATGCCTCACCTGCCACATTCTGATCGTCATAACCAAGCAGCAGTAATTTACAGAATTGCCTTAATGGTGTGGTTAACAAAGACTCTTGATAAGAGAATTCCTTCTCTCAGTGGATGAAACATTGTAAAGGACTTAGAAATGTTCTGAGAGCGAGGGAGAGGGAGGGAGAGAGTGAGAGACTGAGGGCTGAGAGTGGTAAGTTAACTGCGCTCTTCCCTTGCAGTTGTATTGTTTTTTTTTAATTTTATTTTTTTAAAGATTTTATTTATTTATTTGACATACGGAGATCACAAGTAGGCAGAGAGGCAGGCAGAGAGAGAGGAGGAAGCAGGCTCTCTGCTCAGCAGAGAGCGGGGCTCCATCCCAGAACCCTGGGATATGACCTGAGCCGAAGGCGGAGGCTTTAACCCACTGAGCCACCCAGGCGCGCCCCCACCCTTGCAGTTTTAATAGGATGTCCTGTGCTTTGTTGTTTTCTATATAGTTATTCAGATATGAAGATGCTAGGGTATGAAATGGCATCTGTCTCCTGGGAACAGAGATGTGTTCAAAGGCCATAGGTTGTAAATGGAACTTATCTTATATCACCCCCAGCCATTCTTAAAAATAGGAGGGACCCCAGGAATAGAAAACATGAATATAGGTTGTATTTTATTATTAAATTCCAATGGATGCAGAAAGTAGGATTTTTTGTTCATTTGATGTTCAAGAATTTAATGGCCTATTTCAAAAGATTTATTTATCCATTTTGGAACGAGAGTGAGGGTGAGGGAGGGGAGGCCGAGGGGGAGAATCCTTCAGGCTGATCCCCCTACCCTGGCGCTGAGCGCAGAGCCCGATGTGGGGCTCGAGCCTGTGACCCATGAGATCATGACCCGAGCCAAAACCAAGAGTTTGAAGCTCAGCTGACTGAGCCACCCAGGCACCCTACTAGCCTTGATTCCTAAGCTTAGAAGTACTAACTTACAGTTCTCCGATCTCAGCAACTAGTTGAGCTACTAAAAGAAAAGGTGACTTCCTGTGTTTTGCTTAAAGTTCAAAAGAGGGGCGCCTCTTCTTGACACCCAGTCAGTTAAGCAGCTGCCTTCGGCTCAGGTCATGATCCTAGGGTCCTGGGATAGAGCCCTGAGTCAGGCTCCCTGCTCAGTGAGGAGCCTGCTTCTTCTTCTCCCTCTGCCTGCTTGTGCTCTCTTTGTCAAATAAATAAATAAAACCTTAAAAAAATAATATTCAAAAGAGGTAGTTCTAAATGAATAAATTGTTTTTAGGTTAAGAAAAAAGAATTTGATGGCCTAGTTATAACCATTTTTTATCACTTTATGTCTTCATACATATTAAACATGATTAGTTCTTACAAAGGAAGTATACGTTTTTAGATTTGGAAATCGGTGAAATGCTAAATTTAAAGAAATATGGTTGCTGTTTTTCTTGGCCTGGCCATTTTATTACTGCAAGTATGAATTATAAATGAAAGATCTTGCATTTACTTTGATTTAGAAGATAATGTTAGCGCGTGTACTAGCATTTCAGTTATTCTTAAAGTTGTCTTTCAGGGGGTTTATATCAATCAAGTTCTTTCTGATGTTTTCAGAGTGCTTGGTATAAACGAATGGCAGAATACAGGGTTCCAGTATGATGTCATCAGCTGCTTGAATTTGCTGGACCGCTGTGATCAGCCCCTGACTTTGTTAAAAGATATCAGAAGTGTCTTGGAGCCAACTAGAGGCAGGGTCATCCTCGCCCTGGTTTTACCCTTTCATCCCTATGTGGAAAACGGTAAGTGTGGTCAGGTCGCCTCTTACCCAGCATTGATGTTTATTGGTGTTTGGGATTCTGTTTTCTTAGAATAGCCTGGAATTTAAAGGATTATGGTTAACTCATGTAAAATATCACCTTGGCTAATGCTCATCTTACTGCAGATTTTACAGAACTCTGGTACTCCGTTTGCAGTGGGAATAGTGAATACTCAGCTGGTCTTCCTTCTTGAAATTGAAAACCTGAAATGTGTCGATATTTTCTGCTCCTAAATGGAGCCTAAACCATTTGTTTATTAGCTTATAAGCCTAGTCAAGAAATAAATGAAGCCTTTTAGTTTACCTGTGTGTATTGCCGAATGTCCTGGTTGATTTGCACTTTACATCTCTTATTCCAGATTCTCAAAATGATAAATGCTGTTATCTTTTCACCCTTCTAAAGACCATTTGTGTTCCAGCATGTATCATTTCTTTGTGTGACATTTCGTTTGTTGATTGCATAGTCTTGCTCTCCAACAATACCGAATGAAGAATATATTAAAAGAAATGCTTTGATTTCATAGAACTTCCTCTTCCCGGTGACCTGGTTGCAGTCCCATTAACTCATGGCTTTAGCTGGCAAGGTCTGCATTTCAGCTCATGTCGAAAGTCACGACTTAAGCCTCTCCTTTGCGCTTTCACAAGCTCGTGTGCACATAAAGAGTTATTTATTGTGGGGCGCCTGGGTGGCTCAGTTGGTTAAGCAGCTGCCTTCGGCTCAGGTCATGATCCCAGCGTCCTGGGATCGAGTCCCACATCGGGCTCCTTGCTCCGCAGGGAGCCTGCTTCTCCCTCTGACTCTGCCTTCCACTCTGTCTGCCTATGCTCGCTCTCGCTCGCTCTCTCTCTGACAAATAAATAAAATCTTTAAAAAAAAATTATTTATTGTATAAGTAATACATGCTAATATTTAAAAATCTTTAGTTTTCCCATTTTACTGTCCAGTTCAGCCTTACATTCAAAAACTCCAAGAGCGTGCAGACATTTTTAAGGAACCCATTACTATTTTGCAAGCGTTGTAGTTAACAAATATGTGTAAAAATCTGTCTTAGGGAATAATGCTCATGTTTGCTTATCACCATGGAAACCCAGTGTAAATCCTTGCCACTCACTTGCTCCTTCATATCTTTTTGTCCTTAATTTTTCTCCCCTCGGGTCATAGTCCCTTCAGATTAAATGCTTGCTTTAACATTTACCAAGTGATTTTAGATTTATGTTGATGATGGGGGAAATGGAAAATTCTTTAGACATAAGAGGGTGGGAAGAGCTCAGGTAGACCTGATAGTCCCTCCCCCATCTGACTTCTTCATTTTTACATTCCTGGTGTAGAATCCCTTGTCATGGTAAAGAAGACATTGCTTTAAGGTGTGTGTGTGTGTGTGTGTGTGTGTGTGTGTACGTGTGTGTACTCCAGTGAAAACCCTAGTAAATGTCCTTGATAATTCAGCAACCTGACCTTTTTTCAGTGCTGTTCCCTGTGTAATTAAGTCCCCACTCCATCTCTGCATTGCAATCACTAGTCATCAGGTTGTACGGTCCCAGTTTCCTGTGTCCTGTTGGGCAACCACATGATAGAATGTTAGTGCTATTTCCTGGCATAGCAGGAGGTGGAAGAGCCGGGGAAGAAACATCAATCTAACCATGAGTTTTATTTCCTTGTGTTGCTCACACTAAAAATTGAGAGGAAATTCAGCTGGACAAGGCCTGAAAACAAGCTCCTTGATTGTGGGCATATAGCACAGAGTTGCCTGTTGAGTCCAAGGAGTCTGACATGTGACACATAGCAAACCTGAGACAAGAAGCTTTGTTGCTGTGGGTGACCTTTAGTGAACTATAAATTTTGCAGATTGCTCTACAGCACTCTATTATTGCTTCCTTTTTCTAAGTCACTAATTAGATCCTGATGATTTCCATGTGACACGGTGTGAGGACTATGAACTGCAAAGTGACCTTGCCGTGTGAGTTCATGAATACTGGGCTGTTTTAAGAATATCAGAGTGTGCTTGGCATACTTGGCTCAATCTATTTTTTAACAAAAACCCAATTGTAGATGCAATGATTTTCTGTGATTTTTTTGACTTGTCTTTAAGTCAAACCACAGCAATTTTGTTACTTAGGTTAATTTGGAAAAGAAATGTAAAATGTGCCTTTCTAATTCCAATTTCAGTTTATTTGGTTTACTGACCCAGTTTTGGTTAGGGGTTATTAAATGTTTAATTTTTAAAAAACTGTAATTTTTATAAAAAATGCAATTCATGGTTAAAAGAGTTCAAGCAGTTAGCAAGAGGGTATACATGAAAATTTTCTCATTCATCCCAGTTCCATAGTCTTGTTCAGGTCTCTTGAATATTCTTAAGATAGTCTCTGTAAATATAACTCTTTGTGCACGTGAAAAAATTGATTAATTAAATCCCATTGTAAATCCTTTGGTTGCCTTTTTCCACTTCAGTGTATCTAGAAAACTACTCCTTACCAGCACATATGTACTTACATCATCATCTGGATATAAGCAGTGGTATGCTGGAGCTGGTTTTACTGGCTCTTGAGAGCTGATTATTATTATTTTTTTAAATAAACATATAATGTATTTTTATCCCCAGGGGTACATGTCTGTGAATTGCCAGGTTTACACACTTCACAGCACTCACCCTCCCCAATGTCCATAACCCCACCCCCCTTCTCCCAACTCCCCCTCCCCCCAGCAACCCTCAGTCTGTTTTTTGAGATTGAGTCTTTTATGGTTTGTCTCCCTCCCAGTCCCATCTTCTTTCATTTTTTCTTCTCCTACCCCCCAACCCCCCCACATTGCATCTCTACTTCTTCATATCAGGGAGATCATATGATAGTTGTCTTTGAGAGCTGATTAATTATATTGTTGTGAAGTTAGTGAAATAGTCATTGAACAGGACTGTTATTGAAACTAACCATTGTTGGGGAGCCTGGGTGGCTCAGTGGGTTAAGGCCTCTGTCTTCGACTCAGGTCATGATCCCCAGGGTCGTGGGATCGAGCCCCACATCGGGCTTTCTGCTCAGCGGGGAGCCTGCTTCCTCCTCTCTCTGGGCCTGCTTCTCTGCCTGCTTGTGATCTCCGTCTGTCAAATAAATAAATAAAATCTTTAAAAAAAAAAAAAAAAGAAAGAAACTAACCATTGTCTGGTCAATGGTGGGAGCACTTAAATCTTGAAAATTGGCAAACACCATAGCCTTTCTCCTCTCCAGGGTGGTTGGTAAACATTTACCAGCACACCACTGGATATATAACTTTACTTGAGGAAGCCACTGTTTATGTACTTTTAGGTACCAGCAGTTTGCTTTATAAATAATAGTGGAAGGAACACACTCTTAGCAGGTCTTTGTACATGTGTAAGTATGGATCAGGTTGCTTTCTGCTTTAAGGAACAGAAGGAGCAGGGTGCCTGGGTGGTCAGCCAATACTTTGTTTCGGCTCAGGTCCTGATCTCAGAGTCTTGATATTAAGCCCCGTGTTGGGCTCCACGCCTAGCATAGAGTCTCTTAAGACTCTCCCTCCTTCTGTCTTTGCCCCCCTCCCAACCCTCCTCACTCTGTCTCTCTTTCTTTAAAAATGAAGAGTTTATTTTAGGAAAGCAATTCTATGGTTGGATTAATTCTGCTATACAGCTCTTCTGTTCAAGTTCAAAACCTGCTTTCTTTTCTTCATATTCAGTGTATTGGCATTCCTTTTAGAATTACAAAATGGCTAATGTAGTGCCAAGTGTCATGTGTAGGCACGACAAAATCTTGGAGAGAGGGGCACCTGGGTGGCTTCGGCAATTAACCTCCTGACTCTTGATTTCCACTCAGGTCATGATCTCAAGTTTGGAGCCATGTCGGGCTCTACACTGCATGTGGAGCCTGCTTAAGATTCTCCCTCTGTCCTTTCCCGTTGTACCCCCCCGCCCCCCGGAACAAAAATCTTGAAGAGAGAGGACCATTTGCACCCATACATATATATATATATATATATATATATATTTTTTTTTTTTTTTTTTTTTAAATAAGTGAGAGAAACCTTCCCCAGAAATCTCCCCATCACTTTAGGGCCCATTGTCAAGGGCAGGGGCATGTGTTCCTGCCCAGCAGCAACTGGTGAGGGGTCGTGACACACTGGGTCTGGAAGAGAGTCCTCTGCCCTGCGCGCATTTACAGTGTTGGATGGAGCTTACAGTGAAGGTGGAAGGGAGTTGGTGCTCTTATGCCACAGAATATCTTCATTCATTTAAAAGTATTTACTGAGTGCCTAGATGCTGGGGATACAGCAAGTGGAAAACACACAGATACCCTTGCCCTCATGGAGCTTCGTTCTAGAACGGAAACAAACGGCATGCTGTTGGTGATGAATGTTACAGAGAAAGTGAACTGTAAAAGCAGGAAAGGGACATCTGGAATTGGGGATGGGTTTGGGTGCTTTATTTTTATTTTTATTATTTATTTATTTTTAAAAGATCTTATTTGTTTATTTGAGACAGAGCGAGCGAGAGAACACAAGCTGGGGGGAGCGGTCAAGAGAGAGTGAGACCCAAACTCCCCGCTGAGCAGGGAGCCTGACGATGTGGGGCTCACTCCAAGACTCTGGGGTCATGACCTGAGTGAGCCACAGGCAGAGCCACCCAGGCACCCCCTGGTTTTTAACTTTTAAATTTTATGCCCAGCTTTTGGGAAATTGACAAATAAAAATTAAATGTATTTAAGGTATGCAGAATGATGATTAATATGCATACATGTTGTGAATTACTGCTGCGGTCTAATGCATTCATCACCTCGCATAGTTACCCTTTTTGTGTGTGTGATAGCACTTAAGATCTTTTTTTTTTTTAGCAAACTACAGACGTGCAGTATAGGGTTCCTTACTATAGTCTTCATACTGTACGTCAGATCCCCAGAACTTGCTGTCACTGAAGTGTGTGCCCTTTGACCAGCGTCTCCTCATTTGCCCCAGCCTCGAGCCCCCGGCAGCCACTGTTCTACTGTCTGGTTCTGCGAGTTTGACTGGTTTAGATTCCACATGTCAGTGGGATCAGCAGTATTTATCTTTCTGTGTCTGGCTTGTTTGACTTATCATAATGTCCTCCAGTTTCATCTGTGTTGTAGCAAATGGCTCTTTCATCATAGTTTAGAATGAATGGTAGGTGTATATACACAAGCAATTGATTTTTTTGTGTCTGTACTAATTTTGTAATCTTTTACATTTTTCAATTATTTTAGTGTCTCCAGTAGTTTCTGTATTGATTCTCTTGCGTTTCCCTGATACATCTACACATGGTTTTGCTACTTACTTTCCATATTTAGACCTTTTTGTCCAAGTGAAATGGTAGTTAATTCCAGAAAATGTTTTTTAAAATGGTAGACATTTTTATCTTATTTTTTACTTTAATGAGAATATTTCTACTTTATTAATATGATGCTGTCTTTTGGCTTGAGATTGCTGTTGTTTGGCTTGAAACCATCTTCTTCTAAATCTTGTTTCATTAAGAGCTTAAAAAGTCAGGAATCAAAAAAAAAAAAAAAAGTCAGGAATCACTGTTGAATTTTGTTACCTGTATATTCAACATCAACGGAGGTAGTCATTGTTTCTTCTTCTTTGACTTGTTAAATTATTAGTATGTGTATACTGTATATCCAGCCTTGCATTTCCGGGCTTAGATGGGATAGTCTTCTTGTAATGCACTGCCAGATTGTATTTATAAAAATTATAAATGAATAGGTTAGCAAAATATTGATGACTAATGATTGATTTATATCTCATCTTTTATTTTTTGGAGGGTGTTATCTTTGTCATGTTTTGGTATCAGTATTCTGCTGGCTTTGTAAAAAAATAATTTGGAAGTTTTTCCTCCATGCTCTGGAACACTTTAAATTGCATGTGGTTCTCTGTTCTTGGAAAGTTTGGTAGAATTCTCCTGTGAAACTGTGAATTTGGCAACTTTCTTACTTTCTTATAGGGCCATTGTTCCAGTTAAATTAGGCATATTTAGTTTTAAAACTCCCATTATGAGTCTAAAGAGAAATAAGCAAGACTGGTAAGACTGTTGCATGGAAAGAGCTTGGGCTCTGAGGCCCTGTTTGAAACATGGGCCTCTAGTTAAGGTTTGTGTTTCATCTCTAAGAGTGGTGCTAATCCTTACCTCAAGGTTCGTCCTGAGTATTTTTTTTTTTAATATTTTATTTATTTATTTGAACAGAGAGAGATCACAAGTAGGCAGAGAGGCAGGCAGAGTGAGAGGGGGAAGCAGGCTCCCTGCTGAGCAGAGAGCCCGATGCGGGACTCGATCCCAGGACCCTGAGATCATGACCTGAGCTGAAGGCAGCAGCTTAACCCACTGAGCCACCCAGGTGCCCCTGAGTATTTTTTTTTTAAAGGTTTTATTTATTTATTTGACAGACAGAGATCACAAGTAGGCAGAGAGGCAGAGAGAGAGAGAGAGGAGGAAGCAGGCTCCCTGCTGAGCAGAGAGCCCGATGCGGGACTTGATCCTGGGACCCCAAGATCATGACCCGAGCCGAAGGCAGTGGCTTAACCCACTGAGCCACCCAGGCGCCCCTCGTCCTGAGTATTAAAGAGTCTAATGTATAGGAGAGTGCCCTACTGTGTCTGTCTCAGTGTTGATAATTTAATACGTGTTAGATTTAGGTCATGCCATTCTGTCCTTTTACTTTGATTTTGTTTGTGGCTTTATTAATCCTATGTTCACAGTACTTCAGTATTGAAATATTTGAAATATGTGTCCTTCAGGTCTGAGACCTCACTCTTCTCACAGTAACTATCATAATTTGATGACTTCATTAGACATTGCAACTTTGTCTCAAAGTGTGCACTGCCCATTGGTTAGTGTGACTTGATTCCACAGAACCTTCACTCTTTGCCTGTGATCTAGGGGTCCCTGATTCACTCAGGTCTGATGTAGCAGAGAAGAGGAAATTACTTACTCTGAAAATCCTGCTAACCTTGGGGCGCCTGGGTGGCTCAGTGGGTTAAAGCCTCTGCCTTCGGCTCAGGTCATATCCCAGGGTCCTGGGATCGAGCCCTGCATCGAGCCCTGCATGGGGCTCTCTGCTCGACAGGGAGCCTGCTTCCTCCTCTCTCTCTGCCTGCCTCTCTGCCTACTTGTGATCTCTTTGTGTCAAATAAAAAAAATAAAATCTTAAAAAAAAAAAGTCCTGCTCACCTCTTTCAGTATGTGGTTTAAGTGCCCTTGTCTAGAGGGTGGGGTGTGTAGTAGACACCAGAACCACATCTTTCTGGTTTCCCTCCTGTTGGGAATTGTTTCAGTATTATTCTCTTCTCATTGTCATGGGAAACTCAAATCTAAACAGAAAGCTGTAGTTTAATTTTTTCCAATGAAAATTCTAGATGCTCAGCTAGAAGGACAGTTACTGCCAAGGATTCAACCAACATTGCTTACAGTGAGGACGAGGGCTGATGGCCAGGGAGTGGAGTGTGCTTCATCTCTCAGTTGACATGCTGAAAAAATGTTTTTCTGTAGAAACAGTGTTCCTGTGTATTCATATAAAGGTATTGGAGAGCCTAGTTTTTACCGGCAGTGCTAGGCCGGTGGATACAAAGATAATGAAAAACTTGCTTTTAGTCTTAAGATACTTGCAGAATCATACAGAAGACAGATATAAGCAGACAATGGCAGGATAGTCTGATAAGAAATACGACAAGTACTGTGGGTATAGAGAAGGGAGGACCCAATCACTTCTAGGGGAGGTCATAGAAGGTTTCCTTAAGAGGTGGCATTTGAGCTGTGTCTGTGTCTGAGAAGCTTTTCCCCGGCAGAGGGCACAACATAGGCAAGACCCTGAGAGTGTAAACAAGGTGGGGTTAGGGAAGGACAAGGTCATTGTGACCCCAAGAGCCGCATGAAAGGAGCACCTCTGACTGGGTAATAGTCCGGCACCCAATAGATGTTGTTTTCCAGATGGATAAATAAAAGAAGGCATATTAATACACACATCAGTACTGATCTGTATGATCTCAGGGAATGTCACTGCTTTCCCAAAGGAAAGTATATCCCAGTTTCAGTTTGATCAGTGATCTTGGGTTTGATCAGTGATCTTGGGTTTGATCAGTGATCTTGGGAACACCGTCCTTGTTGCGTTGGGTAAGGCTTATTCTAAATCAAATACTGATTTATCTCAGGGATTTTATCGGCTAGTTAAGTTACACAAAGAACAGTGTATTTTCAGCCCTGGGAATACCAAAGTGTAATGACTCCCAGAAATGAAAAGTAAATGATCTAATCTAACACTTTCCATTTACCTGGGTAGTTAGTGCTTACTTTTTTTGGCCATCTAGTATAGAAATTCATTTATTTCATCCAAGCCAGCAGTCTCAGAATAGAGCTGTATACCCAGAGAACACAAGACCGTTGACTTTGAATTATAGGAAGAAACATGAACATTTCTCTTTCTATGACTTTTTAAGCCAATTGTTTAATTTCTACTTTTGTGTGTCAGTTACACATATATGCATATATGCACATGTATGCACGTACATATATACACATACACTATACCCAGCACACACGAATGCACCACATAGGCACTCACACAAATAAAAGGAGTTGACATGCTGCCCCCCTTCCCGTTTTTTCTGAGCACATGTAATAACACATGTTACTACTGCCATCACTGCCAGACATGTTCACAGGGATCTTAAAATATTTTAAAATTCTGCTTGGGTTTTAAACATAGAATTTACCTCATTTATTTATTTATTTTTTAAAAGATTTTATTTACTTATTTGACAGAGAGAGACACAATGAGAAAGGCAACAGAAGCAGGCTTCCCCGCCAAGCAGGGAGCCCAATATGGGGCTCGATCCCAGGACCCTGGGATCATGACCCTGAGCTGAAGGCAGAAGGTCAATGACAGAGCCACCCAGGCCCAGCCACCCCCCCGCACCGAATTCACCTCATTTAATAGGAGGTGTCTTAATTTAATAAAAAAAAATTTTAATGAAATAAAAATAGGTTGTAGTTAATTTTTAATAATGAATGCACACTTGTGGGTACTTTAAATACATTTTTACAATGAGGTAGCTTTCAAAGAACGATCCATAGTTTGTTTTCTCACCGAGCTGGTGATGATTCCATAGACACCCTTGCCGGCCTCACCTCTTAGCTGACATTCCCCTCCTAAGTCCATTAAAAATCAATATTGTAAAGGCACAGGCAAGCACGGTGCCTTGCCCACTGCTTCCCTGGTGCTGTTGTTTAGCACAACACTGACATCTAGAGTTGGCTGGGGCGTCTGTGTTCTGAGGTTCTGAGGTTGTCTGTTTAACCTCCTGTGTCAGATCCTCTCTATTTTAGCTATCCTATTCTTACTCTGTTTTTTCACTTTTTGCTGGGAGCATGACGTAAGTCCTTTTGCATACGCAGGCAGGAAAATGTGCACTCGACGGTTGCCCGGTGGCAATGCCAGAAGAACAGTATTCACGCCAAGGTACTTTGCAAGATGGTTTTTCGTCTTCCCTTTTTTTTTTTTTTTTTAACTCAAATTTTGGCACTTCCCTTTCTTCTTCCCCGCCTCCCGTCTTAGTCTCGTGGGCCCATCACTTCTCAACCATAAAGGCAATTCTTGCACCCAAGGCAGAAGCACGGGATGTGACGTCTGATTTTCAGGGTAGCAGTCCTCATGTACCTCACATGTCAAATGACACATATATAGGAATATGTTAGGAAAATGGCAATTTTTTAAATGTTAGACTACTCAGAATTCTGGCAAGTTAGGAAAGTATTTTTCAGTTGTATTTGGTAGGGTTTTAGTATCTTGGTAATTACTGTTAGTGATAATTTCCTTGTACATCCTTCCTTGTAGAGAATTGTTTTTTCCATTGACCTTTGATCGTTTTTTTAAAGCCCTGATGGGCGTATGTCCATTAAAAGTGCCATAACTTCTGGATTTGGATTTTCAGTGACTTACTTGAAAATCAAAGCATTTCTATGGTCTTTCATAGTTGGAAAGCACTCTTCTGTTTTCGTAAGTGTTGCCTTTCTCCTGCAATAGTAAATGACAAGCCATATTTAAGGCTATATAACCAGTGATGCCCCATGGCAAGCAACATATTAATTAACATGCCCTCTTGCATTATGTGTCCTAAGCAGCCTCCAGTAATCTTAATGGTGCAGTTACTGTTCTTTTTGCATTTAGAGTAAGATGTGGGCACTGCAAATTACTTTTCTTTTCTTTTCTTAGAGCATTTTTCTATTATTATATTTTAATAAGTATATTAAGATTCCATTCATTGCATTTTTGTTGTCTATATTGTTGTTGAAACAAAGGATTATTTGGCCTGCAGTGTTTTCAGTCTGGGATTTGCTCTCTCTAGCCTCACAGTGCAAAATAACATGGGCCTCTGTGCTCTGTTGAAAATTAGTTTTCTTGTTGAGATGCTGCTGGGAGAGTCCTGGGTTACATAATAGTACTTACTTCTAGACTTGTCTTCAAGACACTTATCTTTGTATGTTTGCAGAAAAAGATGCTCTGGCCTCAGTAAGGAAAGAGTGAACAGGCATCTTTAATTATGCAGAGTGCTATCTTAGGTGAGGAGACCTTTTCTTTGTGTATGTATATACACGCTGAACTATGAAATGACTCCAGAAACCACACTCTTTCCCGGATGAAGATCCTTTTTAAAAGTTGGATTAAAAAAGAAGAAGACCTCATATCAGTCACTTGTAACGCTTGCCCTCTTGGCAGCTATTTAAGAAAAATCCTTAGTTGTGTATACGTTCATTATATTGTATACATCTTAATTTAAATCTGAGCAGCCCGATTGTGCATGACGGGAACTTTAGTATCTGTTCCACTAGCACTAAAACAGCATCTTGTTTGGAAAACCTGTTATATAGGACTTTAAAGAGACACTGTCAGGTATGTTACAGATAATGTGAATGCATTCTTCCTGCCACTGTAACCCCAAAGACTGAGAAAGACTTGATTTTTATTTTAATTAGTTACTCTTTTCTGCTGTGAATTTAATTCTGCCGTAGTAGCAATAAGTGATGTGTTCTGTATAACGTGACCCGCAGTTGTTTGCAGCATTTCCTTACTGCCCACTACTGCATGCAAGGTACTGTGCAAGGATCTTTTAATCCACAAAAGCCTCCTTGTCTGAATTGAAAATGTTGCCTCTATGCAATGTGTTTCTGAAAGATTCCATGTTGCTAAGATGCCAGCGTGGTCTCTATTTAATATTGTTTCAGATGTCCTTTGTTATGTATTGAAACAGGTTCTATATAAAAATGCATTCTGTGTGAAAGTCTCTTTCAGACTCCTCTAGAGGAAAACATGATGACTGATGGCTCGCTGGCGGCTTAGCTTTTCCAGTCAACATGCTTTGTGTCTGCATTACGTCTCCTTGATATTTTACACTTACAGGTTGCTGTCTTCTTTCCACGTGTCTCTTACTATATAGTTCTTGAGCAATTTCCTGAAAAATACGCCGGGCGCTCTTCTTCTGTAAACAGAAATGAGAACAAAACGCCTGTCTCTCTTAGGACTAGAAGAGTGATTATTGCATACACATCTGAGCTTTGTCTTTCTTTACTGCCACCAGTCAGAGTGATGGCCTGCCCCCACCCCCCAGCACATCTACACTCACCATTAACTTGTAGTCTGAGTATGTTCGGTAGGGTTAGTGGCTCAGAATGATCACATTTAAATCATAGTCTACCACTTGAGATTATCCTTGAGTTTCTCAGTAATAAGAAATGGTATCTATGGTTGAAAGTTACCATGATGTTCTCTGTAATTTTTTCATTATTTCAGGTTTGAAATCATTACAACTAGCCACCGTTTAAAAGATACAAGCGTTGGGCTGTACCTTTTGTGAATCTTCGGTTTCTTTGTTTCTTAAAGAGTTAGATTTTGACTGTCAAGAAAAAAGGAAAGTCTTATAAGACATTTTATGTACTCAAAACCATTGTGGCAGATATCTTCTACCATATTAAGGTTAAACTAATTCAACATTTAAATGATATACAGTAAGAGTTAATGTCTATGTAATTTCTGAGATGCTTTTATTATATTAATAAAATAACAATTCATATTGATGTTGATTCTAGGCTGTGTCATGATCCTAATATAGCATATATGTACCCCCTCTTATACCCTGTGAACAGCCAGAAGATACTCCTTCCCAAGAACTTTAGGCCTTTTACAGATATTTTAAGGCAGCTTCTCATCTCTTTGTTAACCCCTTTTTGCTCTTAAAGGCTGTTCATAGGCCTTTTATAGTTAACAGTAATGCTTCCCAGTGGAAAGATCGCATATAAGATAGTTATAGAGAAGGATTTCTTACTCTCATATGACTGGTTTTAAAGAGAAAGCATTGCAAGTTTTGTACTCTGGTTAGTAAAACTTTCAGTGATGAGAAGTTACACTTCTGTAGACTGTTCCTGCAGGTGGTGTTTCCTCAGATGTAGAGGAGGTTGTTAACTAGGTGAGCTGTTTCTGAGGCTCACATGTGGAGAGATGGAAGTTATTTAGGATAATATTCCAGGCTATAGGGACATCTAGTGCAAGGAAATTGGACTTACTTTGGAGAGGATTATGAAGATCACGAGTGCACCAATAATGTAGATAGAGAGCAGTGATAGGATGGCTACCAGGAGGCTGTGTAGTCTGTGTAGTTCCTTCATTTCTTTGTTAATTACAAAAACAGAAAGAGCCACAGTCATTATTGAAACATATTATTGCAAATACATGCGTGAAATGCAACCGGAACTCGAGTATTAGAGGCGATATGTGAGCTGCTCTGCTTGGCTAGGCATTTGTCTGTTTATTTATTTTTAAAAAGATTTTATTTATTTATTTGACAGACAGAGGTCACAAGTAGGCAGAGAGGCAGGCAGAGAGAGAGATGGGGAAGCAGGCTCCCTGCTGAGCAGAGAGCCTGATGCGGGACTCTATCCCAGGACCCTGAGATCATGACCTGAGCCGAAGGCAGAGGCTTTAACCCACTGAGCCACCCAGGCGCCCCTTGGCTAGTCATTTAAAAATTTATTCAGGGTCTCCTGATTCAGAAGACCCTCAAGGATGTGATAGAACTGAAACCCATTCATCATTTCTCTAAATATACTAAATATACTAAAATTGTTACTTCTTTTGAAAACTAAAAAAAAAAACTTCAATTCAATTAATTACTTGCCATAATACTAAGAATCATTTTTTATAAAACATTATTTGAAGTTAGATAAACATTTTAGGACAGTTTGTGCAAGGGCATTTAAAATTCCTTTGGTAGAAATAGTGTACAAGGATCACCAACAGTCTGTTCATGGAGTGAGGATATTTTTGCCATGTGTTTGTGAATGCTGGCATTTATAACTTTGAACTGTTTCGTATACATAGCTGAATAGTGCATTCCGTACAAGGAGCTGAGAAGCCCCTATGTTGAGAATCTCAGGGCCTACTACACCCTTAAATGACAAGCACTGTTAAACGTGTGCCTTCTTTTCTAATAAAGTTTTGGAAGTAGAATTATTGAATCTATATTCACATTCTGAATTTCTCCCTCCTTGCGGCAAGTGTCCCGTGCTCTTGGTGGGGATAGAGCAGCATGTGTTGTCTTCAATTACCTGATTATTTGAAGCACAAAATATAATTAGAAATGTAATTATTATCTGAACAATCTGTACTATCCAGCGAAATAGCCCATAGATATTCATCCTGTGAACTCAGTTTGTACAGCGTACATTTTTGTAACAGATTAACCACCTCTGTAAAATTTTTTTTAAAAGTTTCAAGTGCTAGGGGCGCCTGGGTGGCTCAGTGAGTTAAGCCTCTGCCTTCTGCTCAGGTCATGATCTCAGGGTCCTAGGATCGAGCCCCTCATCGGGCTCTCTGCTCAGTGAGGAGCCTGCTTCCCTCTTTCTCTCTGCCTGCCTCTCTGCCTACTTGTAATCTCTGTCTGTCAAATAAATAAATCAAATCTTTAAAAAAAAGTTTCAAGTGCTAAATTTGGAGCCCTGTCGAAGAGGCAGGAAATCGCTCTTAGTTATACTTCCATTTCTGTTCTTAGAGAAGAATCTGTCTTCACATGAACTTGCAGTTTTGAGACCTTTCATCTCTTTACAAACTATTTTTAGTTTTGGCTGACTTTTTTTGTAGACTAATACAAGTCTCCAAAGTTGTTGTATATTTGTTCTAATATCTGTAGCTGACATTTATTTAAGCATACTTGCTATAAGCCAGGCATCCTCAAAAGTGTTTTATGTGTATTAACTCACTTATAATTTATCTTACAGGTGAGGGTAAACTAAGGCTAAATAACAAAGCGGTACCAAAAACCCAAGCAGGAATTAAAATACAGGATGATCTCGGGTCCCTAAAGTCCTGTTTTAAAATGGTAGCTCTGTTTGATTTTGAGTTAGTGTTTTAATGATTTCAGTGTTCATCATACCAGAGTCCTTTTTAACAGAAGAGATCCAAAAAAAGTCAAGTATTATTTCCTTTCTCTTCCTTTCCCCAGAATCATGTGAAGCTTTTTTCTTGAAATTTCTTTCTTTTCTTTTTTTTAAAGATTTTTAAAATTTATTTGACAGACAGAGATCACAAGTAGGCAGAGAGGCAGGCCAAGCAGAGAGCCCAATGAGGGACTCGATCCCAGATCCCATGACCCCGAGATCATGACCTGAGCCGAAGGCAGAGGCTTAATCCACTGAGCCACCCAGGCGCCCCCCCCCCGAAATTCCTTAATTTCTTGATTTGTAGGATGTAGCTGGGTTCAATATCCTCACTTGAATGAGGAAATTGTCATAGGTTATAGCAGATCTCAAGAAGTTGTGTCATACATCCCTTTCTGTTCTGGCCATGCAGAATGGGTGGGTTCAGAGGTCCCCCAGTGGCTTCTCGTCAAATTTATATTTATTCTCCATACTGCCTTTTTTTTCTTCCTGGATCCAATTTATTGGTCACTTACGCTTTATTCTAGATGGTGCAATGCCAGCCCAGTTCCTGAACAAGCTGCTCACTAATCATCCCAAGTTTCCCTTTGGACTTGACACATTACCAGTCACTGTCCTTCACAAAAGGAGGACCTGTTGGCCAGCCTGCACTAGTAGAGTCTGGACACAGAGTGAGAGAGAGCCCTGACTTTGTGTCTGTGGCGGCTGGGAGATGGGATTGGAATAGTGCTCCCACCCCGACGTCCTGTCCGCTGGTGTCAGACCACGCCCTTCGCTGGCCAGGGTATTGAGTTAGTGCATCTGTTTCTTCATCCCTGCATTTAAGTGATGTAATCATTTAGAGGGCTGGGCAAAGCCTCAGCTGACAGACCTCTTACGACCAGTGTGGTCCCTTCTCCGGTCCGCTTAGCTCCTGGTTGCTTTGACGTGGGGAAGGCGATTCCACAGATGTAGACGGCGCTGTCGTTCAGAGCCACCCTGTTTATAGTGAGGGACACTTCTCCCTCTGTCAGGGCTTCCTTCACTGTGAATTTGCCTGCATCGCCAGTGCATCCGTCCGAGCATAGGTTCTCAGGCTGGTCCGCACCATAGCGAAACCACAGGCTTTTGGGTTGCCCTGAAATGCACCCGTTGTAGGAGAAGGAACACTGAATGGTCACGGCCCCTTGAGTGTGGGCCACTTCGAGGTAAGGCCGTTGCTGGACAAGGACCGTACAGTCATGCGCAGCGCCTGTGGGAGGAAGCACACGAGCCACGTTTAGTGGGCTTCTCGCTTCCCTTGCCTGTGCTTCTATTTTAAGCACATTGTGGGGCTAGGGAATTCCAGATTCCTTTTGTTTTCTTCCGCCTTCCTCAGCACAGACAAGACTACCCTCGTACGACAGCAGTGCCCTCACTTTTCCTGACTCTTCACACTCGCTGACCTTACCCTGCTGTTGGCTGTGCTGATTCCTTGAGGGGGCAGCAGATCTGGAGTCAGGAATTTGGGGTCCCCGCGATGACTCTTGGTGTCCTGACAAGCTTTCCTTTGATCTCTGAGCGTGCTTCCTCATCTATACCCCTGGCCTCGCAGGAGCGCTGTGGTCAGTGTGGAAATGGATATCGAGCACCTCATGCAAGTGTCCCTGCTGACTGAGCTCATGAGGTGAGGGATTTTTTTTTTTTTTTCTTTTTTTGCCTTGTGGGGGGTTGGGATTGCTAGGAATTCACAGCAGGTCACAATTATCCCTTTGTAAGCCTGGTTGTCCCTATGGGAGACATAAAAGACTAGGTCCACACCTGGGGAAATACAGCCCTGGCTTAGCCTCCAGCATATTTGGTTACCAAGCAGAGGCCTAATGAGTTAGCCATGCCACCGTAAGCAGATCTGATTTCTTCCCGGCACCAGCATCCTGCTTTGTAGTCCCTTGTAGCTTCTGTCTTGTTTGATGAACAGTGTTGTGATAAAGAGCACAGACTCGTTCGGGTCCCAGCCCCGTGGTCGGTAGTGAAGAGGTGATGTATATGCAGCGTGGAGTTAGTGGGAGGTTTCGGCGAGGCAGCTGATGCCTGAGGAATACTTACTCGCCTGAACCTTAGTAAGAACTTAATAAAAGGTAGCTATTTCTGCTGCTGCCCTGCCTCCACTTCTCCTGTCCCATGATGTCATGGGCCCATTTTAGGGATAATTGTGGGCGTCTCAGCGGGTGTTAGCAGGCCCGGGACAAGACACCCCGTCCGGTGCTCTCTCTGTTGCGTGATTTATCCAAGTTATGCTGGCTGGACCTTGACCTTCTAACCTCAGGTCCCTGAAGTGGAAAGCACTGTAGTGTTTCCGAGGGGGAAACTGCCCTGAACCCTTTTTGGGGTAAGGGAAGGTTTATGTAAAATCATATTGGTTGAGACAAATTGGAATTTATGCAAGTTTTTAGTTTGACTTCTGCCTGGTTATGTGTTCCAAATGGTCTTATTTGTCTGAGTTTGTCCTTGGCTCCTGTAAATAAAACTGTAAAGTAATCCAAGTGGTCTGATGCTTGAATTTCAGAAAGGATTTTTGTTTTGTTTTGTTCTTTGACTTAATGATTTTTTTCAGTCTTCATTCAGAACAGAAGAGAAATTAAAAATAGAATGATGGCATTTGTGATGCAAATATATTCTGGCCACATTTTAATTTTAGTATATGTACAGTCTGAGATGAGCCAGAAGTGTTTTAGTGACCTGATAAATACAGACCAGAAGACAGGGTAAGGTCACCTGGAGAAGGACCAGCAGGCTCCTCACTCACCTGCTGCTGAGGGATTGGACTCACTCCTAGGTCCGGTAATTACAGCCTTACGTCTCCTACTCAGGGGCCGCCCCCTTAGCAGCACGAACACTTTGCACGTTATAATGATCAGTATATAACGGGGGTTTCAAATGGAGGTGAGCCTGCCAAGATCCAACAGCCGCCAGCGGCATCTCTGTCGGGGTCCTTCTTCACATACAGTCTTAAAGGGAAGCTGACTTTTAAAAAATTTTGGAGAACTAAAGTCCCGGGGAAGAAGAAATATTTGCAACTTTGGAGTTTCATGTCTCCACTTATTTCCGACTTCTGCACTGTTCGCACTGAGTGTGGGAGAAGAGCCCGCACCAGTTTCCTTTGAGAGCCCTGACCAGTGAGGAAATGGCCGCCCCTCCCCCACACCGGTGACCCAGCGTCTTCGCCAAAGAGAGAAGTTTGGATAATGGGCCACACCAAGCCTAGTCCTGCCAGAATTTCTGTTTCAGGATTCTTATATCCTAGAGGATTCTTTTTATTCCCCCCCACCCCCTCCCCCCCGATGCAGGACCCTCTGAAAAGTTTGAAAGTATATCTTCTTAGGAATAAAGAAGATCGCTTTGGCCACCCGGTGGCTCAGTCGTTAACCGTCTGACTCTTGATTCTCTCTCCCCTCCCCTGAGTCTCTCTACTGCCCCCTTTGAAAAAAATAACTTTATTGTGATCCAAGCTGGAAAATAAGTAGAAAACTGATTTTTGACACTTCACATGGAGAACTTCAAGCATGCACAGAAGCAGCAGGCTCACACAGTGAACTGTCTCCGGCTTGTCCCAGTCTTGTCTTGCTTCAACCCCCCAAACAACGCTCCTCCACCCCCCCAACCTGCTCCTTCACTCCCACGTGGTTTTAGGGTAAATCTCAGATAATTCTCTCTTCACATCTGTCAGAGTATATCTTGAAAAGGTAAGGATTCTACTTTAAAATAATACTAATGAAAATAGTTTATAAAAGTCATTTATATGGATTAGGAAAAAAAATAGAGTATTACTGAAATCACCCATAGTCTTTATCCCCAAATAACCATTGTTAACATTTTTTATATATTTCTTTACAGATGAGAAAAAAAAAATTTTTTTTTTAAAGATTTCTTGTTTATTTGACAGAGAGAGAGAGCACAAGTAAGAGCAGCAGGCAGAGAGAGAGGGAAGCAAGCTCTCCGCTGAGCAGAGAGCCGACGCGGGGCTCAATCCCAGAACCCTGAGATCACGACCTGAGCCAAAGGCAGAGGCTTAACCCACTGAGCCACTCAGGCGCCCTGAGATAAAAATAATTTGAAGAGCTTTTGCTACCTTTCCTGTTCTGTGGTGTGGACTTTGTGAGCAACTCTGAGATTATTAGCTTTATTACAACTGTGATGAGATGGATTAAAACCGCTCTCTCCTTAATAGAGAAAAAAGTCAATAGAGGCAGAATTTTAAAAATTTATCTAGGGGCGCCATGTCATGATCCTAGAGTCCCGGGATCGAGTCCCACATCAGGAGCCCTTCTCGGCAGAGTCTGCTTCCCCCTCTGACCTCTCCCCTCTCATTCTCTCTCTTTCTCTCTCTCGAATAAATAAAATCTTTAAAAATACATATATATCTAGTATGGGATGGTTATGCTCTGTGGAAGGATCATGGCAGCTTGTTTTTTTTTTTTAAATGACAGGTTCTTTTTAATTTACAGAAATCTGGCTTTTCAGATACCTTATTCCTTTTTTTTTTTTTAAGGTTTTATTTATTTATTTGACACACAGAGATCACATGTAGGCAGAGAGGCAGGCAGAGAGAGAGGAGGAAGGCAGGCTCCCCGCTGAGCAGAGAGCCTGATGGCAGGGCCCCATCCCAGGACCTTGAGATCATGACCTGAGCCGAAGGCAGAGGCTTTAACCCACTGAGCCACCTAGGCGCCCCAGGACACCTTATTCTTTGAAAATGTTCAGTAATTATTGTGTATGCCCATCATGTGCAATGCACATTTGCCTCTGTGGACACGACATTGTTGATGACTAGCACATGTAATTTTAAGAACCTTTCCACCCCTTTGTTTGGTGAGGTGCTCTTCTCTAAATCAGCAAGGGAAATTGTCAAGGTTAATCTGAAACTTCTTCTCAGCTGTTCTGTTACTACCTATTTGTCTTGGGGTTAAAGAACACTTCCATAGCATTAGACATTTAAAAATTAATCTGCAACATTTAAAAATTAATCTGCAGGGGCTTTAAATAGAAATGCATTAGGTGAGGAGTAGGGATTGGTTAGATAAAATGGAGGAGGAAAGAAAGAAACTTACCGACATAAAAGAGAATCAGGCCAATTTCCAGGCTGAGAATGATCCTGCCTCCCGTCACGGTCTCCATCTCGGGTGTGTGCATGCGATGGTGGGCACTGGGCATTTGAAGAGAGTTGGCTCTTTTTTCCCCTGCGTCTTTAGAAAAGAAGAACTGAATAGAGGAACTCTTATTAAGGAACCATAACCTGAAACTTTTTGAAATTGTGTAAAAGATTGTTTGTAACTCAGTTTCACCACTTAGAGTTGAGATTTTAGTCTAGAGCACATTCCTGAATGTTCATATGATAAATTTTTTCTTGGACTTGTAGATTTTTTTTTTCCAGATTTTATTTATTTATTTGACAGAGAGAGAGAGATCACAAGTAGGCAGAGAAGCAGGCAGAGAGAGAGGAGGAAGCAGGCTCCTTGCTGATCAGAGAGCCCAATCCAGGGCTCGATCCCAGGACCCTGAGTCATGACCTCAGCCAAAGGCAGAGGCTTTAACCCACTGAGCCACCCAGGCGCCCCAACTTGTAGATGTTTTGAGGGAGATTTTGACTTCCACTTTCCATTCCCAGGAAAGAGTATTGTTTGACAGGCAATTGGTACTTTAAATTTCCGGGGTAGTTTGGTTGATGATCCTGGGGATCTACTATGTGCTCAGTGCGGGGCCGGTAACACTGGAAAGTTGGAAGAAGTAGAAGGAGTGTCTATGTATAGGGAGAAGAGAAAAATTAGTGAATAGTACACTGTGGCACAGTGAGGAAACATGGTGGTGATATTAACTAGTTGTATGTCAGCTTTGTGTAACCCCTTGTTAATGTGTTGTTGAAACCAAGTGTGGACCCACCGTTGAGGTTCCTTCCTACCCCCTCTCCTGCCCCACAGAGGCCTCATCAGTTGGGTTTTTCCCTGGAAGCAGCAGAAATGGACTCGAGCCGACTTCAGTGAGAGGGGGCTGATTGAAAGGATTCAGGGGTAGCTCACACAGTCACAGGAGGACTGGAGAACCCTGTGGGGTCTACAGCAAAGACAGACGCCTCAGATTATGCTGCAAAACTGATCTGAAGGGTGTACTGCTGCTGCCCAGCACTAGGGACCGTGGCACAGGTCACACTCAGCTGTTCACACGACCTGATGCCGCCCCAGCTGCAGTTGCATGGACACTGCTCTGCCCCCCGGGGAAGGAGCCCATGTCCCACTTCTCTGGGTCACTTGCTCTTCATTCCATGTCTCAGGCGAGTGTGTCTGAGCTTGGGTCATGCGCCAGTGCCTGCCTTCGCTGCAGGAACCCCGGGCTTTGTCTCCCACAAGACTCCAGGAAGAGGGTTCAGGTGCTGGGCCACAAGAAGAGTGAAAAGTCTTTCCCTTATAGTGAATGTGTTCTTGGGACCTGTTGATCATGTATTTTCTCACAGAAAGCTACCGTCTGTCTGAAGTTAGTAATACTTTTAATATGTGTGCATTTTTTTTTAACAGCATAGGACCTAAAACCACGCCAGAATTGACATATACCATTATCTTTGTGTCCATATGTCTGTAGCCAATGCTTGGTGTGAACTTGAAGGCCTGGAGACCTTATCCAGGCACCCCTACCCCTGCTCCACAGGCATCTGACACTCATGGGCTTGGAAATGATGGATACAGACTTCAGCCACTAGTCCAAGAAATGCTAGGCTGATCCAGTCATTCTCCATCTCTACCTCTCTCTGGTCTTGGAGCTTAACTTGTATAAAATTGTTATGAAAAGTTAGGGAGTAGATCCCATCACCTTCCCTTGAAAAATACACCGATGATCTGTCTTTATAAATAAAACTTGTGTTAGTCCGTTTTCAGCCTGTCTCGTCAGTACATTCAGTGCATTACGGGCGTATCTCCTGCATTTATCCCTAAACCTCCTTTCACGTTTTGTGGGTGACTCTCTGCTTCCGTATTTGTGTGTTGCATGCAGAGTTCTCCAGAATCATGAACACTTACAACCCAGTTGGTCCCCTGGAGTCAGAGACTCCAGGAGAGTCTCTGTCAGAGAATGTAAAAGTGTGGGCTTTGGATCCACATAAACCCAGGGTTACATTTCTGCTCTTCACTTGCAAGCTTGGACAAGTCCCTCAGCCCTCTGGGTTCATACTTCGTCTCCGCCCTCCTCCTCAGGAGGCGTCGGGGAGCTGAGTCATCGAAGCACCCCGTGCTGGGCACATACCAGGCCCCTGGCAAATGTTCTTCCTCCTTTCTCTCTTTGAATACCTTCATCTGTTCAAGAATTTAACTTAATGTTTCTATTTGTTTTAGTAGGTGGCAAGTGGGAGAAACCATCAGAAATTTTAGAAATCAAGGGACAGAACTGGGAAGAACAAGTGAATAGTCTGCCGGAAGTTTTCAGAAAAGCTGGTTTTGTTATCGAAGCTTTCACCAGATTACCATACCTGTGTGAAGGCGACATGTACAATGACTACTACGTTCTGGACGACGCTGTCTTTGTTCTCAAACCCGTATAGACACGTGGAGGCCCGAGTCTTCAGAGCCCACCCCGAGAATGTACACTCCAGAAGAGGGTCTGCGTTTGTGATTACGTGAAAGGGGGGACCTTTGGGGACCGCCATTCTAAATATCATGTAGGAATTTAAAAAGCCAAAATACTAATTATTTCTTTGTAGTGTGTAAAAGGAATGTTTCTAAAAAAACAAAACCCAATTCTTTGAGGATTTTTATCAACTCTTTACTCAGTATACAGGTCACACTCCCAAGTACGGAAGATATTTTTTATACTTCATTACAGTAGGGACTCATTCCCAGTCAAAGCAATAGTCACGACGTCACATGGAACCAATAAATATGGATTGTTTTTAATAAAGTAAAGACTGGCAATAAAGCTGTCTGTTCAGTTGCAAATATTTGGTTATAAAAGGTATAGCCACTGATATTCTTTCATGTTTAGAAATTCTTTCTGTTATTCAAAAAATGTTTTTAATCATGCTAATAAACTTTTTTGGAGATGACTCTGGCATCATGTTTGAGTTAATATAAGGCTCCCCTAGGATCTTTTATTGCTTTGGCTTCAGGGGTGCCCAAATAGTAGCATTATGTGAAAAGTGCAGTTAGGACTGTATGATAAAGGCTTCCCACCGGGTGGGAGCCGGGGAAATATTGCAAACTGTGGTGAGCACTGAACTAGGCAGTCTAGACGAACCCTTAGGAAGAACAACTTCATTCAGATCTAGTCCTTCAGGGACCACTCCCCAGTCCCCATTTCAAGTTGGCTTTGGGAAATTCAAAACATGGGCTTCCGACTTTGTGATCACTTCCACCCTATGCTCAGAATTCTGCTTTTCTGGACAATCTCAGGTTCTCAGAATTGAAATATACATCTGTGGCTTCTGACAAAATGCAGCCTAAAAATGTTTTAATTCCACTTCTTACTCTACACGTGCATACCTCTTTCCCAGAACCTGGTTCTTCCTGAAACTCTTGACTGAGTTTATTCGCCAAGAATAGGGACGGATGAAGACCATGTCAGACTCCTCTATTCTAGAATCCGTGAGTGCCTCCAACCATATACCCACAAATGTTGCAATAGAGGAACTCATTAGCAAGATCAATAACCATTGTGCATATTCCAAAGAGAGCAGAGCACTTAACCCAGAATCTAAAATCTCAGTAATAACAGAGACGATGGGTTCGAGATTGTGGTTATTAACAATATGTTATTCTCATGACTTTCTTTTTTTCAGCCAGGTGTTTCATTAAATATTCTCATTTATATGCTCATAGAAGTCATCAAGTCAACACATTTACTGCAACACCTGGGTATAAAGAATGAAAGCCTCAAGAAGAATCACTTTATTATTCATTAAGAACAGCATTCCCACATCCTCACACCGATATCCCCCACTGTTACTGTGTTGTCATAAGAAGAGTTGGGTTATGTGATTTATGCAAAATTGTTATTGGTGCATTCTAGTGCTTTTTCCCCCCAGGAATTCCAGTAGCACCCTAGATGATGAAAATAGAGGAAATGAATAAACAATGTAGTTCTTACACAGTTGAGTTTTGTTTCTTTATAAACTGTCATAATCTTGCTGTTTTGACTGTCGAACAAGAGTGCAAGAGTGATGGATGTTCAAAGAGGCAGGTTGCCACAAAGGGTTTCATAATTTTGAAATCAATTAATTTTATGGTCTATTAAAAAAAAAACAAAATATCTCTTTTTTATGCCCCTCAAAAGCAGAGAAAGCACATCCATTTATGCATTTCAGAGATACAAATACTGTCTCAAAACCAGGTTCTCAGAAAACCAATATATTAACAGTTCTGTTGTAGGATGAAAATTTAAACCAGCAAATCCTAGCACATTGGATACCTGGTCTTGGAAGTCTTGGTGGTGTGTCACCTCTCCACTAGGTGGCAGTGTTGCTTACTGAGTGTCAATGGCTTTTATCCACCCCCACCCCCCATGGAATCCTGTTTTTTCCCCAAAGTACAATAAAGCTGCCTTCTTGTCTGCACCATTCCTCGTGTAAGTGCTTCATATCAAATTTAAGGTTATGCTAGAGAAATTAAGAAGAGCTCTACTTGTGGTCAAAGCAAGTTATTAACCCATTGACCCTGAAGGTCATGGGGAAAGGGAAGGCCAACTGCACCTGCGATGCACCGTTCTTTGCACCTGTAGCGGGAGTCCCTTGAGTCTTGGGGCCACGGGTTACAGAGGAGGGAAGGAAAGAAGGTACAATACCCTCAGTCACTTCTCACTTGTGCAGAGCGGTTAAAAGCAATAGTGTATTTTGCCTTTCTGTATGTCTTAAACCAGTTTTTATGCAGTTGACCCTTAAAGAAGCTGGGCTGGGCAATAAACTGAGACGTACTTGTTTCAAGTCCTCTTTCTGATTAAAGCTTTGTTTTTCACTTAGATCTGAGTACAGTGTTTCAATAGGCTCGTTACTGAAGATGTTTTCATCAATTGCTTCCCACTACTTGGTTACCGACTGAAGTGTTTCATGATCCTTTTTTTCTAACAACTACAGCACATACTCAACTTCACATATGAACTTCCCGTGGCTGAAGAGATCCCTCATATTGGTGCAGATGGCTGTGTACCCCCAAATTTGCTTCTAGCCGGTGCAGGGAAGACCCTGTGCCGAGTAGGGACTGAGTGGTCTGACTTGCACGGCCCAGGCACCCACGGAGCACATACTTGGCTTAGAATTGACCTGAAACGGGATGCTCACGAACTTCAGCCCCTTTAGAAGATCCAACGGCAGGAGTTGGCAGAAGGAAGTTCACATTTGTACCCACACTAAGAAACATTTGTTTGTAATCTAAGTGAAAATACACACCCAGAATCATTAAGGAAATATTGCTGCGGTATAAAATTCAGCAACCTGCCTTTTTGCAGTTAGTGGATGATGAGGCAATAATGGGGCAACAGTGAACGGCACAATAAAAATTAAAATTTCATATCGACTGTAGCTATGTATAGGTATTCGCGTTTTGCTGCTTCCTTTATCAATTCTAATAGATTTGTGTTGTCTTTGTCGTCTAGGTAGGAATTAATTCAAACTTTTAAGTTGTCACTTGCTTTTTAAAATTTATTTTTAAATGAATTTTTATTTATTATTTTCGTATAATGTTAGGTTTAGAGAAATCTTGCAGCGTTAGTACAGAGTTCCCGTACACCTTTTACCTCCTTTCCAAATGTTGACACTTTATGTAGCCTCGGTGTGTTCATCAACATTAAGAAATTAGCATTGATCTATAAAGTAAACGACAGTACTGGGATTTTGTCCGTTTTCCCATTCATGAGCTTTTTCTGTTTTAGGAGCCAATCAGGATACCATATCTCACTTTAGTTGCTTACTTTAAAAATTATTAGGGGCAACTGGATGACTCAATTGGTTGGGGCATCTGCCTTCGGCTCAGGTCATGATCCCACAGTTTGGGGATCAAGTCCCTTATCAGGCTCTCTGCTCAGCGGGGAGTCTGTTTCTCCCTCTGCCCTTCACCCGCCTTGTGCTCTCGCTCGCTCACTCTCTCTTGCTCTCAAATAAACAAATAAAAATTATTAGTGTTCATTGACCTGACACCATTATATGTCTTCCAAATTTTTTAAGTTGTGGTAAAACACGCATAACAAAATTTACCACCTTAACCATCTTTTTTGTACTGTTAGTGGTATTTAGTACATTCATACTGTGCAACCATCACCACCTAGCTTTAGCACTCTTCATCTTGTAAAACCGAAACTCTGCGCCCATTAAGTCCTTCCCATTCCCCCTTCCTCTAGCCCCTGAAAGCCACCATTCTGCTTTCTATGAATTTGCCTACTTTACGTTCTTCATATATGTGGAATCGTACAGTATCTGTCCTTTAGTGACGGAATGATTTCACTCAGTGTAATATTCTAAGGTTCATCCACGTGGTAGCCTGTGTCAAAATTTCTTCCATTTTTTTTTTTTAAGATTTTATTTATTTATTTGACAGACAGAGATCACAAGTAGGCAGAGAGGAAGGCAGAGAGAGAGAGGAGAAAGCAGGCTCCCTGCTGAACAGAGAGCCCGATGCGGGACTCGATTCCAGGACCCCGAGATCATGACCTGAGCCGAAGGCAGCGGCTCAACCCACTGAGCCACCCAGGCGCCCAAATTTCTTCCATTTTTAAAGCAAAAAAGACTCCCCTGTGTATATACGTCTACACCACAGGTTGCTAATCTGTTCCCCTATTAATGGATACCTGTGTTACATCTGCCTTTTTGTCATTGTGAATAAGGCTGCTGTGAACATGGCTGTACAAAAACATAAGGCACTGCTTTCACTTCTTTTTAAAATTTTTTGAAATTGCAGTATAGTTAGCGTACAGTGTTGTATTAGTTTCAGGTGTACGATATAGGGATTCAGCAGTTCCATCTCGACTCAGTGCTTGTCAAGAGAAGCGTTTTCACTTCTTTATTTTTTAGACACACAGAGATCACAAGTAGGCAGAAAGGTAGGCAGAGGGGAAGTGGGGGCAGGAAGCAGGCCCCCTACTGAGCAGAGAGCCTGATTCGGGGCTCGAAGCCAGGACCCTGAGATCATGACCTGAGCAGAACGCAGAGGCTTTAACCCACTGAGCCACCCAGGTGCCCCAGAGCCCCGCCTTTTCACTTCTTTGGAGTATATGCTCAGAAGCGGGGTTGCTGGATCATACGGGAATTCCGTGTTTCATCTTTTAGGAATTGCCATACTGTTTTCCACTGTACCATTTACACTCCTAACTCGGCACAGGGCACGGCACAGGGGTTGCAACTTCTCCACATTCTTGCAAATGCTTGTTCATTCCTGTGTATCCTCATAGCAGCCATCCTAATGGATGTGAGGTGCTATCTCATTGCGGGTTTAATTTGGATTCCCTAATGATTTGTTGTTATAGCACAACTTGCATGGCACTGGGTTTCACTTACTAGTAATTTGTGCTTTGTGGCTTGCTATTTATATTGCTATTACTGAACTGGAATCCGTGCTCACGGATACCAAAGGATTTCTTTTTAGCTATGACATTTTATACTATTGGAGAAATAGAAGAGTCCTGTTACATAACTAGAACTTAAGATTTCCCTCTGGATTTTAGAGTCAGTATGCTGTTGTCCCATGAACTAAAATACACTTTTTGTTACAAAACTGTTTAAAAATCATTTTGAATACTTGTAAAAAAATGAAAAGATTCCCCCCCCCTCAAAAAATGACCATGGAAAACTGGAATGCCTTATACACCTGCACTCTTAAGTTCTGGAAAATAATTAAGAGCAGGTACAATGCCTAAATGTTGTTTTCTTATATCCTGTTTAGGAGTCAACACAGAATATTGTATTTTGTATTGTTTTCAGAATATGGGCTTTAAATGCCCTTGAACCCTCAACATTTTTCAAATGGTAGAGTTGAGTTGGTTGAGAATACATTGTCAGTCCTTTTTATACTCAACAGAACAAAACAGGTTTTCCTACACTTGATTTTGCCACTTTTCTTAATTTGAAAAAATAAATTTTTATTATTTTTTTAAATGTAAGTTTTATACCCAGCCTGGGTCTTAACTCAAAACTCCAAGGTCAAGAGTCACTTTACCAACTTTGCTTTACCAACGAAGCCAGCCACGCACCCCTGCCACCTTGTTTTTATTTGTAAAGTGGCTGTGATTGATTATAAAGCCTGGTGGCTTTTGCATTGTAAGTAACATGTTTGTTATAGACAAAGTAGAAACCACAGACAGGTGAAAAGAAGAAAGTGTAAATAAACTCCACCTAGCTTCAACCCTGACAGAACCAGTAGGAACATTTTAGTATACGCACTTTCAGACTTCATCTACACACGTATGTACACACACATATTTATAAACTTTTGACATTAAACAATGTAAAAGGGAAAAGATGCTTTTATCCTTCCGGAATGGATCCTGTGAAACTCCTGGACACCTGTTTTCTAAATCAAACGTTGACAAAGGATGGAAGACATTTCCCATCGTTTAAGGCTTGTGAGTAAGCTACTTCTTTAAAGGATTAAACCAAGAGCTGGGGATAAAAGAATTTTTTCTGAAAACATTGAACACTGGTATTACATAAATATTGGCCAGATGAGCAACAGAACAGTACAGGTGGTCATTTCGGAAGAGAATTTCTAATTCTGCCACTGACAAAATAACGCCAGCATCAGGCATTTTAGCTATTTTAAAAAGTTTGGATATTGAGATGTGTTTCATTAAATATAAAAGACTGCAAGGAAATCTCTAGAGTTCACAGTTCTATTTTCACTAGAAAAGAGGTAAAAGTAATGCATTATTCCACCATGCAAACCTTAGCACAACAACCCACTCCCTTCCAAGTTTAATAAAAGTGTATTACTTAATATTTGACTTTTTTGGGTTCTAAAATCATTTCCATGTGTTACTATTACATGGTCTTTGTTAATGCCCGTTTTAATGACTATGTATTTCTTTTTTAAAGATTATTTATTTATTTGACAGACATAGATCACAAGGAGGCAACGAGACAGGCAGAGAGAGAGGAGGAAGCAGGCTCCCTGCTGAGCAGAGAGCCCAGGGGGGGGCTCATCCCAGGACCCTGGGATCATGACCCGAGCCGAAGGCAGAGGCTTTAACCCACTGAGCCACCCAGGCACCCCATGACTATGTATTTCATAGAATTGCTGTATCACAGTTGATGTAACTATTACCTTATTGGTGTACACTTACATTGGGTCTTTTTCTACCACCATTTGCTGTGTGTGTATATATGTAATGCTGGGGCAGTGACTATTTTGGGGCACGAGCCTTTTTTACTTGGGAAGATTTTTTTTTCCTTCAGATGAATCAGGTCACATGTAAGGACCAACCGGTCTGAACATATTTACAGCTCTTATTATTAAAACAAAAAACAAAAAACAAAAACTTTTCATTATGGAAAAATCCCAAACACATAAAGGAAGAAAGGTAATAATTACCCCCTCTTCACTGGTTTCAACAATTATCCACACATGGCCCGGTTCTGATTCGCCCAGGCTCCTGCTTACTCTGTGGTCCCCTTAACTTCCAAGCAAATCCCAGACATCACGTTTCCGTTTTGCAGACACACATCTACAAAAGATAAGGACTTTGAAGAGAACCACATTACAACACTCACACCTAAAAAAAACGTAACCTTGGGGCGCCTGGGTGGCTCAGTGGGTTAAGCCGCTGCCTTCGGCTCAGGTCATGATCCCAGGGTCCTGAGATCGAGTCCCCCATGGGGCTCTCTGCTCAGCGGGGAGCCTGCTTCCTCCTCTCTCTCTGCCTGCTTGTGGTCTCTGTCAAGTAAATAAATAAAATTTTAAAAAAAAAAAAAAAAAAGTATCCTTTTGCCGGTCCAGTGACCACACTGCCCCAACTGTCTTTATAATTTTTTATCAGTCCGTTTGCATCCGGATCCGAATAAAGTCCCTACGTTGCAACTGGGGGGCGGGGGGGCTCTCTGTCCTCTGCTCTCCCCCCCCCCCCCGTCCGCGATCTCAGCGAGGGGCCCGGCGGCGTGCATTCTGTCCGTCCGTCTCTGGCACTGCGGGGGTCGGCAGAGCAAGCCCCCGCCCCCCAGGCGGGGACTGCGACCCGGAGGCTCTCGGCGGGGTCTCCACGGGGAGGAGGTCACGCCCCCGCAAGCTGGCGCCGCCCCCACCGCTCCCGCCGCTCCGGACGCGCCCTACGGCCCCGCCCCGCGGCCCCCCGCGCGCGGGACTCAGAGCGGCCGGAGCCGACACCGCAGGTGAGGCGCACGCGCGCGCGCGGCGGACCGGGGCGCCGAGGACCCCGCGGGGCGAGCGAAGGGGGCGGTGCGCGGGCTGGGGGCGCGCCGCGGGTCTCCCCGGAGAAGAGGCACGAGGGGTGCGCGGGGCGGCGGGGCGGGGGGTGGCAGTGGAGACAGAAAGCGGGGGTGGGGTGGGCCAGGGGCAGCCGCAGCTTTCAGGGCGCCGGGAGGTGGGGGCGTCCGCGAGAGGGAGTGTGTGCAGAAATTTCCAGAAAAGGGCTTTGGACCCACTTAATAGTAATTAAAAAAAATAATAAAAATAAAAAAACCCCAAAAGCCAGCAGTGATGGCAACGTTTGTAGGAGCCCCAAAGCGACGGCACCGGTAATAGAGCTGCGGTTCGCGGAGGGAGTCTGTGCGGTGGCCGTGCGGGGCTGCGTTCTCCCCTCTTTTCTACCCCAGGCAAGTTCTTCACGTAGATTCGGTTTATTACCTCTTAGCTGGGCGGAGCGAGAATCGGGCAAGTGCAGGGTAAAGTGGATTGCGCACCGACTGCGCACGGGATGCATTTATGAACTTTAAAAATGTGGACACGGGCTCGGTGAGGGACGGCCTGTTGCCCTTCGCGGCGTGCGGAGGAGGAAGTGCCAGCCCGGGAGGTGAAGGGAGCTTGCTCAGGAGCAGACAGGGTGCCCTTCCCTAGCAAAGCGCAGCTCCTGTCCCCTCCTGTCCCCGAGAGGGCTCCGGCCACCTGGAGTTTTAGGTTCCGGGTGCTCAGTAGGGAGGCTGGGGAGCAAAGCTGGTCAACCCTTTGGTTCTTTGGCTCTGGGTTTGGGAACTGGCCCTTCCACGCGGTAGCTGTGGGGCCTTGCGCTGGTCATCTTGACTTCTTGGAACCTAGTTCCTTCTCTCTGAAGTAGCAACCATGGTAATATTTGCCTCAAAGGTCTGGGACGCCTGGGTGGCTCCGTCGGTTCAGCACCTGCTTTGGGGTCCTTCCAGGGGCCTGGGATCCAATCCTGCATCCAGCCCCTTGCTGGGCGGGGAGCTTCAGCTTCCCTCTGCCTGCTTCCCCCTCTGCTAGCAGCAACCCCTGCTTGTGCTCACTCGCTTGCGCTCTCTGACAAATGAATAAATAAAACCTTAAAAAAAGAAAAAAAAGGTTCTGCAAGGATTCAGGGAGACAGTGTATCTAGAGGGGGATGTGCTGCCTTCTCTCTCATTCGGTGGTTGCTGGCATTAGGACGACTGTGGAGTCAGGCAGCCCTGCCCTGGGATCGCCTTTCTGTCATTTGCTTGCTGTGTGACCTCATGCGCCCACAGAACTCCTCTGTGAAACCCAGTCAAGTAAAGCGTGGGGCCGATGGAGAGAGTAAGTGCTATGATGCTGGCGCACGGAAGATGCTCGGTGAGACCTTTGTTCCTCTTCTTTTGCCACAGAATCCCACGCCTTCCATTCTGCTCCCCTGAGACCAGAAGAAAGGAAGGGGTTATCACTGTCCAGAGTCTTCCAATTAAGGGGGAAGCTGGGGCAGGAGCTCAGGCCTCCATTTCTGTAGCCCAGAAAGTAACCACTCCTTTGACTTCTGTATTCACTGTGAGCCTGGCCATTCCAACTACCAAATCCACTTCAGTCAGCCTGGTACTCGGCAAGCCAGACCAGGTAGCCCACTTTGCATGGATAGCAATGAAAATTGTAATTTTTGGGGTGTGTGTGTGTGTGTGTGGAAAATCTCCAAGTTGGTATCTGGATGGCCCATAACTATGGATCCGTGATACACAGACCTTAAATGGGGCTGCTTTACAGACAGTAAAACTCCATGTAATTGTGAGTTGTTGGTTTGTGTGTGGGATGGGGTGTGCCAGCTCTGGGAGAACCTCACCACTGTCCCCTTGCAAGCATTTCAGCAAGTTTCATAGAGGATGAAATATCTCTCATCTGTAGGGTGATCAACTTATCCTGGTTTGCCTGTGACTTTTCCTGTTGTAAAAGTGAACTGCGTGTCCCAGGAAAACCCCTCAGTCCCAGGAAACCAGGATGGCTAGTCTCCCTGCTCATTCAAATGCTTGCTCCCCGGTGCTCAGGAAACCGCGTTCATTTCTGGTTTGTGGCTAAATTGTTGCTGTTTGCGTTTTAGGTTGCACCAAAGCAGCCCCCCAGCCTGCCTGGTTTCCCCCGGTCTGCAGTGGGGAGCCTTTGGGGGGGGGGGGAAGGGAGGAGTCCATGGAGAAACCCGAATCATTATTGCCCTGCACAGTCCATTCAATCCTTTTGGCCTATCTCCTGAAAGAGAGTGACCCAAAGGGCTTTTAATTAAAACCAAATCCCATGCTGGTGATGCTCTGGGGTTTCCTTGGAACGAAGACATTATGTGCAGCAGAAAGCGGGGCATCTATTTCAGTAATCATATACCTCTCCGTGGAGTTAATAGGGAGATGCTGGCAATAAAGCACAAGAAGCCTCATTGTCTGGGAAACTGGAGAATTGTGAATGAGGCCAATGACCAGGGCAGCTGAGCCAAAGGCAAGGGAGAAAAAAAGGGCCACAGTTTCCCCTAAAGCCCCAAAGACCCCAAAGCAGTAAGAGTTATTATGAGAGTTGAATGTACCAGCTCCGGGGGTGGGATTGGTGGGGCAGAACACAGCTTCAAAGGCTTTGGGATCCCCTTCCCTTAAAACCTGTTGGAATGTGTGCCTTTGGCTGTTTGCAGGTTTCCAAAGTTTCAGTTTGTTTTTGCCCTGGGCAGTAAAATGAGCATAATTGTTTGCAAAGCTGGTTGTGGAAGTCCCCTTGGAGGTTAAAGAATCCATTTCCTTAACAAGCTAGATAATACTAGGGAGATCTGTAAGGAAGAATGCCTGAGCGCCTATAAAATATTCTCGGGAAACCGCGGGTGGGCTTGATGGGGGTTCCCTTCAAGCTCCTGTTAATACCCCAAGAGGGTGGCATCCGTTCTTTGGGATGGGGTATGGGCTACCTGACTGTCAGGTGAAAGCTCCCAGTTTTCACCTGATTTGACCCCATAAACAGATTTTGAGGGGGTCCCTCCTTCCACTTGACCGGAAGAACAAACACACATAAAAGCAGACTTAAGACTGTCATGAACCTCATGTACTCCTCGCTCAGTTTCCACAGGCCGACCCATCACCACCTCCCACCTCCTTCCTCCCCTATTATTTTTGAAGCCATCTCTCAAACACCACATTTCTTGTGTATATAGGGACGGGCGCAGCTTGGCGAACGGAGAGTTATTTTCTGTGGCCACAGACGACACTGGTGCGAACTGGCCTGGCCAGAGCCCCTAAAAATTTGCTTTTGGACACTGACACTTAAATTTCATACGTGGAATTTCCAAGTGTCAAGAGATAGTGGTTTTTTTTTTTTTTTTAAACTATTTAGGAAAAAACAACAACAAACAGCTTTGGGCCCCATAAAACCAGGTAGCTTGTTTGAATTTGGGCTGTGGTTTGGTGACCTTGTTGGCGGGGTGGGGGTGGGGGCATTTGAGAGATCACGTGACTGTTGGGTAATCAGAGTCTCCTCAGCCCTTCCCCCGTTCTTGGGATGTGCCACGTGCCCACCATTCCCGCGCTAAGAGCCGTTCCAAGGAAGCAACCTCCGGCAGCGAGCAGGTAGTGCGCCTCCAGATGTCCACACAATGGGTTTCCACACAGTAGGTCTCCAGGTGACCCACAACTTCACTGTGAGGTGGCTGTGTTGCCAAGTGAACTGGGGAGACCCTGCACCCTGGGGACTTGACCCACCCAGACCGGAAAGAGTCACCGAAGTTTCTTGGTCTTGTCACAAGAATGAACTCGACATGCAGCACCGAGGGTGACTCACAGGCCAGGAAAGTTTATTGAAGTGCAAAACACACTCTGGAGATATGAGAGCCGGGAACTCGAGAGAGAGAGAGAGAGAGAGAGAGAGAGAGAGAGAGCCAGCCCACGAGAGCGAGCTACGTGATGTGAGCGTTGGGTTTCTATCTTTTATTGACAGCTGTTAACTTGGGGTTGAGATATTCATTACTTGGGACTTTTGTGATTTTTCTTCCTAATTTGGCCAGGGGGTTCCTGTCATGGCAGCCGCCATCTTGGCTGAGTCTGGTGGGATCTGGCTTCCGGTGGCCTGCCACCAGGCCTCTGACCTTCCTGATACCTGGCCATGACTTCCTGGTTGCTGGCCTCCAGGCAGCATCCTGTCAGGACCCAACCAATGGTCTAACAGCTACAGATCTGAGGTTCCCACAACCTCTTCCTCAGGTTTGGTCCGTTTGCTTGAGCAGCTCACAGAACTCAGGGAAACGCTGTTACCAGCTTATGAGGAGACACGATGGAGGATATGGATGAATACATAATTAGATGAAGAGACAAGAGATAGGATGTGGTCTGGGAGGGTCCCCCGTGCAAGAGCTTCTGTCCCTGTGGTGGTGGGGCATGTCACCTTCCTGAGGTGATGGGTTCACCCACCTGAAAGCTCCCAAGCCCTGGACTGTTGGGATTTTACGGAAGCTTCCTCACATGGGCATGATCAATTATAAACGCCATTCTCAGCCCCTCTTTCTTCTCTGGAGGGTGGGGGTGGGGCTAGAGAATCATGGCTTGGTTTTTCTGGTGACCAGGAACCAACCTGGAGCCCACCCAAAGTCACCTCAGGGGAACAAAAGTTTCCCCTAGTACTTTTACCATGTAGGAATTTACCACAGTTTTGGGAGCTCCATGCCAGGAACCCAGAGCAGAGACCAATATATATTTTTATGCCAACGGTTTCCCTTATCTTAGAATCTCAGTCTTAGGCTACCTCTTGTCCAACGTCCGAAAGCCTTTGCGTCATTATTTTGGTCGATTTTCTAATTATTTAAGGCAGGAGGGTTTATCTTCTAGCATCAGATCTGGGCGCAGAAGTCCAACTTACTATTCATTGGTGAATGATGTTCATTGTATCATATATTTTTTTAACCTTTCCCCTGTGCCCGGACATTTGAGTTGTTTCCAATTTTTAGCTATTATGAATGAAACTATTCAAGTGTTTATGTGGACGTAAGTTTTAATTTCTCTTGGATAAATGCCCAGGGGTGGAATTCATGGATCGTAGAGTGTTGCATATTGAACTGTACAAGACACCACCAGACAGTTTTCCAGAGAGATTCTTCCTGCTCCCCATCATTATCGACACTTGGTATTGTCAGTCTTCTCAACTTTTAGCCCATCTAGTATATGTAGTAGTGTGTTTTTTTTCTTAAGATTTTATTTATTTATTTATTTGACACAGAGAGAGAGAGAGCATGGAGCAGGCAGAGGGGCAGAGAGAGAAGAAGGAGGCTCCTAGCTCAGAAGGGAGCCTGACGTGGGGCTCCATCCCAGGACCCTGGGATCATGACCTGAGCTGAAGGCAGACGCTTAACTGACTGAGCCACCTAGAAACCCCTCTTTTTTTAATTTTAAGATTTTATTTTTAAGCAATATCTACACCCAAATGTGGGGCTCCTCGAGATCAGGAGTCACATGCTCTACCAAACGAACCAGCCAGGCGCCCCTGTGTAGTGGGTATCTAACTGTGCATTTAATTTGCATTTTCCTGATAATTAATGATGCCGACAATCTTTTATGAGTTTACTGGCCATTTCTTTTGTTTAAAATGAAACTTAAATTTGTATCTTTTTTTTTTTTTTCCCCCCGCCTCTGGCTTATCTTGCACTTACTGAGTTGTAAGAGTTCTTTTTATCACCTAGATATAAACCCCTCGTCAGAATAGAGCCCGTGCTTCTAATCATTCCTCTCTGCTGGATTGAGGGGAGTGAGAGGGGATGTAAGAACATAAACTGGCCGTTGTTGTCATCAAGAAGAGAGATGATTGTGTCTTTGACTAACGGAAGGGTTTAGATGGAGCACAGTACATGGAATTTAAAATGCATTTTTTAAAAAGAGCCCAAGGGGTTCTGGGCCTATTAGTTTTTCCCTTTTGTCTTCTGAATGTTCTTTCTCTCTCTTTTTAAAAAGGATTTATTTATTTATTTTAGAGAGAGAGAGAGAAGACAGGAGGAGAGACAGAGAGGGAGGGAGAGAGATCTCCCAGCAGATCCTCCCGCTGACGATGGAGCCCAATGTGGGGCTCCGTTCCAGCACCCTGAGATCATGACCTGAGTCGAAATCAAGAGTTGGATGCTTAACGGAGCCACCCACGTGCACCAAGTCTTCTGAATGTTCTTAAATACATTTTAAAAATACAAACCTGAATCACTTCTGTGCTTGAATTAACTACAGGAGGATGTCCCAGGAACCTCGGATGTCCTTTCTTTTCCTGTTCCTTTTTCTGAGCCATGGAGTGGCAAGTCATAGAGTTCCAGATTCCAGGCAGGGTAAGTCCTGAGGGGGGGGGAAGAATCTGCCGTAGTTTCCACACATCTTAGGGTATGTAGTGGGATGGATTGGTTTAGGTACAGGGTGCTGGAGAGTGTTTGGGATGTATGTGTATGTGTGAGTCCGTGTGTGCATGCACGCGTATGTGTCAGTCCGTGTGTGCATGCACACGTATGTGTAGGATTTTCAGGATTATTCTAAAAGGATTTTTCAAACTAGGGTTTTCGCATACTGGGCACACATGGTCACAGGTATAATTGAAATTCACTAAAATTTTCCTCTATAAGTGACTTTTTTGGGGGGGGAGCTTCTCTTTCCCTAACCCATATGTGTATTTCTGAAGATCACAAAATTAATTCTAGTTATACCTTCACTGGCTTCCTTACAGATTTGGATCCATTGTTGCAAAAAATGGCGGTGAGTATCCCATTTTCTTTTAATCAAAATCTCCTCTACTGGAACAGCCAATTTTTGGATGTTTTACTCGACATTATTTCTTTGTCTTTTAGGAAGAAATCATAAATGGAAGCTATCTGAATGGTAATGTCCCCACTCTGTCCCCCACTTGGCTGCGTCTAAGAATTTCAAACAGAACGTACCTGTGATCTCTCTGGAATGATTCTTTTAAAGTTGTCTTTTCGTTTTATTCCCATGTAGCGTTACTGGATCTCATACAGTTTCAAAGGTAACCCACCCTCCAGGGGAGGGGTAGGAATGGAACTGATGTTTAGTAAAAATTCCTAAATGGGAATCTCTTAATTGTAAAAAGTAAGACATACATATGTACTCATTACAAAAAGATATCAACCAGGGCACAGGTGTTTTAAAGTGGTTACGTTTGTTTCACAATCTTTTATTCCTCTCTGCTGGCACAAGTGCTACCATTTACTGAGTGCTGACTGTGTAGCAGTCCCCTTCTTAGTGCTTTGTGCCTAGAAACATGTCCTATCCTTACAAGCTCCCCCAGGAAAGGTCCTGTTGTGATCCAGTTGGACAGAAGAGCGAAACAGGCACAGGGAGGGTGAATCAAGGTCATGCAGCTGGGAAATGTGGTGGAGCTGAGGCTCCACTGTATCCAGTGTCCTGTCGTGTTATACATTGCATATGGGCTGGTGTTAGATACCAGGGATGCAGGGCAGGCCACTAGAGAGTGCTGTGGAAAGACAAATATTAACAGATAATTCTAATATGATGAATACTATGAGGGAGAAAAATACGGGGGTCTGAGGGCCCAGGACAAGGGCACCCAATTACGTTAATGTGAAAGAGTATCCTCATAAACATTCTTCTTCCTAATGTAACTTTAACTCTGGTTAATAGTTGTGGATATATTCTTTCAGGCTAAATTTGATCTATTTATCTGTCCATCATCTTTGTGTTCATTCATTCATCCATCCATTTATTTAATAACAAAAATGGGATTGTAAAAGGCCTTCCAGTCATCTAAGGCAGGAGGATTTATCTGCACCCAATTACTCCATCACAGGTGGAAGCTGAAGTCCCACTCATTCCTTTGGTATTCATGTTTTATTGATACATATATTTTTTTAAGATTTTATTTATTTATTTGACAGACAGAGATCACAGGTAGGCAGAGAGGCAGACAGAGAGAGGGAAGCAGACTCCCCGCCGAGCAGAGAACCCGATACAGGACTCGATCCCAGGACCCTGAGATCATGACCTGAGCCGAAGGCAGTGGCTTAACCCACTGAGCCACCCAGGCTCCCCTATTGATATATTTTTGATTGATATCCATTCCATTGAATGGATGTACCATATTTGGGTTTGTTTTGTTTGTTTGTTTGTTTTAAATTTTTTATTTTTTAAATTTCTTTTCAGTGTACCAGAAATCATTGTTTATGCACCACACCCAGTGCTCCATGCAATCCGTGCCCTCCATAATACCCACCACCAGGCTCACCCAACCTCCCACTCCCCGCCCCTTCAAAACCCTCGGGTTGTTTTTCAGAGTGCATAGTCTCTCATGGTTCGTCTCCCCGTCCAGTTTCCCCCAACTCCCATGGTTGTACCATGTTTGTTTAACCTTTTACTTGTTGTTGGACATTTGGGTCATTTCCATTTTTTGGTTGTTCTGAGTGAAATTGTGTGTTTTCTATGTGGCTGGGTACTGCTCTAAGCACTTTATGTGTGTGAACAAACAATCTTCACAATTTTGGCTATAGTATGTAGAAAGGGAAACTGAGGCACAGGAAAATTCAGTAAATTGCCTAAGGCCACACAATTAAGTGGCAGAGCCGGGATTCAAATCTGCTTTTGAGCTCACACTCTTAACTGTGCTATTCTAGCCTCTTGTGGTATACACTGTATCTGCTTTTTAAATTTAATATCATAATGGTATCTTTCCAAGTCAGTCTGTTTGGATTGTACTTAATCCAAGTGGATTTTTATGGGAATTAGAATATTGCACACAGCTCGTAAACTGATAATTGTCTTGGAGAGAGTGGGATCCACGGAGATTCTTAGATTTGGAAAATCCCCCACCACTGTGCCAGGTTAACAAATGTCCTGCCTCCTCCAAACACAAATTTTCTAGCATCCCCGGCCCATTCCCCACATGCTGTCTGAATTCTGGTCTTCTGGCCACTTGGCAAGTAGGGGAACTCCTCATCATAGGGGAACCTGTCATCGTGACCTTCTCCTGTCTTCAACTAAAGCTCGCATGGGTGGACAGCAGACCTGTCCCACAGAGTCCTGGCCTATCTGAATTCACGGAATGTTGCCTTCACCATCCCCAGCCTGCAGGTGTGTACCTGAGACTCATCCCTATCATATAATCCCCTCTTAGGACCCAGGGGTTGTACACTCAGGGGCCAGGTAGGAGCAGGATGGGGAAGTGGACTAGGTATGAGCTAGTTTTCACTGCCACGAAGAAACGTGTTCTGTCCAGTTGTTTTGAAACATGATACAAGCTCTTTTGTGTTTTTCCTCGTTCTACCTTTGATGGAGACTTGGTGTCTTGGGGAGGAGGCTGAGCTGCTATAACAAAGGGACCCCAAATTCCAACAGCGCAAACAATGTAGTTTATTTCTATCTCATGTTATAGTTCAGAGTTCAGTGGGAGGTCCAGAGAAGAGAGGGGGCTCTCTTGCTCTCTCTTTTTTAAATTTTTAAAAAAGATCTTATTTATTTATTTGACAGAGATCACAAGTAGGCAGAGAGGCAGGCAGAGAGAGAGGAAGGGAAGCAGGCTCCCCCCCTGAGCAGAGAGCCCAATGCGGGGCTCGATCCCACAACCCTGGAATCATGATCTGAGCGGAAGGCAGAGGACTTAACCCACTGAGTCACCCAGGACGGAGCTCTCTTTTTAAAAGACTGTCCAGGGGCCAGCTTCCTTCGATCTGGTGGCTTTGTCATCCTCAGGGACTCGTTGCCCATGTGACTGAGAGAGCACATCCATTCTCCGGCCCAAGAGAAGGGGTGGTGGGAAAGAGGAAGTGAAGGGTGAGCACCTTCTCTTTAAGGACGTAACCGGCAAGTTGCACCCTTCCTCCTGCTCACATTCCGCATTCACATGTCACGGCGCAGAAGAAAGAAGTCTTTCTGAGAAACTCCTAACTCGGCTAAAACTTGGGGGATTCTGTTGCTAAACGGAATTACAGGAAGCTGGCTGTTTGGGTGTAATGATCAGTCTCTTAATTATGGGTCCAAGAAAAATTTTCTTCCCTTTTAATTCTACTGTAAGAAAAATGGTAGCAGAGGCATGGTAATAGATGGCAAGGATATTGTGGAGCAGTAGGGCATGCTGGGGACTGTGGCAGACTGGACAGCACGTGCCTCTTCAGCACGATCATCAGCCCAGGGTGACACATTGTGTCTTTATACTGTGTCTTTATACTGTTAAAATGTGGAAAGCACAGAAAATTGAGGGAATATTCTTTCGGTATTTAAAAACTATCTGATTCAGGGGCGCCTGGGTGGCTCAGTGGGTTAAGCCTCTGCCTTCAGCTCAGGTCATGGTCTCAGGGTCCTGGGATCGAGCCTGCATCGGGCTCTCTGCTCAGCAGGGACTGCTTCTGGGCCACCCCCCGCCCCACCCTGCTGCTCTGCCTACTTGTGATCTCTCTCTCTCTCTCTGTCAAATAAATAAATAAAATCTTTTAAAAAAAAAATCTGATTCAGCAAAGAAGTCATTGTCATTGACGAATGAAGTTCTGACATCAGAATAAATGAAGCCCTGATGTCTTTATTGTCTGTTTTTTACTCTATAATGCAAATGAAAATATCAGCCAACATTCTCATGAGAGCTCCATTCAGAGAGCTGGTTGCTAACCCTTTCCTAAGACACCCACTAGCTGGAGGTGGCTGTTGGCCTTATGGCACTGACTTACTTTCTTCTGTTCATCAGTCTGTGGCCACCTAAAGGCAAGGAATGCCTGCCCTTTCTCTCTCCAGCAGTAAGTTTTCTCATTGAAATGTATATATTTTAGCTTGAATAGTAGCTATCTTCTCTCTCTTCCTGTGGATAAATTTGTATATTCATTCAGTGTCTACTTATCTAACCTCTAATCTCTGTGAGGCATTGTTCTAGACACTGGAGACTCAGAGGAGAAGTCGGAGGTCTCTTTACTAGGGAGAATCACTAAGCAAATCATTATGTAACTCATTCAAGATAGGAAATAAGGGGTGGCACTTACCGACCACTTACTGTGTGCTGGGCACAACTGAAAACATTTTACACACACTCATTTCACCCTCACAACAATCCTACATGGTAAGTCTCTACTGTGTCTACTTTTCAGTTGAGAAAACAGAGGCTCTCAGAGTAGTGTTGCCTATTTAGCAAATAGAAGTACAGTATTCTTGGGGCGCTGGGCTGACTAGTTGGTGGAATGTGTGACTCTGGATCTTGGGATCTTGCATTTGAGTTCTACATTGAGTGTAGAGGTTGCTTAAAAAAAATACAGTGTTCCCAGTTAAATTTGATTTGTAGATGAACAATAAATGATTTTTTTTTAGTGTATGTGCCATGCAATATTTGGGACATACTTAAATGCTGAAAAATTATTCACCATTTAACTGCAACTCCAGTTTAACTGGGCATCCCGTGTTTTATCTACCAATCCTAGTTAAGTAACTTGTCCCAGGCCACACAGCTAGTCGGTGGCAATGTGGGGACATTCCTGGGTGTTGTCTGGTTCTAGAGCCCACTTTTTGCCCATGCCACCACAGTATGCTGCCTTTCTGGAGCACCTTTATTTAACAGAGATTTAGAAAATAATTCCCCAGACAGCAGAGGTCATCTCTTTTAGGAGAGGCTGCTGTCCTTTCCTTCTCACTCCGAGGGGAGGCCAAGAGGAAGTTTGTTCGTGCTGCCTGAATTTTGCTTTTATGCTGGTAGCTTGGGGCGTGGGAGAGGGTTTGAGCAGTGCCAGCCTGGGGGTGGTAAACTCCCTGGACAGAGGCCAACTGTTCTGGACTTGAAACCCCAGTCGCCTATAGGAACCAAATGGGCTGGCTGGGTGGGCGGTGAACAGGAGTGTAATTACAGGGAACAGCTGCCCCTCAGCCCACTATTATCACCAGGAAGGGGATATGCCTAGTGTTGCCAAATCTTTGTGTTTTCCAAGAGACCTTGGAAGTCTGGATTTTTGTGGGGAATCCCCTGACTTTGAAATGTTGGCAGCTGATGAAAAGTTTTGGAGCCAGCCAAAGCAAACACATCCGCTAGCTGCCGGCGGGTGGGCTCTGCAGGGAAGTAGGTGGCCTGGCTGGGCTGCTGGCCATGGTGCTGACCACGTGCTCCTGGCCTGTCCTCACTGACTCTTCTCAACACCCCATAACCAGGCCGCAATGGAAAACCACCTGCAGCAGCGCCTGTACCAGCCCCAGAAGCTGCTAGAAGACCTGAGGGAAACCGACGCTCAGCGCTTCTGCACCGCCATGAAATGCCTCTTAGAAGACAAGAAGGACCTCTTGGTGAGGCGTTCTTGGCACCCGGGGAGGAGGGGAAATCCTGGGCCAGTTGGTATTTGTTGAGTTGAATCCAACAGAGCCTGACTCGGGCCTTCGTTAGGTTTTCCTCCCAACTTCTCCCTTCACAACCTGCACCCCCCCAGGAGCCTGCAGACCTTGGTTTTCTCGCTTACTTTGACCAAAGTGCAAGTGAAGAGCCTTATGGGAACTAGGAGAGGAGAGGGTACCAAGGAGCTTCTAATGGTTTGGCCCAGTAAACGTCCATGGATGATGACAGTGCATCAGGGGGCACTGGGTTCAAGGATGAAAGTCTACCCCGGCCCTCAAGGAGTTTACAGTCTGGGGGTAGGAAAAACAACAACAACAACAAAATCCAAAACAGAAATAGACAAATTTGCCCCAAACAAAGTTGAAGATCAAAGAGCATCACAAAGCAAGGTCTGTGAGACCTAGAAAATCCTTGAGACCCAGAACAGTGAGGTTTAAAGACACCTTAATGTAGGGAACTGTGTTTCCTAGAAGGAGTTGAACCATGTAAACAATTTAATAGTCACAGACTTAACTTTAATGTCTGTTATTCAAATAGAATGGATATATCTAACCTGTGAATTTGGTAGAGATGTGATGTTTCCCTTTGAAATGAACTAAAGTTAAAAAAAAAAAAAAAAAGAGTTGGTTTAAATAAAAACATATGAGGGGTGCCTGGGTGGCTCAGTGGGTTAAAGCCTCTACCTTTGGCTCAGGTCATGATCCCAGGGTCTGGGATCGAGCCCCCCATCGGGCCCTCTCCTTGGCCAGGAGCCTGCTTCCCTCTCTCTCTCTGCCTGCCTCTCTGCCTCCTTGGAATCTCTATCTGTCAAATAAATAAATAAATTTAAAAAAAAATTAAAAACTTAGGAAGTAAATAACAGTAAAGATAGTGCAAATATACGGCAAAAATGAGGATGCTGCTCTGTGAAAATGATATTGGTTAATGTTTATTGAGGGTTTGCTGTGTGTCAGGTGTTATTCTAAGGGAACGGTCAGCAAACCATTTCTGTAAAGGACCTGATACTAAATATTTTAGGTTTCGCAGGCCGTGTGTTCTCTGTCACAACTACTCAGTTCTGCTCTTGTAGCAGGAAAGCAAACAGAGGTGGCAGGTAACTGAAGGGATATGGATATGTTCCAATAAAACTTTATTCACAAAAACGGGCCCTGGGTCAGATCTGGCCTGTGAATCATAGTTTGCCAACACTGTGTTAAGGGTTTAACATGCACGGACCGATTGAGTCCTTTCCAGGACTTTTGAGATAAGGACAATCATAATATTACCATTTCAATGTTCAGGTAAGGAAACGGGCTTGGAGAGGTTGAATGAATAACGTTGCATCCCGCCACAGGCCACAGCTCGAGAGTGGCAGGTCTGAGTTTGGAACCTGGGCTCCTGACTCTGGCTGTGGGTCCTTCTGGCATCTCGTGAAGCCCATTGGCCTCTTCTCAGAATAACTTGTGAAAAATCTATAAAATAAAACACAGAGGATTATAAAAGAAGCCAATTCTATTGAAAGACATTTATCAAAATATATAAAACAAACGCATTGGGAGTATAGTAACTGAAGTGCTTCACACATCCAATAACAAGATTTAGTTCTGAGTCAAATAGCTTTTGTAATTTTGAGAAGGTATGGATTATAAAGGAGATTTCAAGATATCTGTGACAACTGTAATGTGTTATGAAAGTGTCTGATTTTTCCTAATGACAACTCCAAGGTCCTACTGGTGGTGCCTTGGTAGCTTATTATCTACTATTCATTCCTGAAGGAAATGCTGAAAGTGAGTTCTGTGGCAGTAGAATGAAGGTAGCAGTTTCCTCCAGTGTTCACAGATGCCCTAAATTCTATCCACAGACCTCTGCTGCAGAACTCTTAGCTGCATTTTTTTTTAAAGAATTTATTTATTTATTTGAGAGAGAGAGCATGAGAGGAGAGAGGTCAGTGGGACAAGCAGACTCCCCACCGAGCAGGGAGCCCGATGCAGGACTCGATCCTGGGACTCCAGGATCATGCCCTGAGCCAAAGGCAGTTGCCCAGCCAACTGAGCCACCCAGGCACCCTCCTAGTTGCATTCTTAATCACGACCCTATTTAGCTCTGAGAGTAAATGACTGAAGTTAGGAAATGCTCGGTCATGGTTAGAGGTGTGGGCTTGGAGGCAGATGCACCTGTTTCAGATCCTAGCTCTGTGGAAGTCTGGGCAGGTGGCTTATTCTCCCATCCAAGTACTAACCAGGCCCGACCCTGCTTAGCTTCCGAGATCAGACGAGATCGGGCGCGTTCAGGGTGGTATGGCCGTAGACCAGGTGGCTTATTCTATCTTGTGTTTTCATCACCTGTGATCGTGAGGTAATAACAGCGTAGTATAACCTTTGTTGAGTGTGTGGTCCTTGCTAGTCAGTGGTGGTTACTATGTGTACAGGCTGTGCTGGGTGAAAGACTGAGGTGCCAATCAAATTATGACTAAGCCGTGTCAGCATTCCTGGTAGTTCTGTGCTTCAAAAGAGTCATTTGTTCGTTCGTTTGTTGATTCATTCCTTCCTTCATTCATCCTAACAGGCTTTCTCCATATTTTCTGGATTCCAGGCATTCCACTAAGGCATATGGCTTGGGCACCAAGGACTTTTCTGGCTCGACCTCTGCTGCACACCACAGTCATTTGCCTGGGGTCCACCGAAGGGCGGTTAAATCAGACTCTGTGTGGTGGTGCTGGGACCACTCCCCAGTGATTCTGGTGGGCAGTCAGGGTTGAGAACCATTGGCAAGGAGGAATGACAGGCCCATAAGCATCTCTAATGCATCGTGGAGTTTGGCTAAGGTGCTCTTGGGAGCACTTAATGGAGGGAGAATTTGATCTGACCAAGGTAGGAGGGCCTTTGAGAAGACTTCACCAAGAAGCCAATGACAGTTGAGCTTATCGGTGAGGAATGAGCTGGATTTCACTAGAGGAAGGAGCTGGGGAGGGAATTCCCGCTCAAGCATGCACCTGAGGTGCGAGTCATGAGGTAAACTTGAAGACTGAGAAGTTGCCTAGTGTGGGAGAGGCTGGTGAAGGCCTCAACTTGGTTTTGTAATAAATGGAAAGTTCTAGAAGGTCTGACAGAGCAGCATGGTGTTAAACAGTGGTCCTGAATGTCCCCACTGCTAAGTGTGGTTCCTCCCAGGGTTTCCAAATCTAGAGGCCTCTCACAAGACAACCCTACCTTTTTTCTTTAGGAGCTGGAAGACATTGTTCTTGACTTGGGAGAGATCCGGAAACAAGCCTTGCAGAGCCCTGGTGTGAACCGCAGCCTGTTTCTCATCACACTGGAGAGGTGTTTCCAGGTGCTGAACTCCCTGGAGTGTGTGGAGATCCTGGGCAGGGTGCTGAGGGGCTCCTCAGGCAGCCTTCTGCAGCCAGAAATTGCAGAGAAGCTCCCCCGGGACCTGCGTGAGGACGCTTTCAAGAACCTGTGAGCGTTTCCCCCAGCCCATGAGCCCCACTCCCCATTTCTTAGAGGCAGTACACGGCAGAGGGGAGGAAGCAAGGGGAGCAGGTTAACCTGTGAGACCTGAAGCAGAGCTTACCATCTGTGGAGCTTAGAAATGGTTTGCGTAAAACAGTGCCGCCCAAATGTCAGTCATTCTGGTACCATCCTCACAATTTTTGCCATATCTATACACCGCTGGTACTATTCTTTACTTGTTTTTTTTCTTTCTTTATAGTGACTCATTTTTTTTTTTTAAGATTTTATTTATTTATTTGACAGAGAGGGATCACAAGTAGGCAGAGAGGCAGGCAGAGAGAGAGAGAGAAGCAGGCTCCCTACTGAGCAGAGAGCCCAATGCGAGACTCGATCCCAGGACCCCGAGATCACGACCTGTGCCGAAGGCAGCGGCTTAACCCACTGAGCCACTCAGGCGCCCTACAGTGACTCATTTTTGTTTATTTATTTTTAAAAGATTTTGTTTATTTATTCATTTATTTGACAGAGAGAGCGAGAGAGAGAGAGAGAAAGCACAAGGATGGGGAACAGGAGAGGGAGAAACAGGCTCCCCACTGAGCAGGGAGCCTGATGCAGTGCTCAGTCCCAGAACCCTGGGATCATGACCCCAGCTGAAAGCAGATGCTTAACTGACTGAGTCACCCAGGAACCCCATGACTCACTCTTTTTAATTAACATTTATTTAAAAAGTAACTTTCAAATCATTACTGTAAGGTCAAGTCCTATTTGGACCAAGTGGGACTGCTGAGTATGGCAACAATGAGGCCGTATGGTGACTGTGGCCATGAGGAGAGGTGTGGTGGGAAGCGTCCCAGGCCATAGTAGTTAAAGGCGACCAAGACACTTCATACCCAGTCGCGTGTCTATAATCAAAATGTCAGATAAATATTTGCAAATGACCTATCTGATGAAGGGTTAGTATCCAAAATATATGAAGAACTTTTAAAACTCAACACCCCCAAACCAAACAATTCAATTAAAAAATTGGGCAGAGGACAGGAATAGATATTTTTTTCCAAAGAAGATAGACAGATAATAAACACATGGAAAGATGTTCCACATCACTCAGCATCAGGGAAATGTGAATCAACACCACAGTGAGGTACCACCTCACACTAGTCAGAATGGCTAATACTAACAAGTCAGGAAATGACAGATGCTGGCGAGGATGCGGAGAAAGGGGAACCCTCCTACACTGTTGGTGGGAATGCAAGCTGGTGCAGCCACTCTGGAAAACAGCATGGAGGTGCCTCAAAAAGTTAAAAATAGAGCTACCCTAGGACCCAGGATTGCACTGCTAAGTATTTACCCAAAGGATACAAAAATGCTAATTTGAGGAGAAGCATGCACCCGAATGTTGATAGCAGCCGTGTCTACAATAGCCAAATTGTAGAAACTACCGAAGTGCCCATCGAGGGATGAGTGGATGACGAAGGTGAGATCATATACACGTCACGGATATTACTCAGCCATAACAGGAATGAAATCTCGCCATTTGCAATGACATGGCTGGGACTGGAGCGTATGACGCTAAGTGAAATAAATCAGGCAGAGAAAGACAAATACCATATGATTTCACTAATATGTGGAATTTAAGAAACAAAACAAATGAGAAAAGGGTAAAAAAGAGAGAGGCAGGGACGCCTGGGTGGCTCAGTTGGTTAAGCGGCTGCCTTCGGCTCAGGTCATGATCCCAGCGTCCTGGGATCGAGTCCCGCATTGGGCTCCTTGCTCGGCAGGGAGCCTGCTTCACCCTCTGCCTCTGTCTGCCACTCTGTCTGCCTGTGCTCGCTCTCTCTCTCTCTGACTAATAAATAAATAAAAAATCTTAAAAAAAAAAAGAGAGAGAGAGAGAGGCAAACCAAAAAACAGACTCTTTTTTTTTTTTTTGAAACAGACTCTCTGCAGAGAACATACTAATGGTTACCAGAGGGGAGGTGGACGGGGGATGGGTTAAATAGGTGGCGGGGATTAAGGCGTGCCCTTGTGATGAGCACCGGGTGGTGTATGGAATTGTTGAATCACTATATTGTACACTTGAAGCTAATATTACACTGTACATTAGCTAACTGAAATTTAAAACTAAAACTTAAAAAAAAAACCCAAACCCAGAACATCAGGTACTAACCAGGGTTGGTGAGGTTATGGAGAAATCAGCACCCTCACGTGGTGAGAATGGGAAATTGCTCAGCCTTTTTGGACAACAATCTGGCCATTCCTCCAAAGGCCAAGTGCAGAGTTGTCATTCTAACCCAGCAATTCTGCTCCTGGGTGTCTACCCAAGAGAAATGAAAATGTCTGTCTGCACAAAAACTAGCACGTGAATTTTTTTTTTTATTTTATTTGACAGACAGAGATCACAAGTAGGCAGAGAGGCAGGCAGAGAGAGAGGAGGAAGCAGGCTCCCTGCTGAGCAGAGAGCCCAATGAGGGGCTCGAACTCAGGACCCTGAGATCATGACCAGAGCCGAAGGCAGAGGCTTAATCCACTGAGCCACCCAGGTGCCCCATGCACGTGACTGTTTATAGCAGCATTATTCATAATAAGCCAAAGGTGGAAACCACCAGAGGTCCATCAACTGGGGGTTTGATAAATAAAATGTGGTGGGTACAGGCCATGCAATAGTATTTGGCTCTGAAAAGGCCGCAAATGAGGTACTGATGCCTTGTCCAGAATGCGTGATCGTTGGAAGCATCAAGCCAAGTGAGAGAAGCCAGTCACAAAGATGACATACCGCATTCCTCCTTTTATCTGCAATGTCCAGAAGAGGCAAATCTATGGAGACAGAAAGTAAATCAATAGTTTCTAGAGGTTGGGGTGACTAGTAGGTGGGGGGTGGTAGGTAAAGTGTATGGTGTTTCTTTTTGAGATGCTCCAAGTGTTCAAAAATTGAATGTGGTGATGTTTGTACAACTCTGGTAACACCACCGAATGGTACATTTTCAATGGGTGAATTGTATGGTGTGGGAATTATATCTCCATAAAGCTGTTACAAAAAAAGAGAAGAAAAAGGACACGTGGCTCAGTTGGTTAAGCGTCTGCCTGTGGCTCAGGTCATGTTCCCAGGGTGTTGGGATGGAGCCCTGAATTGGGCTCCCTGCTCAGAGGAAAGCCTGCTTCTCCCTCTCCCTCTGCACCCCCACCCCCTCGTGCTTTCTCTCTCAAATAAATAAAATCGTAAAAAACAAAACAAAACAAAATAAGTGACCAAGAAGAGAGGAAGTGGAGGACACTCTTTGGGAGGTATTTAGAGGTAAAGGACAAAGGAGAAATGGGACAATAGGTGCGTGTAACAAGGTAGGGGGAAGGCTTTTCAGCACAAGACAGCTTTGGGTCCATTGGCTGTTTTGACCCTGTCTCTAGTCCTCCAGCTGTTTGTTCCTTAAGTGACACCCGTGTTCGTCATTTAGATCTGCAGTGTTCAAAGATCTCTACGACCAAACCTCGGCTCATTCCCAGAGAGCTCTCTACTCCTGGATGACTGGGATTTTGCAGATGTCCTCCAACGCTAGTGGTGAGCCTGGCCTTCAAGGTAGGGTCACTTTTCAGGGGGGTGTCTGTCCTTAAAGGTGGTGCTTCCTCTCCGAAGACAGGAATTTGATTTCATTGCCATTTCTGATTTTTACCTGTCCTTCCCACCTTCCGAAAAGGGTTTGATGTAGCTTATGGAATAAAACACCCCAGGGGTGCCTGGATAACTCAGTTGTTCAGTGTCCACCTTTGGCTCCAGTCATGATCCCAGGGTCCTGGGATATAGTCCTACATTGGGCTCCCTGCTCAGTGGGGAGTCTCCCTCTCCCTCTGCCCTGACTCGTGCTCTCTCTTACTCTAGTTCTCTCTCTCTCTCAAATAAATAAATATAATGTATTTTTTAAAAAGATATTATTTATTTATTTTAGAGAGAGTACCAGTGGGGGGTGGAGAGGGGCATACAGTTTCCACACGTTCACGTCAGCGGGCTGTCCTGGCTTGTAGAACGTCAGTCGCAACAGCATCTCGGATTTGAAAAGAACCTTTCAGAGTGAGGTTTCAAGTTAAAAAATCTGTATCCTCAATCTGGATTAGAGAGAGACGTGGTACATTTTTAAAAGGAAATCTAGGCAATAAAGCACAGAAATCTAGTGCGAAGTTTCCTGGCAGCCAAGGCAGAAATAGGTCAAGACTCATTTATTTTACAGATGTGTATTAGAGGAGTCCAATTCGTGGAGCCAGAAAGGAGGGAGGCTCGTTGCCAGGGGCTGGGAGGCGGGAGGACCCCGGGGGGTGGGGGGCGTTGTTGTTTCTTGGAGACCGTTTCGGTTTTGCAAGATGAGCATGTTCTGGAGGTGGGTGGTGTTGACGGTTGCACGGCGAGGTGAATGTACTTAATACCACGGAACCATCCACTTACAAATGGTTAAGTTAGTAAACTCTATGTTAGGTTTACTACAACAGCAAAAAAAAAAAAAGAATGTGTAGAGGAGTAATGCGGACAGTGTCGCAGATGGCTTCAATTTGTTGCGTTTTTAATGTGAGTCGTGTCAACAGAATAAACTTCTTATTTATTTTTTTTAAAGGTTTTATTTATTTATTAGAGAGAGAGAGAGAGCATGGAAGGAAAGTGAGAGGGAGAAGCAGACTCCCCACAGAGCAGAGAGCCCGATGCGGGGCTCGATCCCAAGACGCTGGGATCATGCCTGAGCCGAAGGCAGAGGCTTAACCCACTGCACCACCCAGGTGCCCTAAGAATAAACTTTTTAAACACTTAGCAAATCCTACCGTGTGTCAGCTACTGGAGACACAGAGGAAAAGAAGCCAAAGTCTCTGTCTGAGAGAGCTCTTATTGTATTGGAGGAGGGTAGGTGGAGAGAAGTTTTAAACCAGCAAATTAGTGAGAGAGAGAGCGAGCGCACGTGCACACACAGAGAGTCAGGGATCAGTAGGTGATATGAAGAAAATAAAATGAAATGGATAAATGCCGTGGAAAGGCTTAGCGCTTTTGACCAGAACAGGGCTTGACCCTCTTTTTATTTTATTTTATTTTTTTTTAAGATTTTGTGTATTTATTTGACAGAGATCACAAGTAGGCAGAGAGGCAGGCAGAGAGAGAGAGAGGGAGAAGCAGGCTCCCCACCGAGCAGAGACCCTGATATTGCGCTTGATCCCTAGACCCTGGGATCATGACCTGAGCTGAAGGCAGAGGCTTTAACCCACTGAGCCACCCAGCACCCTGGCCCTTGTTTTCTATTAAGGGTCAGAGTGGATGTCTCAGGCTTTGTGGGCCTATAGTGTGGCTCAACGAGGCAATGCTGTTATCCTGGTGCTAAAGAAGATAATGCCCACAGGTGAGCAGGCATGGCTGTGTCCCCTCGAGCCTTACTTACTGGCCCTGACACTGGCATTTCACAATTGTCATATGCCACAACCGTCTTCTTTTGATGTGACTTCCAACCATGTAGAAGTGTAAAAACCGAGTTCGCAGCTTCTACAAAAGTTTGAATTGAGACCAAAATGGGAAATGGAATGGGTCCTGTGAGGCTCTGGGGGAAAGATGTTGCAGGCCGGGGGAACAGCAAGCACAAAGGCCTGGGGGTGGGAATGGGCTTAGTGTTTCGGAGAAACTAAAGGAAGCCTGTGAGATTGGAGTGTAGTGAGGGCCAATCAGTCCTTTTCCTGGAATTAAGCTTTGAGATTTGTGTATAAGGAGCATTCAACAACAGAATAATCAATGCCTTCAGTGTGTAGCACACTTCACTCTGCCTGACACATGTTCACGGCCTCCAGAAATCTGCATCTCCCAGTGCGTAACCCCGAGAAGAGCTGCTCGGCCTCTAGACTTCCTGAGCCCTCATTGCCAGAATTTAATGAGAGACAGACTTTCCTTCTAAAATTCCTCCGTGCTATGTTTCGTTATTCTACTAAAGTGAATTAAAACGAATTCTACTTAGACTTTAAGCTTTTTATTTTTCATGAAGTTCCTCGAGGTAACTGGGAATACTTTGGGTGTTAAAAAAAATCCCGGCCTTCCGGATCCTTGGTCTGCCAAAATACGGTTTATGTTCTATAATTAATTTAACTCTAACAACTCAGCTTGGTTCCTGATGAACTGAGTGGTTCTCCCCCAGCCCCCTCTTGCCCAGTTCTCTAGCCCTCTGGGACCAGCCCTTCTAATAACCAAGTCACATGTCATCTAGGGGGTCCTAGGGTGTTCACCTGTGCTCACCCCAATGGTTCTGACTCTTGGGCTAGGAGGCATCTTGTTGTTCTTTTTTTAAATTTAATTTAATTTAATTTTTAAAAAAGATTTTAGTTATTCATTTGACAGACAGAGATCACAAGTAGGCAGAGAAGCAGGCAGAGAGAGGAGGAAGCAGATGCGGGGCTCGATTCCAGGACCCTGGGATCATGACCCGAGCCGAAGGCAGACGCTTTCACCCACTGAGCTACCCAGGCACCCTGCGAATGTTGTGCTTGTGACTCAGTTCACACAGCAGCTGACTTCACCATCTCATCTGGGCATGAGAGTCATTGCCCCTGGCTTTTTGCAACAGCTCTTGGTGATGGAGTCACTGTGCCCTGTAAACACTCCCCTGTTCCTACCTTTTCCCCAAAATGCCACCCACACAATGCCAAGGTGTAGTGTAAAGTCTTACAGGTAGGAGGCTGTCTGTGAATGGTTGTTGAATGAATGAATGAACACAAGAAGGAGGTCCTGATATCAAAGATATTTTTGACTATGACATACCAGGCAGAGGCCATTATCTATCTATCTACCTATTTATTTAATTTATTTATACATTTCTCCATTTATTTATTTTTTTTGCAGATGACTCTGTTTCATGGGTCAGTGCAGAAAACTTATGGATTTTGGGCAGATACATGGTTCACCTATCGTTTGAAGAAATTGCAAAAATCAGTCCTGTAGAAGTAAGTGGGAAACGTACATTTCCCCGCCCCCATCTGCACGCCATCCTGGGAAGGGTGTGCTCTAAACCGCTCGTGTTCAGCCAGCCAGTCAAGGTGCTCTGGAAAATTGGATACCCTCCTCAGCCAGTATATCTAGAATCTCTGAAGAGAACTCTTGGGATGAGGTCTCAAGCGGCCCGTCATCAGATTGTGTTTAGGGTAGACGAGCCAAGAAAAGAACGGGAATTGTAGACAACCAAGATAGCTCTGAGGAGACAAACATGGCATAAAGAAAATGTTGGCTGTGAACCAAGAATCATTTTAGGGTATTTTTGTATTCAAGAAAGGCCAAGGATTACTAGAGACTTCCATTTATAACGACGTCTATATCGCCATTTCAGCATGAGCACTGGTTGGGTTTTAACCATAGAGTCTACTGGTTGGGTTTTAACAATAGAGTCTACAGTTGAGAAATGTACACATTCTAAGGTTCCTTTCACTCACTAGTCAGCCTGTCTCTGTCCTCCTGATGTTGACCCCGTGACACCAGAGTTCCTTGAACATCACGATACTGGAATGCAGCCTCCAAAGATGCTTCCAACAGGGAGGCATTCATAAAGACTTTGGGGCTTGCGTTCAGTTTTTATCATGTGTGCCTTGACTTTTTTCTGGCCAGTGAGAGAAGTGTTTGTATCACAAGACTGGCTTGCTCAAGGGCAAGTTGATCCAACAGTGTCTTCTTATTGTGAAACCGGATGCAGAACCAGGTTCTTCTTTTTCTTTTTTAAAGATTTTATTTATTTATTTTTTGAGGACAGAGAGAGAGAGCGAGAGAGCACAGGCACGTGGAGGGGGAGGGGCAGAGAGAGAAGCAGGCTCGCATCTGAGCAGGGACCCCAATGCAGGACTCGATCCCAGGACCCTGGGATCATGACCCGAGACAAAGGCAGACACTTAACCAACTGAGCTGCGCAGGCCCCCCCCACCAGGTTCTTCTTTTTAAGAAAAATTTTTAGAACTTTTAATTGAAGTACAGTTGACTTATCTAGGTTCCTCTTTTTAACCTAGGAGGCTGAGACTATTTCAAACATCTTTCAATTTTATAATCCTCAGTTATAAAGTGGATTAAACCTCAGTTTCACTCTCCCAATATTGAGTGAACTTCTGGAAGTTAGATGGAGATTAAATTGTTAGGAAGCTGGACACCTGCGGAGGAGTTTCTAAGGTCAGGAGGTCACTTGAAGCTTTTCTTCATCTTCTAAAAGTGTAGACAAGGGAAGTAAAGCCACAGGATACCAACACTAAGAGGGAATTTTATGTGGACAGAGTAGAATCCACAAGAGAGAGACAACTTCATGAGCACAGAATAACAGTGCATAGAAGGATAGGAAACTTCGGCTTGACATCCTTGGACACTAGGCAGAAAATGAACAAGAGGAGAAAGAACCTGAATGGTATATTTAATACAGTTGAATCTATATATCTCTATCTTTCTCTATCTTTGTATCTTACCAAGGGAGCACATACTCTTTTTCATCACCCAACACCCATTTGTAAACTCATTCATCTATTAAAAAAACCCCTGATGCCCCAAAGTGCAACATTTGGGGACTGCCGTCTCTGACCTCTACATAACAAATCTACAAAGAAATGTGCAACATTAGCTTTCAAAGAGTTCAATGGCTCAGATACTAAAATAGAACATTTTCCTAAGTGTTGGGTTAAGGAGGAAGCCAAAACAGTTATTACAGAGTGTTGAGAAATCAGTGACAACTGGGTATTTACCCTAAAGGTACAAACATAGTGATCCGAACGGGTATATGCACCTGAATGTTTATAGCAGCGATGTCCATAATAGCCAAACTATGGAAAGAACCTAGATGTCCATCAACAGATGAATGGATAAGGAAGATGTGGTATATATACACAGTGGAATACTATGCAGCCATCAAAAGAAATGAAATCTTGCCATTAGTGATGACATGGATGGAACTAGAGGGTATTATGCTTAGCGAAATAAGTCAATCGGAGAAAGACAACTATCGTATGATCTCCCTGATATGAGGAAGTGGAGATGCAACGTGGGGGGTTTGGGGGTAGGAGAAGAATGAATGAAACAAGATGGGATCGGGAGAGAGACAACCCATAAGAGACTCTTAATCTCACAAAACAAACTGAGGGTTGCCAGAGGGAGGGGATAGGGAGAGGGGGGTGGGGTTATGGACACTGGGGAGGGTATGTGCTATGGTGAGTGCCATTAAGTATGTAAACCTGGCAATTCACAGACCTGTACTACTGGGGCTAATAATACATTATATGTTTATAAAAAATTTTTTAAAAATGAATTTAAAAAAAAAAGAAATCAGTGACCAGGGGAACTGAGTCTCTGAGATGGGGCACAGCGCGGACCACCAGCTGGGGGGGGGTGCTGCTTGGGGCCAAGTCAGCCCTCCCCACCAGGCTTCCTGTCCTTGTCCACCAGATTGGGCTGTTCATCAGCTATGACAATGCCACCAAGCAGCTGGACACGGTTTATGACATCACGCCCGAACTGGCCCAGGCGTTTCTGGAGAGGATCAGCTCCTCCAGCTTTGACATGAGGAACACCTCCACCATCCACAGGCAAGGGGCAAGGGCTCTGGGTCCTCTGAGTTGTTTCCCCAAATGTGATGGAAGCACCAGCTTCCTCTGAGCATCAGAGGGCCCTGGGAGGGAAGGGAGGCTGCTGGCCCGTCTCTTTAAATACCCCCATGTCTCTGTGCACGTGAGGCGAGGTATTTCCCCCAAAAAACACCCTTCGGTGGGGTGGAACAAATTCTTTCTGAACCTCTCCTGTGCCAGGCATTTGAGGCAACCAGCTCTGAGCACGGAAAGAGAAGAACTTAAATACTCGGTGCTCAATCCATTCCAAGGTCAATGTGTAGCTTCCATTAGGGTGGGTGCCCATATTTGTGAACCTCTTGCTATCCAGATTCTCAGGGGGAGGACCACAGATGACGTCAGCTCTGGAATTTAGTGTGTACCATGATCCTCCAGGAATGACTTCCTGCAGGGCAGGGCGGGGGAGCTGTGGGCTTGATAACCCCAGAAAGGGTTTGGATGTTAGTGGGGAGGGATCCAGCATTGTCTCACCATCTCTCTGTCTCTCAAGGCCACGTGTAGAGAATGTTCTTCTATGAAACTATCAAACTTTCTCCCCCCACCCCTAGTAATCTTTACCCATAAGCATGGGTTCCCTTTTTCTATGGTCATACAAAAATAGCTTGGTGGTTAAGAACACAGGACCTGGGGCCAGACTTCCCGGGTATAATCCGGGCTCTGCCACTTACAAGTTGTGTGATTTTTGGCTGCGTCAGTTCACCTCTCTGTGCCTCCATTTCCCCATCTGTAAAATGGGAGATAATAATCTGCCTGCCTCACTCAGGTCCTTGTAAGGATTGTGCACGCCTGCCACATAGTAAGAGCTCAAGAAATGTTAGTTATTCTTAACATGGTTATAAATATTCAGTCTTCATGTGCTCTGCGTCGTTTCTCATCTGACACATTTTCAGATCCTTCTGCTGACCTGATTGCTCTCCCGTGGACATGTCTGAGCATGTCAGTGTCTTTCTGAGAGGGTCGATCGAGGTGGAGCATGGTCAACCAGGTGGTCCACTCATGCAAAATTGGATAGATTTCATACGGACTCTAAGAGCATCCATTAATGAAGGAGCATCTGGTGTCTACCAGCAAGTGTACTCATTAAACTCTCACGGTACTCCTGATTCCTCCGTTCATCATAGTTATTGTGATGTGCTATGATGAACAAAGTCAACCTCCTTTTTACTAAAGGCCCAGAGAGACAGGGTCACCCTGTACAGTAGTACATAATGTGGACTGATCAACTATGCATGCAGCAGCTTTGCAGAGAAATTAAGTAGCTTATTGGATCAAACATCCTAGGCAGCTGGGCTTCAATCTTGTTGGCCTAAGCTATGCTCTTACCCACGAAGTACAGTGTTCCCAGCTAGACCAGGGTTCAGATCCCACCTCTGCCCTTATACTACCCCGCTTCCTGTCTTTTTTTTTCCTTTTGAGGTCATCATCATCTAGGGGTATAAGTTGTAAACGATGCTGGAAATAATCTGCCTCAGAGATTGCTCTGAGGGGAGCAAACCCTATATCTCCATGTGAAAAATGGGGACTTTCCTGTGGCTGACTCAGCATCCCACATTCCTTATGTCCCCGAGTGCCCTGGGAAGAGAGACGGTGTAGTTGGATGGGTCTAGATTTAAGTCCTGGCTCCACTCCTTGTCTTGGGCAACTAACTTAACTGCTCTGACTCTGTTTGCCCTTCCGTGAAATGGGGCTAATCAGATCATCTGCCTCGTAGGGCTGCTGTGATGGGGTGATCCGGGCACAGGGCTCAGCATAATCCTGGCACACAGTAGCTGCTCTGACCATGACTCTTGGTTCTGTGTGGGACAGGGCTGTGGTTGTGGCCCGCAGCTCTGAGCCCCCCGCCAGCACCCTTATCTTCCCACACAGGCTGGGGCTGCTGGTCTGTTTCTACGATGACCTGGATTTGCTGGACGCCGCCGTGGCCCAAGTCCTCCTGCACCAGATGATCAAGTGTAGCCGCCTGAGGGGCTTCCAGGCTGGGGTTCAGAAGGTGCCATGGGGGTACAGGGCCCTGGGGAAGTGGCTGGAGAAATGGGGAGCAGAGTCTTGCCTGGCCTTTGAGGAAAAAACACATCAGCTGACTCAGGATCCAGGTCCAGCCACACAGATGGCATCCTGAGTCCTGGGATGAGCTTAAAATGGGAAGAAATGACATAAAGCAGTAGAAGGGAAAACCTGGGACAGATCAAAATTCAGAGTGGCCGCCTTGAACTCAGCTGTGCGTATGGATTGCTTGGGATCGTCAGTGTGGATTCTCATTCAGTGGGTCTGAGCAGAGCCCTGAGTGGAGATTGTACTTCTTTCTTTTAGTAAAGATTTTATTTGTTTATTTGCGGGAGGGCACAAGCGGACAGAGGGGCCAAGGGAGAGGGAAGAGAAGCGGGCTCCCCGCTGAGCAGAGAGCCTGATGCAGGGTTCGATCCCAGGACTCTGGAATCAGGACCTGAGCTGCAGGCAGACGCTTAAGCAACTGAGCTACCCAGGCGTCCCCAGGCACTGCACTTCTAGCAAACATCCAAGCCATGCTGAAGCAGCTGCTCCGGTGACTGTGCCTGGAACTGAAGGAGATAACACAGGGCTCTCAGACCTGGGTCTGCCCTGGTAGCACCCCACCAGCTCCGTCCCCGGGGGCTCTGTAGGTATTGGTCCGTGCTGTGGCCGGGGGAGGGTATGTTTCAAAAGGTCCTCACGTGATTCCAGTGCAGCCAAGGTTGAGAGCGCTGATTACTGGGTATTTACGGAGTTCTTTTTTTTTTTTTTTTTTAAAGATTTTATTTATTTATTTGACACAGAGAGATCACAAGTAGGCAGAGAGGCAGGCAGGCAGAGAGAGAGAGAGAGGGAGGAGGAAGCAGGCTCACTGCCGAGCAGAGAGCCCGATGTGGGGCTCGATCCCAGGACTCTGAGATCATGACCTGAGCCGAAGGCAGCGGCTTAACCCACAG